>NC_135574.1:29367363-29676978 GCF_965152235.1 Eretmochelys imbricata
CTAATATATGATATGGCAATAAATACATTTAGGCAATAGCATTGCATCCTGTAGATGCTTTGACATTCCTCCCTGCAGGAAACAATGTATTCTAATGCAAATTTGATTTTCCTGCAGGATCTCATAAACTTTGCAGGTGTTACACTGGAGAGAAAAAAAAATCACTAATCAGCAGTTTCAACTGTAGTTCAATTGACATGCTTTACTCCTATCCCAGCCTAGATCCCGGACCCTGTTGCCAGTCAAGCAGCTCTGCTCTGTCCCTAGTTCGACTTTTCAGTGTTGCTTTGATCAGCTTTTGGTTTTTGATTACAGCAGCTCTTTCAGAGACCACTTTTAAACTCCCTTAAAAAGACTTACATGTATAAAAACACATTGAGTTGGTTGAGAAGCAGGAAGGAACGAACCAGGGCTAGGAGAGGATGGCTGAAGTAGCAAGTAGGAGCTGAGTGGAAAATGTTCCCATGATAATACTGGCCCGGATCATACCTCTCCCAGCTCCTTGCACATAGTGGACCCGATGTGCATGGATCGTCTTGCTCCTGGATAAAAGAGGAGCTCAGCTGCCTCTAGGTACTGCCCCAACCACACCTATTCTGGGCTTCACAGAGGATACTTCAAAGGTCTGAGGAGGCACTGGTGACTGGGCAGGCCACAGAGAAGTGGGCAAACTTGGGGTGCACATTGTCCCCCATCCAGCCCCGTGGAGATTCTTAGGAAAAGGTAACACAGCCTGGGATATACTATCTTTCCTGCAGAGTGCTGCCTACACACCCTGGCACCACGTTTCACAGTGGAATACTAGAAAACTCCATGTGGACAGCCTCAGAGATTTCCTCAGTCTGAGCCACATTTTTATACAGTCCTACATGGAGAAGACTCAATACATGTTAAAAGTTCGAGAAGAAGAGAGTCTAAAAGATCTTGGATCCTGTTTGTGATGAAGGAGTTATAACAAATAGTAAAATCTCTAGATATTATTTCATTGCAAGATAAAATCCACCACCATCAAGGCACCGATTCATTTACAAAATAATTTCTATTTATAATTTATTTTAAAACTGTACTACATCAGAAAAAAAACACATAATCACAGTGTTTTGAACAGTGCATCTTTGGTTAAAGGTACACCACTAAGATGAAACCTCAGTCTTTTCACAAACAAGTTGAAAGTAGTTTTAGGCATCTGTCCAAGTTCCCTGTTTTAAACCCAGCTTTTATAGATTTAAAATAATCATTTTCTACTTTATTTAAATGTCAACCTTGTTTCTGTGGGAAAGAGACACTTACCCAACAAGAGAAACTGACCGACACAGAGGACACACATAGTGCAGACAAATGCATAAAGTTAAAAAAAACCAAAAATCCTGAGACATGGACAATTTTTAAACTCTTTCAAGTACAGCATTTTAAAATGCTATTTGTAACACAAAATGACATAGAAGTGTGAATAATAATATTAATAGCGGTAAAATTAATATTTTGATGGAATCCCTATAGCATCACAAAATGCTCATCATGAAAATATTACTGATACACATAAAAATAAATAAGTTTGCACATAGCAAAATGCACTGTACCTTAAAGAAAGTTATGCTTCCTGATTACACCCAGTGAGTTAATCCCAAAATTTCACATTTTGATTGCAATCCCAGAGGATTTACACCTGTGGTAACTGCTAGTAACTTTCTTCATGAATTCAGAGTAGCAGCCGTGTTAGTCTGTATTCGCAAAAAGAAAAGGAGTACTTGTGGCACCTTAGAGACTAACCAATTTATTTGAGCATAAGCTTTCATGAGCTACAGCTCACTTCATCGGATGCATACTGTGGAAAATACGGTGGGGAGATTTATAACCTTTCCTTTCCTTTTCTTCATGGAGTTTTCTTTCCTTTGATTTAGGAGAATCTGCTGCTTTGGAGTATAGGTTAGGAGCACTTAAGGCTTCTGAGTCAGTGCAGTGCGCAACTGAACATTCAGTCAGGTCGTCATGACATGAACATTCTTCTGTCCCAGTAGAACACAGGAAGGTTTCAAAGCTATCTGCTCTGTAGTTACGACAAAAACAAAATAATCAGACTCTCATACAACCTATCAAGCTGTTCTATAATTTGTGTGCCCTCTGTGCTAGATGATAAATGGTATGACTTTATGTCTTATTAACACTGAAGTATTTTGCTAGGTCATGTTGCTCCCAGCCAGGTACATATCAATCTGTCGGCCTAAAGCAATATTAACATCAACAGATTTTTTTTTTAAAGAAATAGGAACGTCCTTTTGCATTATGCAGATAGAAAAACACTTGAAGAGAACAAAAGATTTCTGTTTGTACAGGTCTCTATTATGTTAACAAAAGGAAAGATTAACAGGAGAATGAAAGTTAAATATGTTGCTACATTGTCTGTGTGTCTTCTAAATAAAATGGATAGGAAATTAAACAGTACATAGGTATATGGAAAACCTTTTATGTTCACCATATTGCTGGATGCACAAAGAAGCAACTACAGTATTACATTTAAAGGGACCACTTGTCAGGGTGAAAATCATATTTCTGAAATATTGACTTACATTACTTGTAATATATCACCAAAGATGATCAAAACTGAAGCTGTTTTAAAAATCTAACTTTATTTCCCCCTATGGCTTCAGTTTAATGAAGTACTTAAGCATATGCTTAATTTTATTCCTGTTTAAGTCCCATTGAAAACAGTGACCCTAACTGAAGTCAATAGGACTTAGTACATGCTTACGTGAATTGTGCCTCTGCAAACTTTAGTTTTTGCATTTCTCCTACACTGAACAATGACAACAGATTAGATGGTGTCATTTTTGTTTATAGTCCATTTCTATTCAGCTTCATATTCAGGTTCTCATAGACAAAAAACAATACTGCAATATTTGGTTTGTAAAGACCAGAAGCGAATCTTTAGGAGGTATATACATATGTTTGTGTGAAAAAAATAAAGAGATTTCCACTGGAATTTTAAAAAAATGGAACATCTTTTCTGTTGTACTTAATATTTGTAAAATACTGTTAGGAGCTAGTGGAAACCTTGTTAAGGGTTGAGTTAAAACCTTGATTTTGATGGAGATGAACTGTAAGAATAAGAGTACTTGTGGCACCTTAGAGACTAACCAATTTATTTGAGCATGAGCTTTCGTGAGCTACAGCTCACTTCATCAGATGCATACCGTGGAAACTGCAGCAGACTTTATATATACACAGAGAATATGAAACAATACCTCCTCCCACCCCACTGTCCTGCTGGTAATAGCTTATCTAAAGTAATCTTCAGGTTAGGCCATTTCCAGCACAAATCCAGGTTTTCTCACCCTCCACCCCCCCACACAAATTCACTCTCCTGATGAAGTGAGCTGTAGCTCACAAAAGCTCATGCTCAAATAAATTGGTTAGTCTCTAAGGTGCCACAAGTACTCCTTTTCTTTTTGCGAATACAGACTAACACGGCTGTTACTCTGAAACCTGTAAGAATAAGTTAGTCATAATCTCTCACCTAAGACAAAAGGGTTATGTGCACCTGTCCAGGAGCTTTGGACTGTATGGGCAGAGGGATTTCTGCTGTGTATTGTTTTGTGTAAGGGGATACGGGAGTGCGTGAAGGCAGAAGACAGAACCACAGACAGCCTGAAAAAGCAAAGTAGAAGCTTGTAAGCATGGTGTGAGTCTGAGAGAAACCTAGAGAGAGGTTCTGGGTTGGAGGTGCTGGCTGAAAAGGAGCTTGGGCCTGTAAGATAAGAGACTACTCCTTTTGCCATTGGTTCCCCCTGTATTCAGAGAAGGAGGACTTGGTACAATCCTTGTAAGCTCCATCATCTTTTTCTATTCCCACCAGAAACATCCCGAGGCCCTCAAGCTTTGACTTGGGTCCAAAAATTTTAGGCTCAATCACCTGCACTGTGCTAAAATATGAGAATATAAAAGTGAAACTGAAAAGATAAAGGTAACCTGATGACACTGAATAGGCTGTTAGTTGTTCAAGTTGACAGAAATCCAAAAAAGTAAACAAACAGCATAAGTACCAAAAGGAAAATTCAGTTTTGAAATATTCACTTCTAATAATCTAAGCTGCTAACAGTAACACAAGTGAGGAAATCTGTACTTTAAAATGGTGGGGCCAGATTGGTGTGGTTACATGGGGCACAATAATACATTTTCCATGAGATAACTGCCCTCCTTGCACTTACCCCCATCAGGCTACATCCAAAAGGGGTGTAGCACAGGGGACTTGTCCCTTCTACACTGGGCATCTCCAGAAGGCATAGTGCCTTGCCCCAGAGTTTCTGGTGGGGCAGTACAACCTCATACTATTCTGATGCACATCAGTGCTTAAAAGGCACAATAAAGCCCTTAACTTTTAGCCTGATAACATCTCTTGAAATCATTACACACAGTTACTTAGATATTCAATTTCACCTACAAATCAGGTATTTAGATATATTAAATTATTGTTACATACAATTATTGTTACACAAAGTTATTAAGTTGTTATACACTGAATATTTGGACATCTAAGTAACTATTTCACCTACAAATCAAATATTTAGATATCTAAATTACAGTAAAACCTCCATTTTTATGAACACCACCCTTATGAATGACCAATTATGCAAACCATTTTTCCCCCAACAGGATGATTAGGGAGAAAGGGAGGAGAAAAACAAAACAAAACAAAAATCACATAACTAAAGGATATTGATGAAGAACAAATCAGTATTCCCTCACGATCCAATGCCTTCAATGCATTAGAAGTTGCTTTGCAGTGGTGTGAAGGACAAAAAAAAAGTGATGCAGTGCACCAGACTCATTTATGCTTTGAACCTACTGTAATTTTTAAACGCTCATTTTTATGAGCCTTTTGATTTTATTAACTCCTCAATCCCCAATTAGTTCATAAAATAGAAATTCTACCATACATAAAATGTGCTTGAAATTGTTTTTGGGCATAAAACTGAAGGCTTTGTTAAAGTCAAGCAAAAAGATCAAGATCTTAAAGTCAACTTCTGGCCATGTTTATGGCCATGAAACCTCAGTTAAGTCAATAGGTTAAATGGATATAATCAAGGACAGAATATGGCCTCTATTATGCCTGCAAAAGTTCAGCTTGTTCCTAAGTTTCCTCTGTTTTAGTCAAGTCACCTCTTCTGAGATTCTTCTCTTTTATACACCTAGAACCTCAAGTAGCAAGAGGAGGGATAAATGCCATAGCTTCTAATCCAAACAGGTTTAGGTTATCATAACACAGCTTGCTATTAGAGATGCCTCTTTTTAACACCTGAAGTTTCTCAAGCACCTCAGCACTGTTTTTCCCTTTAATGTTTATTGTGTTTCAATCACATTTTGATTCTGCACAAGGCGAGTCCCTGCACCAGCAAGTCCTTGGATATGAACATCATATTCATGAAGACAAATATATAGTGATTTTACTGGCCATTTCTGATGTGAAAACTTCTTGATACCAGTAGAAGCACAATCAGATCAACCCATTATTATCTGTGTGTCCTGACCTGGGGCTCCTTCCTCTAACGTGCTGAACATCAGGGCCTGATCCACCAAAGCAAGTAGTCCAATTCAGCAAAGCATTTAAGCACATGCTTAAGTGCCGCTGGGACTTAAACACATAGTTAAGTGCTTTGCTGAATAGAGATGGACTTTAGCACACATTTAAAGTTAAGCATGTGTGCAAGTGTTTTATTGAATCAGGACCTTAATGCAAACAGTACCATAAAAATTTTATGTTGTATTTTTACCATTTGTGTTACCCCCACAAAAAATGGTACTTGATAATGGACTCCATGTACACCTTCAGAAGAGCTTTATGCAAGTTAATAGTATCAGATATGTTTTCTGTCCCTTAGAAGCCAAGTTCTAATCAGAAGCCCCACCTTTATTTTTAGAACTTTCAAAACCACCACAAATTGTCCAGTGAGATTCTCCATTTAACCTCTATAACATGGCTCTCCTATATGGTAACATTACTCCTGTAATTCAACAACACAACCAAAGATACCATCCAAGTAAGAAATAATACTCTCCTGTTATAATATAGCTATTACCTTCCAGCTATTTATAATTATCGGTACTTGTTGCCAAGATCATTTATTATACAATATGTTGGTTTTGGGCCAAAGTATATTTCTAGATAGATAGCTGACTTTTGCACATAAAGGAGAATGTGATATCTATATTTTAAAGTTACTGCTTGGTTACACTATATACAATACTGCCCAAAGCCTATACTGGGATCAAAATATTGTACAGACTTTAATTTTATTCTATTTTAGCATATAGGACAAATTGCTTTCACATTGTATCATCATTTTTCTCCCTTTAGAATATGGCTGATAAAGTGTGAGTCTGAGTGCATACATGTGCATATTGGTGATGGGTCATTGGTAAAAATCGAGGTACGCATTCTATCAAATCCATCCAATCCAGTTACCCAGCTGTAAAATGGGGGAAATTGTACTTTCCTACCTCACAGGGGTGCAGTGAGAATAACTATGTTAAAGATCATGTCATGCTTCAGACACTACGATACTGGAGGGCATAGAAAATAGGGAACTGAATCTATCAAATCTAAATTTCTAATCAGGTTATGGATGAACACTAACTATTAGGCAACCCTCCTCCCACACAAAATTAGAGTACAGGCCCAGGAGTCAGGAGCTCTAGTCCGAGCTGGGCCACTGAATTGCTGTGTGACCTTCAGACAGTTATTCAACTTCTTTGGTCTGTAGTTTCTGCAAAATGGGAATAAAAAAACACTTAGTGACCTCATATGAATGTTGTGAATCACTATTTGTAAAGCGATTGGAGACCCTATGAAAGTATATTATAAAGCCACATAGTACATTCTCACAGTAAGAGTGTACTACTTTTCTGTATTTAAACCACCTGACAGTGTTAGCTGCACCCCAATCTTTGTGGGTCAGGACAGATGCATGATGCAAGCACTCCATTTCTCCAGACTACTGACAAGTAAGAAGGACTTTATTAAAATTTTGTGAAATCTCATCATAGATATTTGTAATAAAATATATTACATATACATATAAATATATATATATATATTTTTATTACATAAATAATTTATATATTTATGTAATAAAAAATATATATATATATATATAAAGTTTTATAAAGCAATTTGGCACTCCAGTGCCACATGAAAAAGGGCACAAAGAAAATACGGGTTGTTACATACTTACTAAAAAACAGTGAAGCCAATAAACTGGTATCTGTTGCAAAACTCTTTAAACACCCACTGCATAGGACTCCAACATTGAAAAAATTATAACAAACAGGGTCATTCTGACCTAAAAGCAACCAAAAGACTTATAATTATTGTACCAGACAATGGTGAATCATACTTAAGCAAACCTCCTATTCCTTTTCAATAGAATGCATTATTAATCAGACACATTGTTTTATAACTGTTTCAACTAGGAAAAAAAAGGAAAGGAAAAAAAATTCACTTTTTTTCCATACAATATTGGGCCACTTGAAATAGTAACAATCATTTTTTTCCACTACCAATATTACATGAAGCGACTTCTGTTAATACTCTAAATCAGCAGTTCTCAAAATGTGGGCCGGGCCCCTAAAGTGGGCCGCGACACTGTTTTAATGGGGTCACCAGGGCTGGCGTTTGACTTGCTGGGGCCTGGGGCTGAAGCTGTAGTCCGAGGTGGTGGGGCTCTGGTTACAGGCCCCCAACCTGGGGATGAAGCCCTTGGGGCTTTGGTCCCCTGCCCAGGGCCTCGGCAGGCTCAGGCTTCGGTCTCCCCCCTAGGGTTATGTGGCAATTTTGTCAGAAGGGGGTCATGGTGCAATGAAGTTTGAGAACCCTTGCTCTAAATCATTAAAACAAACCAAAAAAATCAAAGCTTTTTCAGTCATACTGTGCACAGGCAAATAAATACAGAAATCAAAACTAATGTAAATGCCCAAACAGCACATTAACAAAAAAAAAAAAAAGGCCTGCAGAATTATCAATATTCTTATAGCAGTTAATGGTTCTGACTTTGTCCCACCAAGTTTTCTGGAAAGTGAATTTCCTTTGTCTCTCTTCTGTGTTATTCCCCGCAAAAACGGGAACCTCCCATTTATTTTAGTATATGTTTCAGCAAAAACCAACTGTTAGGCAGGAAGCTAGTCTCAACTTTAACCATGAATGTTAGGAACCATTAGAAAAGGGATAGATAATAAGACAGTAAATATGATGCCATTATATAAATCCAAGGTATGCCCACACCTGGAATACTGCTTGTCCCATAGCAAAATATACATATATTAGAACTGGGGGGAAAAAACTGAGAAGGGCAACAGAAATGATTAAGGGTGTGCACCAGCTTCCATATGAGGAGCGATTAAAATGACTGGGACTGTTCAGCTTAGGGAAGACATGACTGAGCTATGATAGGGGTCTATAAAATCATGAATGGTGTGGAGAAAGCAGATAATGAAACTGTTATTTACTCCTTCACATAACACACAAACCAGGGCTCACCCAATGAAATGAATGGGCAGAAGGTTTAAAACAAACAAAAGGAAGTATTTCTTTACATAACATACAGCCAGCCTGTGGAACTCATTGCCAGGAGATGTTGTGAAGGCCAAAAGCATAACTGGTTCACAAAAGAATTAGATGAGTTCATGGAGGATAGCTCCATCAATGGCTATTAGCTGCAATGATCAGGGATGCAACCCTATGCTCTGGGTGTCCCTAGACCTCTGACTGCCAGAAACTGGGACTGGATGACGGGATGGATCACTCGATAAATTGCCCTGTTCTGTTCATTCCCTCTGAAGCATTTGGCACCAGCCATTGTCAGAGGACAAGATACTTGGCTAGATAGAGCATTGGTCTGACACAGTATGGCCATTCTTATGTTCTTACTAAGTATAGTGTTGCTAACATCCCACTCTTATCTATTATAAGTACTTGCAAAGTAATAAGTACTTATTACAGTAATAAACTGAGCACTTCACAATCTTTAATGTATTTATCCTCACAACTCCCCTATGAAGTGAGGTAATATCTCTCCATTCCCACTGATGGGAAACTGAGGCTTCTTTTTTATGCACCAAGAAGCTCAACTAAGGAGTGGAGGCATAAGTGTCACAGATTCTAATCCAAATTGATTTAGGGTATTAAAACTACTTTCCTCTTTTTAACAGATAGGGGTTTCTTTCACACCTGAACATAGTTTTTAATCTCCTTCATTTATCTTTTTTAAAATCACATTTTTCTTCAATTCATTTTCTGATATTTGGCCAATTATATTCAAAAATTTAAGTGCTTAACTTTTTAAAAGTGACTAAAAGAAAAGGAGTACTTGTGGCATCTTAGAGACTAACAAATTTATTTGAACATAAGCTTTCGTGAGCTACAGCTCACTTCATCGGATGCATGCTGTAGCTCACGAAAGCTTATGCTCAAATAAATTTGTTAGTCGCTAAGGTGCCACAAGTCCTCCTTTTCTTTTTGCGAATACAGACTGACACAGCTGCTACTCTGAAACCTAAAAGTGACTAGTGATTTTGGGTACTGAAACTGAAACACCTCACCAGGGCCTGATTTTCCGAAGTAGGAGCTCAGCACTTTCTGCAAACCAGGCCTCTTTAATGTGTCTCAGGTTGGGTGCCAAAAATTTAAACACCTTCCATCCTAATCTGAGGTACTTACATGGCCCACTTACCACAGTATCTGAGCACCTCACAGTCTTTAATGTGTTTATCTTCACAACACCTTTGTAAGGTAGGCAAGAGCTGTTACTCCCATTTTACAGATGGGGAATGTGGGCACAAAGACGCTAAATAATTTGCCCAATGTCACATAGGAAGTTGTCATAAATATAAAGGGAAGGGTAAACCCCTTTGAAATCCCTCCTGGCCAGGGGAAAGCTCCTCTCACCTGTAAAGGGTTAAGAAGCTAAAGGTAACCTCGCTGGCACCTGACCAAAATGACCAATGAGGAGACAAGATACTTTCAAAAACTGGGAGGAGGGAGAGAAACAAAGGGTCTGTGTCTGTCTGTATGCTGGTCTTTGCCAGGGATAGACCAGGAATGGAGTCTTAGAACTTTTAGTAAGTAATCTAGCTAGGTATGTGTTAGATTATGATTTCTTTAAATGGCTGAGAAAGGAATTGTGCTGAATAGAATAACTATTTCTGTCTGTGTATCTTTTTTGTAACTTAAGGTTTTGCCTAGAGGGGTTCTCTATGTTTTTGAATCTAATTACCCTGTAAGATATCTACCATCCTGATTTTACAGGGGGGATTTCTTTATTTCTATTTACTTCTATTTTCTATTAAAAGTCTTCTTGTAAAAAACTGAATGCTTTTTCATTGTTCTCAGATCCAAGGGTTTGGGTCTGTGGTCACCTATGCAAATTGGTGAGGCTTTTTATCCAACATTTCCCAGGAAAGGGGGGGTGCAAGTGTTGGGAGGATTGTTCATTGTTCTTAAGATCCAAGGGTCTGGGTCTGTAGTCACCTAGGCAAATTGGTGAGGCTTTTTACCAAACCTTGTCCAGGAAGTGGGGTGCAGGGTTTTGGGAAGTATTTTGGGGGGAAAGACGCGTCCAAACAGCTCTTCCCCAGTAACCAGTATTAGTTTGGTGGTGGTAGCGGCCATTCCAAGGACCACGGGTGGAATACTTTGTACCTTGGGGAAGTTTTGACCTAAGCTGGTAAAGATAAGCTTAGGAGGTTTTTCATGCAGGTCCCCACATCTGTACCCTAGAGTTCAGAGTGGGGGAGGAACCTTGACACAGTCTTTAATGTGTTTATCTTCACAACACCTTTGTAAGGTAGGCAAGAGCTGTTACTCCCATTTTACAGATGGGGAATGTGGGCACAAAGACGCTAAATAATTTGCCCAATGTCACATAGGAAGTCTGCAGCAACGTAGAGAATGAAACGCAGATCTCCCAACTCCCAGGCTAATGCACTAACCACTGGACCATCCTTCCTCTGGGTAAATTTTATGTTAAATATTTTAAATGCCAATTTAATTGAAATGACTGTAGTTTTGTTGAAAAAATACCAACCTTCCCGTGCCCTATTTGAAAACAACAAATATTGGACCACCAAAAAAAAATCTAACAGAAAATCTTCATTCAGCTCTACCCATAAACTGCAGTAGCTGGGCAACACCATTACACTTCCAATGGACACAGGGGGAAATCTGGGCCCCATTTAAATATATTGCCAACACACCCATCAACCTCAGTGGATTTCACCCACAGTTCCTAAATTACAGTGAGCTCCAAATACAGATGAATCTATTAAGGAGAATTAAACATATATTTATTAAATGAGGCTGTGTTCACAAAATAACAATGTTTCAGCCAAAAGGCTTTCACAAGATATATTCCACAAGCAACAAAGTTGATTGAAATCAGCTTCCTGTTCTCCCGCCATTTACATTTACCATTTCCTAATTAATTTTCAATATGCATAGTTCCTAATGGTCAGATCCTACTGAAGTCAGTGGGAGCCTTCCCCTTGATCTCAATGGGCTTTGGGGTCAAACCTCTTGATGATGCCAACCCTTTTATGAATTACTTCATTTTTTTGCTGGCATTCCTACCTATTTTCATTAATTAAAATAACATTTACATAATACTTTTCAGTTAAAGTATAATACATGCATAATAAAAATGTAAGACAAGAATCTCCTCTACAATCCCCTTCGTAGTTGCTACATAATGGGTACTCATTCTTCTAGTCTGCCAAACTCTTAGTTATCAGTTGGGGTTCCCCAGGCTGATGCAAGTATAGGCCTTGATCCTACAAATGCTTACACGTGGGATTACTCATATATCTAAGTGTTTACAGTATTACATATAATCAAAAAATAAAACCCCCAAAGCTTTGTCAGAATAAAAATGACCAGACCAATATGAAGGCAGTTATAAGCACAGGGCAGGGTTATAGATAAACAGGTGAAGCAAGTAGATAGGATAAGAGTGGACCCTTGAAAATATCAGTGCCATTGCGCCTCACTCAAAGGATTAAATGACACATCCTCCTCTACATGCAAGGAAGGCCCTGAAAGCAGGGGCGGCTCTACCAATTTTCCCGCCCCAAACAGTCGCCGCCAAATTGCCACCACCGCAACAGTGGCGGAGCGGCCACCAAATTGCCACTGCGCCCGGAAGAGCAGCGGGGGCTGCCGCCGAATTGATGCCGCGGGACACCGAATGCCGCCCCAAGTACCTGCTGGGAAAGCAGCAGAACTGACACAGCTCCATTGGCATGTGGAAGGCTAAGAGGGAGGGGAGGGACACAGGATTCAGGAAGCCCACATAAGGAGAATTTTGATTTTTAAAAGTTATCCCATTTTAAAAACTGTACAGTTTATAAATTCAAACATGGGAGATTTCAGTGCTCCAGGTGAATGCTTTGGAAAGCTGGAAGGACATGAACACAAGGGAGTAAACTGGAAACTGAATTGCTACCAGATTTAAGGGCCAGATTTTGAGGGCACAGACACACGCAGAGAGAATAGTATCTTACTCCTTATTTAAATCAACAAGGCCATTCCTGAACCAAGGACAACTCAGTGAGAGTAAAGGGCTCACAGCCTGGTGGTCCTTAATGGAGAGACTTTTAAATTCTCTCTATTTTTTTATTAATTTTTTTTTAGGAAAAAAGTACAACGGGAGATTTGTGTCCTTTCTTTCTTCTGTTTGATTTGTAAAGTCCTAGAAGGGATGTGGGGGAGGAAGGTTCCTCCTTGCTGTCTGCAATAGAAATGTAGGTCTCATCCAGATGTTTTTCCTGGAAGACTCTATGGACAACCGCAGCATTAGTGAGATTATGACATCAGAGATCTCATGCAATGGAAGTTGCTTAAGTGAAGGAGGTAGTCGTTTTTTATTCAGATTGTTCAAAACAGTTTGCTTTTGTTCACTTCCATTTCACTCAAAATGCTCAATTTTTTTTTGAAAGATTTCCCCACCTACTCCCTTTCACATATGGGCTGAAAAAGCTCAGAATCCACATCTGAGACTTCCAACCGAAAAAAAACCAAGGAACATCAGACCTAACATTGTTTTAACTTTAGAACTATCAGCAAACAGGAAAAAACAAACTTTAAAAAGTTATGCCTTCTTTGTATATGTAAGCGGGGGAATAGTCCCGCTTTTGTGGGGAACTTTCCTGGCTTCTGCACTACCCCGGTGAAGTGGGCTAGGAAAGGATCTGAGTCCTCGCTCCCACTTCCTTTACCCAGTGGCCTCCCTGCCCTTGAGGGCTCCCCTTCCACTCTCCTGTCTGGCAGAGTCCTCATAACCCCAGCAAGGCTGGGCCCAGGATTCCTGGTGGGCTCGACCCCCAACCCTGCTGTGGTCACCTAGGACAGGGGCTAGGGTGTCCCCACTCCAGGGTACTCTCTCTGCCCTGGGCACTTCTCTGACCCACTGACCATTACGTACAATTTAAAGCAAATTCAAGTTATTTAATCAACAATTAATTTTAAAAAGAATAAGGAAAAATGGGAAAGGTTAAACGAAACACATCAACCTGCTCTGTGGCAGGGAACATCACAAACAGTGTCTCTGGAATGTCAGGGCAGTTCACAGTCTGTTCCTTGTAAGTCCCAGGCCTCCTTCTCAGGCACTGGCTGTGCTGTAGGGATGCTGTGGGTTGGACACTTGCTCTGGTGGTGGCCTCACGCTCTCAGGCTCTAAGTGGTAGGACCCTTCTTCCCAGTGTCGCTCCCGCCCTGTCGAGGTTACGACCCAAGCCTGGCCTGCAGAGCCTCTTGGCTGAGGCGTCTCCCTGTGCTGGGCCTGCTACCCCGGGGTCCCCCTCGCTCTCCCCAGCTGCTCACCGCACCCAGCTCCGGACTGCTCCAGCCCCAGCTCCACCACTCTGTCTCTGCACTGCTGCTGCTGCTCTGCCTCCAGCTCCCTGGGCTGCTTCTTTGGCCCCTCTGGCTCTGGTTGCTGCAGCTCTCCTCCCAGGACAGGTCTGCTCTGTGACTCTGCTCCCAGTGCCGACCTGCTTTGTGGGCTGCTTTTCTGGCCCCTCTGGCTCTGGTTGCTGCAGCTCTGCTCCCAGGGCAAGTCTGCTCTCTCTGGGCTGTGCCTCTGGCTTTGGGGCTGCAGCTCTGCTCCCAGGACAGGGTCTGCTCTCTCTGGGCTGCTTTTCTGGTCCCTCTGGATCTGGCACAGCTCTGCTCCCCAGCTCAGCTTGGGCCCCTGCTTTCTACTTAGCTCGGCCCCAGTCTGTCTGACCCAGGCAAATCCAGCTCACGTGGAGGACGGGACCTCCCTGACCTCCTGACTCCCTGATTAGTCTGCCCACCCTGTCATTCAGGCTGACCTGGAGCATTGGCCTCTCCCCATTGTTCCTAGGGACTATCAGTTTCAGGGTCCTGATTCCCCATCGACCCTTCCCCCTTTTTAGTACTGGGAGCTAGCAACTAAAACACCCTCACTGAATGTTAGTAAGGGGGCAACAGTCCCCTTACATACAGCAAAGGAATCAACAATGCACAAACCCGATTTGTTTGCTTATTTTCTTCTCATCTCAAAGCATTTTTGCGGACACAGGGAGCAGTACAGCATCACCATTCATTCTTGTCCGTGGCTTGTTCCTCCATTAAAACCAGCCTGATCAAGTCCCCACATACCATGTGCCGCCATCTAGTTGGTGATCAGTCGCTAGGTCTGACTGACCTTGGTTGTGCGTGCATTGGTTTGGTTTTTTTCATCCTATCATCTGTTTGTCTTCTGCAGGGTCCCCAACATCATAATCTTTTCTACTGCAGTCAATCCTGTATGCTGATTTCACATCCTTCTCTCTTTCTAACGTCTTCATTTGTCTTAAAATCATACCACTTTTTATCTGCCAACTTGCGAAGAACTCTCATCTCTACTGCCTCCAGCCTTCTGATGTCTGTATTTTATTTTAGCTCAACTTTAACTCTAGAAGCTGGCACTGGAGCCCACTAAATAATGATTTATGATGCTATCAGGAAGCTATTTCCCTAAGAGAATTAGTACATTTTAAAGCACGATAATAAAATTAGCTAGGGTAATGCCTATTTTGTTGCACTGTAGCGCTACTGATTCTCTGTTCTTCACAGTTAAAACAATTTGTTCAGAGGGTTATTTATAAATCTACACCTTGACTAAAATAAAAAGAAGGAAAAAATAAACTTCCTTGGGGCTGAAACTCACCATTCTCAAGAGAATTTCTTGTATCACCCTTTCAAAGAATCTACCTGCAGTCAAAGCTCTTTCATGCAGGTATCCAAGTCTGAATTCTATTATTGGTCTTTCACTCATACAGACCCAATTTAACTTCTGTTGACTTCAACAAGGGTTGGATCAGACCCTAAACCAGCAGGAGGCAGCTCAGAAAGGATGCTCAAAACTCCTGTAGGGAAGGAGTCTTTGTGCAATGACTGGGTTTGGGGAGGAAGCATTACTCTGACTTGTTACACTTCCTGTCTGCCCCGGGTTATGCTGTCTCCACAAATTCCCCAATAGGAAGAAGAATATGAATACTTCTTTTGAAGGGCCTGTGCTGTGTCCTGTAAGAGAGGAGTTCTCAAGGGGTAGGGTGAGGGTTTTCAAAGCAGAATATGTGGTGCATCAGGAAGCTGCCAGGTCAAAGTTTCAAACCCCAGCTGCCTTGGTTCTGAATCATGATTCATTAAAGAGCTCCATTGTATGAGAAAAGCTACAGAAAGAAGCCAAAGGGTGGGGGGGGGGTGGTTGAAAAATGTTTGAGGGAATGAAATTCCACCTCTCTCTTCCACCAAAAATCTCCAGGGGGAAAAAATGTGCTCCTGCTGTTTGACAAAGAAAGAAATAACCAGTGGCTTGACATTATTTTGTCCTTTAGAAAATTAAAAGCAAAAGTGCCTGCTCCTTTAAATGTTGTTTTTGTCTACTTTTTACAACTGCATTACAAATGGCCAAAGCGTTCTAGAATGTGCTTAGCCATCCATGCACTATCTATGGCCATTACACACACCAGTGTATTATGTGAACTCAGATGTCTTTTACAGTGTTTTAGGGGAATATTTTCTCACAGGCCAAGACCCCGATCCCGCAACTGAATCCACACGGGTAAACCCAAGCTGCCACAGGGGGTCTATCTCACAGGGATCCTCTGCAGAGAATTCATTGTGTGATTGGGATCTAAATATATGTTAATTTCCCATTTTTTCCTACTGTTTTATTGTTGACTTTTCATCCCCTTAAAATATTTTTTAACTCATTGGGTGCCACGTTACTAAATTTTGATTCAATGTTTTGTTCTGACATTTGTGTACAGTTAAAATGGTTCTGTCTGATTAGCTGGTCAGGGGTCTAATGCAAGAGCACTGGGAAGCCACTTAAGGCCTGATTTACTAAGGTTATGTCTACTCTACAAGCACTACAGTGGCACAACTGCAGCACGACCGCTTCACCAGTGTAGTGTAGATGCTTCTTATATCGATGGAAGGGGCTTTTTATTCAATGCAGTTAATCCACCTCTCCAAAAGGCGGTAGCTAAGTTGGTGGACCTTCAATGGTCAACAGAATCATCCTGGATTTGCACCAGCAGAACTGACAGCAGAATGTGACCGATTATTTGTGCCTCCACTGAGGCTCCCTCTGCTCATAAAGTCTGAGAGGTGCAGGCCTGGTCTACACTTAAGACTTGGATAAACCTAACTACATTGCTCAGCACTGTGAAAAATGTTGTGCCCTGAGCACCATAACTAGGTCAACCTAATCCCCAGTCTAGACACAGCTAGGTCAATGGAAGAATTCTTCCCCCAGTTAAGCTACCACCACCTTTTGGAGAGGTGGATTAACTACATTGAATGGAAAACCCGTTCCATCAATATAAGAAGCATCTACATTACACTGGTACAGCTTTAAGGCTAAATCTGTGCCACTGTAGTGCTTTTAGGGTAGACATTACCTTAGACCCATGCTGCTTCATCCTTAGAAACTGAGGGCTCTGTAAACCTCCCAGTTTTTCTCAGCCTGGAAAGCAAGACACTAGGACAGGAAAGGGAACCACGATCTTGGACCATAATTACCTGGTTTTAGTCTCTCCTTCTTCCCTCTATTCCTACTCTCTTTACAGTTCCTGCATTGTCATACAGCCATCAAGTTTAAGGTTAAAAGGGACCACCAGATTATCTAGTGTCACCTCCTGCACATCACAAGCCACTAAACCCCATCCAATTAACATATGCATTGAATCAATAATCTGGATTAGACTACAGTATTACAGTCCTCCAGAGACTAAACTATTGTGTGTCACAGGCAGAGAATAAGAGGGACCGAGGTGCATCAAAGCCTGAGACCCCTGCAATGGCAGGAAACTGATTTCATGAGATATCCAGATGAACCTAGCAAGAAACCTGCAACCAGTTCTGCAGAGGAAGGTGGAAAAAAATCCATCTGACCCTCCTTCCACACAGTGGTAAGCATCAGCCAGAAGAATTTAACTTAAAGTACTCCCTTTTCCAGTGTGCTGAGCACATGGCATCTGTAGTACTCTCAGCAAAGGGGAAAAAATGAGCTAGATATCCACGCACTGACTAACTGCAGGGCAGTGACTTGTGAGCCTAATTCTGGGAGGTACTAAACAATCATAACTCCAGTTATGGAACTCACTGCCAGGGGCTGTTGTGAAAGCCAACAGGATAATTAAGTTTAAAAAAGAATTAGATAAGTTCATGGAGGATAGGTACATCAGTGGCTTATAGGCAAAGATGGTCAGGGACATAGCCTGATGCTCTGGATGTCTCTAAACCTCTGACTGCCAGAAACTGGGACGGGATGACAGGAAATGGATCACTCGATAAATTGCCCTGTGCGGTTCATTCCCTCTGAAGCATCTGGCACTGGCCACGGTTGGAAGATAGATGGGATAGATGGAGCATTGGTCTGACCCAGTGTGGCCATTCTTATGCTTTCAATGGGAGTTGCAAACACTCAGCACAACAGCACCTCTCAGAATCAGACCCTGAAGCAAGCAATGGGATTTCTCTTTTTTAGCTGATTTACTTCAAGAACAAAGAAGACCAAACATTTATTTGCAGAGTGTACTATGACCACTTACTCCACCCTTACACATTGGTTCAGAGGCAGTGGAGAGAGGTAACTGTAGGGAGCCAGTTGTGGCCTGGTTCAGAGATGCCTGGACCTGGAGTAAGTTAGGGCAGGAGGAGCCTGGTTTAATGTTGCTAGTTCTGGCGAAGGATCATGCCTACCTAAGCTCAACTCCCCCGCCCCTGCCCTTTCAACAGGGTAGGGTAAGTGCAGATGGCATAGGAAACAACTATGCCAGCAGAGATTCTCACAGTGTTGTCAACTCTCATGATTTTATCATGGGTTTCATTATATTTGTTGTTTTTCATAAAGTCCCAACTCCTGGAGTCGGGTGATTATGGGAGTGTCTCAGCTTTCATTTAAAAAGAAAGTTTCTTGCCCTTGTCACTGTGCAGAAAAGTTTGAAAACATGAACACTAAAAGGGTAAAAAACATAAGACAAAAAGACCCCAAATTTATTATTTTTAAAACCTCATAATTGTTGAGCCTATCACAATTTTAGGAGGCCTGACTCATGATTGTTGAAAGATTGGGGGTGACAATATTGTTTCTTTTACATGTGGGGGTGTCTCTGCTGGGAATATTTGGCTGGTTTAAGGGCATTTTGCTATTTACACAGCTTACAAATGGCATAAAATGCTCTTACTAGACCGGAGAATCTGACTCTGTGTGTATTCATTACACACTAAAATGTATACACAAGGCATTTAGTTGGAAGGACAATGGACATTGGTAAACTTTTCTTTTTCTTACTTTCTCCTCCTGAGGTTGCAACAATTAATACAGCCACTTTGACCTGGATATCTACTCTAAAAATCAAAATGACTCAAATACAAAATAAAAATATTACATGATGAACAGTTTCCCTACATGCCTTTTTCACTGTACTTATCAAGTAAAAACTCAACAGAGCAAAAACACTGCCAACTAAGTGAAAACATTTTCGTGTCATTTTCCTCTATGCAGTTTGAATCCTCAAAATTTCACTTTTCACAAAGATTGAGTGCCAAAATGTGGAGGCACAGTTTTTGCAAAGTGGTATGTGAAGTCTATTTTTAGCTTGGTATTTTGCACATCCAAAATTTGGTGCTATAGGACCATGGCAGCCATATCTGTCAAAATGGACTTTTGAAGAGAAAACAGAAAAGTAACATAAATATGCACACACATTAACTATAAGATGACATAAGCACAATTTTACCCCTTCATCTCAAATTTCACCAAAAAAATGGATTTCAGATACAAAATTGGAAGAATTAAAAGTGAATTGGACAAGAAGTTCCTGAATTATGACCTTCTAAAAAATAAGTTCTAATATTTTTTCCAATTTCATGGCAGGAAAACAGCTGGAGAGAAATAAAATATCATTTACTCTCACTATTATGACATTTTCCCCCTTTTGAAATTCTCTCTTATAGAATCATAGAAGTGTAGGACTGGAAGGGACCTCAGTAGTCCCCTGTACTGAGTCAGGACTAAGTATTATCTAACCATCCCTGGCAGGTGTTTGTCTAACCCATTCTTAAAATCCTCCATTGACAAAGATGCCACCAACTGCCCAGTTTGTTTCAGTGCTTAACCACCATTACAGTTAAGAAGTTTTTCCTAATGTCAAACCTAAGTTTCCCTT
Organism: Eretmochelys imbricata; assembly: GCF_965152235.1. NCBI lineage: Eukaryota > Metazoa > Chordata > Testudines > Cheloniidae > Eretmochelys > Eretmochelys imbricata. Next base: position 29,387,095 of record NC_135574.1, read on the forward strand.
GGTGCAATTTAAGCCCGTTATTTCTTGTCCTGTTCTCAGTGTATAAAGAGAACAATTGAACACACTCCTCTTTATAACAAACTTTTACATAGTAGAAGACTGTTATCATGTCCACCCTCAGTATTCTCTTCTCCAGACTAAACAAACTCATTTTTTTCCCCAATCTTTCCTCACTGGGACATGTTTTCTAGACCTTTAATCTTTTGTGTTACTCTCCTCTGGATTTTCTCCAGTTTGTCCACATCTATCCTGAAGTGCGGTGCCCAGAACCAAAAACAGTACACCAGCTGAGGCCTTATCAGTGCTGAGCAGAGTGGAAGAATTACTTCTCATTTCTTGCTTACAACACTCCTGCTAAGACATCTTAGAATGATGTTCACTTTTTTTGCAACAGTATTACATTGTTAACTCATATTTAGTTTATAATCCACTATAACCCCCAGATCCTTTTCTGCAGTACTCCTTCCTAGGCAGTCATTTCCCATTTTGTATTTGAGCAATTGATTATTCCTTCCTACGTGTAGCACAGTGCTCTTGTTCTGGTTTAAAGAAAATGAGAAAATCCCATTGCATAAATAGGGGAATCTCAAGTAGGAGCACACAGGTTATTTTACCTCTATACCTGGCACTCATTCGACCATTGCTGGAATACTGTGTCCAGTTCTGGTGATCACAATTTAAGAAGGATGTTGATGGATTGGAGAGGGTTCAGAGAAGAGTCACAAGAATGATTAAAGGATTAGAAAACATGCCTTATAGCAGTAGACTTGAAGAACTCAATCAATTTAGCTTAACAAGGAGAAGGTTAAGGGGTGTCCTGGTCACAGTCTATAAGTATCTACAAAAGGAACAAATATTTAATAATGGGCTCTTCAATCTATCAAAGAAAGGTATAACAAGATCCAATGGCTGGAAGTTGAAGTTAGACAAATTCAAACTGGAAATAACACATACATTTTTAACAATGAATGTAATTAACCATTGGAACAATTTCCCAAGGGTCATGATGGATTCTCTATCACTGACAAGTTTTAGATCAAGAAAGGATGTTTTTCTAAAAGATCTGCTCTAGGAATTATTTAAGAAAAGTTCTCTGGCCTGCATTATACAGGCAGTCAGACTAGATGATCATAACGTTCCGTTCTGGCCTTGGAATGTATGTGAAGAGTGGCTTATTTCAATTTAGCTTAATCCTTAAAAAAGGTACATCTAAATCAAAATATGTCACATTTGACTAGAGCGCCTATGAGCTACAGTAATACAAATAATTAATAGTAACAACCTGATCCAAAATAAAAATATCTACACCTGAATTTGGACCACTTTAACTCAATTGGTTTGAAAAACACACTTTTAGTTAAACTGGTGCAAGTTTTTATGTAGACAAGGCCTCAGCGGATACCACAGATTCCCAAGAGGGCAGCCAATCAAGGGTACATATGGCTTTAAACCAGAATGATGGGTAGTGGAGTGGAGGAAGCAAGTCTGGGGCTGAGGGAATAATGGCTTTTGTTGAGGGCTATTGTTTTCATGGTTTAGCAGTAGATTTGCCATAGTGGGGCTGGTTTAACCACAAGGATGAGCACAGTGGAAAGCAGCCTCACCATAACAAAATGTATGCTTTGAAGGACTGTTGTGTTTGGCAATCCAAACATGCAAAAGGTCAGGCAATGAAAATGGTAAGGCCCCACAGCAACATTCAATCAGCTACATTAAACAAAAGGTTTAGAGTATTTTGGGTTATTGTTTATGCTGTTACATACAGGAAAAATAAAACAACTGTGGAACTTAATGATCAGTCATTCAGACATTATTATGAGAAGGGACAGAGTAGACTGAGCAGAAGACAGTCCAGTGCAAGATCCAGATCAAGCAAAGCAACTCCAGCAAAGCCCAAATGGTTAGTCTTGTCCTATTTTTAAACTACTTCTGAAAGTATACACAGACTTCCGTTTCTTTAGTTGAGCTACTCAAGTGACTGAGAAGCTGCAGGATCAGGCTCCTATTTTATTAAGGAAAATGATGCACTCACAAAGTGTGTAACTTCAAATTTCCTCTAAGTGAATTATTATTCCTTAATGAAGTTTTTACCAAACATAGCAAGCATTAGTCTCTGCAAACTAAGTACATGTACCATGTAAAATTTTGAAATAATGCACACAAAAAAGTCCAGACAGCTATTTTTAAAAGCAGAATAGATATCTTCTGATGCTCAGATAACTAAAACAATCTGAACAGATTTAAAAACAAAAAACAAAAAAAAACCCACCACATTTGGGCATACACCGAGCATAAGAAATTCAGCCCAAAAATAAAAAAGAAAATGATAAATGTATTGCATTAATGATGGGTTTACAATGGTAGGGCTCTTTCAGATCGAATATACCATCGTTAAAAATGCGCTATGGGCAATGGAGTTATGACATTGTACCCCAGGTGAGGATGTGGCACAGTATCTCATTATTTACAATGTGATTTTTTATTCCATTACTACATTCAGTTGCTTAGTTCTGTTACATTTTTGTACTAAGCTAGGCAAGTTTTCATGCTATTACATTTTTAACACTCAGCAGTATGTCCTCATTACAGGAAAACTGTCTCTTAGGAACAAGAAGGAAGATTTTTAAGAAGAGCATAGTTCTTGCAATCAGATTATAGAACGGAACAGCATTACTGAACAGACAGCATGTACAGTACAGCATGTTGCAGCTTGATACCACAGCTCCACATCTTGTATGACTCCCATGTTAGGAACAGTAATAACCAGAGGAATCAGGTTTTTAACAGGAGCAAAATCCTTTTCTGAAAAGGGATGACTATCCCACATCTGCCAACATTTATTTATCATGCAAATGTGCATGCTGTATCTGAAGTACCCCCAACCTAATACACAAGTCACTTATTCAGTATCACTAAAAGATTTATAAAAGATTATTCTAGGTTTTTGCTACACATTATTTTGTGCAGAACCTTACAGGGGAAATTTTCCAACTCTGTGGTGTAATGGGAAAAGCAGAGCTGTGTATCCAGAGGTTTAAGCACAAGATTGGAAAGAGGGAAATGTGGAATTCTAATTCCAGCTCTGAAAGTGATTATTTACCTTCTGTAACTACATCTGTCCTCTTTAGCATCTCCCAACATAAAATATAAGGTAGTGATATTTATTTGCCTAGGCTATTGCAAACTCCATGAAAGTCACACAGAAATGGTTTTGGCCCAGTGCTTGAAAAGACTTTGGACCTGAAACCTGCTATACAAATATGAAATACTACTAGTGATGGCCTTCAAGAAACAACTCCAAATTAAAGCTTTGTTTTGGAAGGACATGGATAAAATGCCTTAAGTGTGCCCAAGGTGTGTGGATTACATGGATCATACAGCTATACCACACTACATGATTATTCTCTCAAAAAATTTCTGCTATGTAGCGAAACCTATTGAAGAGTGCAGTAGTGAGCATAATCACTAGAGCTGGTCTCTGTCTATACCCTATTTAATACCACATTAACTTTGGCCACACCAAAAGTATGAGGTAAACCCTGGCACCACAAAGTACCCATCTTACTTCCTTTCAAGGATAGCAATGTCTGAAACTGTGGGCCAGATTCTCTCCTGTGCCAAAATCCACTCAGTGCAGGACAAAGATGGCAGCTACCAAGGAGCTGGTTACAGCAACTTGATTCTTAAGCTGCCCCAGCCATGGACGCTCTCTACTTGTGACAGCTGGCTGTGGTCCTAACTTAAGGGACCATAGATCAGCTGAGAATTGTCGTGGGGGAGCAGATCACGGCTGACCCCATCACATCCACTATGGCAGGAGGAGGGGAAGGTTAGGCTAGGAGCTGGCTCTGGTAGTTTTACCCCACTTGTGAACTCCTTCTCCTTTGGGGGATTTTTTAACTAGCCAGATTAAAATCAGGCAATGCAAAAGAAACAGAAATGGAATGAGGATCTAGACCACTGTGGGATGAAGCCCCTGTCACTGCTACTGCAAATGTGGGGTGGGAGACCAGGGACCTGGCTTCCAATCAAAGTCTTCCTCACTTTGCAAACATACAGTAGAAATCCCTTTGGCCACTACCTAAGGTCAGCCACTTGTAGTGTGGAATAGGGCAGATGCCAATCCAGTTAAAGCAGCTGGAATAATTTAATATCCCAGTTGAAGTTTAGCAAAAACACCAGAGCAAACACACTTAACTTTTGCCCAAAAAAGTGCCATAGGATTGTCACACTGTTGTGAGTGATAAGAAATGGAAGATGGTAAATAATAAAATCGTAATACCAGGTTGTTAAACAGCAATTTTCATCAGTGGATCTCAAAGCACTTTACAAAGCAGGTCAGTATCATTATCCCCATTTTTACAGATAGTGAAACTGCAGCACAGGGAGTTGTAGTGACTAGCCCAAGCTCACCTAGCAGGCCTGTGGCAGAACTGGCAATAGAACCCACGTCTCCTGAGTCAACGAGTCTTGTTTCCTGTCTTGGGGAGCAACACACAGTGTCTGTGTGACTTTCATTGGAATATACAGCTACAGCGTATAGACTCAGAAATGTATGGCTGGAACAGACCCACCAAGGTCGTCTAGCACACTAGAGGGCGCACACACACACACCTGTGCTGAGGTAGGACCAAGTAAACCTAGATTGTCCCTGATAGTGTTTGTCTAACCTGTCCTTAAAAACCTCCAGTGATGGGGGCTCCACGACGTCCCTTGGAAGCCTATTCCAGTTCTTAATTATCCTTCTAGTTAGAAAGGTTTTTCTAATACCTAAGGGCATGTTTACACTGGCAGAGTTACACTGCAGGCAGTTACAGCACCACTCAGAGAGCGCTGAAGGGAAACCGCTGTTGTGTGTTCACGCTGTCAGCTGCCTGCGCAATAGCATGTTCACACTTGCGGCACTTGCAGCGGTATTCAGAGCAGCGCATTCTCGGCAGCTATCCCACAGAGCACCTCTTTCTCTTTTGTGGGTGCAGCACCAGAGCGGTGGTTTGCCTCCTGCACCTTGTGGTAGGTGTTCCACAGCTCCTTCACTTTGACCCTGCACTGCAATGCATCCCAGTCATGGCCCCTTTCTGTCATGCATCATAAAATCTGTCCGTAGGTATCATAATTCCTACGGCTGGAGCGCAGCTGGGACTGGACAGCCTCCTCTCCCCAAATGCTGATGAGCTCCAGCAGCTCGGCATTGCTCCAAGCAAGGGAGCACCTGGTGTGGAGCAGGCGTGGCCACCTGGAAAGATGCGCTGAGACCACTGCACGCATCACCGAGCAAACAGGAAGGGAACTTTCAAAATTCCAAAGGAATTTATGGGGTGGGTGGGGCTGATGGTTGGTCACCTGAGGGCAGGGCAGTAGAGTTCAAACTGATGACCAGAGAGGTGAGAACAGGCATTGTGGGACATTTCCCGGAGGCCAGTCGCAGTGCTGTAATCGACCACAGTGTCTACAGTGGCACCAGAGCACTGTAGCCCTGGCGCAGAAAGCTGTACGCCTCTCGTCGGGGTGGTTTTTTTAGAGCATTACAACTGTGCAGTTTCAGCGCCCTAAGTGGCTTGGCAGTGTGTACACCTTGGGAGTTACAGCGCAGAAAGCTTCTTTACTGCGCAGAAACTTGAAAGTGTAGACGGGGCCTAACCTAAATCTCCCCTCCTGCAGTTTAAAGCCCATTACTTCTTGTCCTACCTTCAGGGGAGATGGAGAACAATTGATCACCATCCTCTATATAACTGCTCTTCGCATATTTGAAGACTGTGGTCAGGTCCCCCCTCAGTCTTCATTTCTTAATACTAAACAAACAGTTTTTAAACCTTTCCTCAGATGTCAGATTTTCTGTGTGTGTATATATTATACACACACTTGTGTGCTGGAGCTATTGATCAAATATCACGGGACAATATGATACATGTTTATATAGGGACCAATGTTTCAGTGATTAATATTCGATGCTCTAGGTGCAAGGTCAGACAAATGACCCTAAGAAATTGTCTCTATTTATTGAAACAAGGAAAAAGGAAAACTATTTACTACTAAATAGCCAATTTAACAGGTAACATTGCCTTAGTATTGTAGCATCAAACCCATTTTACAAAAAGGGCCAGATTCCTTTTTAATGACAACCTGTGGGCCCCCAATATAAATTTAGGAGCCACTCTCAATGCACAGCAAAATTCCCCCTAGTGATAAGAAGTTTGCACAGAGATCAAGGGTGAAATATGGCCTTTATGCAGCTCCTGAACTTTTAGTCATTCCTATTTCTTATTTGTTCGGACTTTATTGATGCATTCAGCTTCATGAAGTAGGAAACTGGTCCCTTTGAGTATGCCTGTGCTGCATTTGGGAGGTCTGACTCCCAGCGAGGGTAGACAGACGCATGCTACCTAGCTTGAGCTAGCTCACTAAAAATCGCAGCGAAGATGTTGCTGCAATGGGGTAGCGACTTGGGCTAGCCAAGCAAGTCCAAGGCTGCCTGACCCCCTAGGTCCGAGTTCAGGAGATTAGCCTGAGCCTCCGCCCATGCAACCATGTCCACACTGCTATTATTAGTATGCTAGCTCAACAAGAGCTAGCGCTAATCTGTCTCCCTGAGCTAGGAATCAAACCTCCCAGCGGCAGTGTACATAGGCCCTATAGGTCCACCACAGGTTTTGCCCTCTGTCTCTATTCACCATCCTCCTTTCTCTTTGGGTGTCTCGTCCGAATACATTTCCTTTCCCACCGCAATTCTCCTCATGAGCTTCACTCCCCACTTCTTCCTCATTCCATATGCTGAAATGAGCAGCAGTGAAATGGTTAATGGTGATATTTAGTCATCATTAGGCTTTAGCACTAGTACCACAATGAGATTAATGAGGTTGGGGGGGGAAGTTATTTTTCCAGGCTAGCTGCACACTCAGAAATACAGTACTGCATTGGTTATATATTCACTTCAGTTATGGAAAGTTATTTGGGCAGCTATGAAGACTAGAAACTTAGTTTTATTTTTAAATGAAAACACAGATTCTGAATATGTAGGGCCCTACCAAATTCACAGCCATGAAAAATGCATCACAGACCGTTAAATCTGGTGTCCCCTTGTGAAATCTGGTCTTTTGTGTGCTTTTACCCTATACTATACCAATTTCACAGGGGAGACCAGAGTTTCTCAAATTGGGGGTCCTCCTGACCCAAAAGGGAGTTACAGGGGGTCACAGGTTATTTTAGGAGGGATTGTGGTATTGCCACCCTTACTTCTGCACTGCTGCGTTCAGAGCTGGGTGGCTGGAGAGTGGTGGCTGCTGACTGAGGGCCCAGCTCGGGTGGCAATACCAAACCATGCCATTCTTACTTCTGTGCTAATGATGATGGTGGCTCTGCCTTCAGAGCTGGGCTCCCAGACAGTAGCCACCGCTCTCCAGCTTAGGGTTGCCAACCCTTCCGGTTTTGCTGGGAGTCTTCTGGAATCAGGCCCTATCTTCCGGATGCTACTGAAGCCAAACTGGGAGATTTTAGGTGCTACAAGTCCGGCGGTGCAGCATGGCTAAGGCAGGCTCCCTGCCTGCCCTGGCCCCGCGTCGCTCCCGGCAGCAGCCAGCATGTCCCTGTGGCCCCTGGGGGGTGGGGGGGCCAGGGGGTCTCTGTGCACAGCCCCCACCCTGAGCACCAACTCTGCAGCTCCCATTGACCGGGAACTGCAGCCAATGGGAGCTACACTTGCAGGCACTGGCAGCGCAGAGCCCCCTTTTACCCTGTCCCCGGCAAGGACATGCCAGCTACTTCCAGGAGCGGCGCAGGGCCAGGGCAGGCAGGAAGCCTGCCTTAGCCCTGCTGCGCCGCCGACTGGGAGCCACCCGAGGTAAGTGCCTCCCACCAGATCCTGCATCCCTTCCTGCACCCCAACTCCCTACCCCAGCCCAGAGCCCTCTCCTGCACCCAAACTCCCTCCCAGAGCCTGCGCCCCAACCCCCTACTCTAGCCCGGAGCCCTCTGCTGCACCCAAACTCCCTCCCAGAGCCTTCACCCCCTCCTGCACCCCAATCCCTTGTCCCAGCCCTGAGTCCCCTCCAGCATCCAAACTCCCTCCCAGAGCTTTCACCCTCCCCCCCAACCCCCTTGCCCCAGGCTCATCCCACACCCCAACCCACTGCCCCAGCAGAGTGAAAGTGAGTGAGGGTGGAGGAGAGCGAACGAGCGAGGGAGGGAAGGAGAGGGGATGGAGTGAGTAGGGTGGGGCCTCGGGGAAGAGGCAGGGCAGGGGCTGGTCAAGGATATGTGGGTTTGTGTGATTAGACAGTTGGCAAGCCTACTCCAGCGAGCCAGCTCTGAAGGCAGTGTCACCGCTTGCAGCAGTGCAGAAGTAAGGGTAGCAGTACCACAACCCCCCTGCTATAATTTTGCGACACCCCCACAACTCCTTTTTGGGTCAGGACCCCTAAAATGACAACAATGACATTTCAGATTTAAATAGCTGAAATCATGAAATTTACTATTTTTAAATTCTATGACTATGAAATTGACCCAAATGGACTGTGAATTTGGTAGAGCCCTATGAATATGTGATGTAAGCTAAATAAATACATCAGCTGGCTGAACTTCTGACACATCTGCCTTAGTTAAATCACCAATGTTTGTTCAATGCTAGCTGTTAATTGTACAAGGCAATTCAGCCTTGAGATTCAGCGCACATCTAACTTCTAAACAAGATAAGAGCCTCTATAGTCACAAAATGCCTTGATAAGCTTCTCTTACTATAATTCTTTCAAACCTGCTCTCAGGATTTTTTCCTAGATTATTAAACAAGTTATTTGAAGATCACTTTGCTTTAATTTACATTGATCTCTCAAGCATCTGGCCATTTAAGTAATAACAAACCTCAATAGGAAAAAAAAACTAATTTAAAGTTAAGTACCCCTTGTGTCACAGAGCTGGAGAGTTTATGCAGTTCTGCTGTAGGATTTTCAGTTGACATCAGGTTGCAACCCCACCTAGCTGTAGGTTTATGTAGTCCAGAATCTTTTGCTTTTCACCCTCTCTCTTTGGAGATTATCCTATTTTCTATGAGCTCCTCCATACTGAAGGAAAGGTCTGTTGTGCCTTCTGGCAGATTTGGTTGGAATTTAAGATCTTTAGCTTGGACCTCAGGTTTTCCTCAAAGGTTTCTTCTTAGACTGTTGGGAAAAACAAACCTTTTGAAAAGGAGAGAAGGTATAATTTTAGCTGGTATTTTCAAATCCAAGCTTAGTTTCTTCTAACCACACCATCTAAAGCAGCCATTTTCTACAGATGGCAGAGTCCAGCAGTGGGTTTTAGTTCATCAGTACACACTGATAATTAATATGCATTTGTGTAGCAATGAAGTGATGTGAAGAGTCATGGGGAGTCAAATGTGAAAACCTGATAAGCATGTAAGAGGAGGAATCGCATAGCACGCTAACATAGCTATACTTTTAATACCATTTTGAAGATAGTTTATGCCACACCTGATCCATTCTGTAATCAGTTTGAAGGCATTTTTATAGCATTCCTTCAAGAATGTGAGCCATTTCTATCTAGGTACCCACATGGCGACATCTTTGTGGTATCTGAACCTTACAAATATCAATCATCCTCAAAATACTCCTGCGTGGGAGAAAATAATTATCCTTATTTTATAGATGGGGAGTGGAGGTATAGGGAAATATGCAGGATCTGCTCAGTGTGGCAGAGCTCAGTGCTGAACTCAGATCCAATCCAGTTCCTTAGCCATAATACCATCTTTCTCCCATAAGGCCCTTAATCTAGCTGATCTTAGAAAACAAAGATTGTCTCAGAAAACTGTTTTGCAAAGCAACCTCTCTCTGTATGTACAAGTATCAGTAATATTCAGTCTGAAGTACTGTTAAAGCAAATGCAAGGGGATAATATCCAAATTAAAAACCACATGACTAAATTCTAATAGTTCTGTGTACACAGTACGTAATAAAACTATGGATTGTGGAATAGTATGCGTTAGTACTAAAGAGTTCGTATGTCCCCGAAAATGAAGCATATCACACTTGTCAGGTCTATCATGGCCTGATTTACAAAAATATATTGTTTTATCAGATTCATTAAGCTCTATTTTAATGCTGCTGATATTCAAAGTAAGGAGTATGACCCCAATTCAGCAAGGTACTTAAGCACATAAAGTCAATGGGCCTACTCATATACTTAAAATTAGGCACATACTTAAATACCTTGCTGAACTGGGGCTGGTAATGTGAGGCATTTTTCCTTAGTTTAACAAATATCATTATCATCATCTCAAAACATCTACAAATCTGAGCCCAGGGACATGAGTCTCTGTAGATAGGATATATTATTGCAGACAGGATGGTCAACAAAGCATCTATTAGGAGTAAGTGTCATTAATGAAAACTTAGCCCATACATGAATAAAAACAATACATCTATGGATTAGAGCATCACACTAGTCACACATTATGCTTTCCTGTTTCAGGCATCCTCTTGCCTTCATACGCAACAAGTTACTGTGATGTTAATGTTGATACTTTGCCATCTACAGAAAACCTTATCATGCAATCTTTAATGTGCTACACAATAAAGGACAATGCAATTTCCTATCCTCTGCATTAACTGGAAAAAATAATTCCGAAAGGACCTTTAGATCGATAATGAGAGATAAACACAATTACCCAATTGACAAATAGCTTAAATAATTAAAGGAAACACCTATCTGTGGGCTAGATTGTGGCTCAGCCTGAGTGCCAGCTCAAGAGAGTATGGGGGCATAAGGCTGAGGGAAGCAGGCTCTGCAGACCCCTATGTTCATAACCCACCTCACCTGAGTGGATGGGAAGGGTGGGAAATAGGCAGAGCTCTGACTCTGCTCCTCTGACTCATCCTGGAGAGCATATATTGCAACAGGGATAGACCTGTCAGAGCCAGGAGTAAAAACTGAGGTTTTTGATTCCCAGGGCCTTATTCATTAGATCATTCTGCATCTCAAGGTTGAGATTAGAACACAGTTATCATGGGAGGGCCTCCACACAGAGTGAGGCTCTCCTTCCAGACCAGTAACTTAAGCAAAACAAAACATGATGCCCACCTTTTAAAGGAAGAATGTTTCCAGTTTTTGGCAGAAGTTTTAGAGAAGATGGTGCTAGCAGAACAACAGCATCTTTGTTTAGTTTAGGTGTTTGGGTGTTTTTCCAAGTAAGATTGCAAGATAGCAATAGGTGATGGGGCTGAAGGGAAAGGACTAAGCCTAAAATCCTAGGGTATAAAATTCTGAAGAAGTGTCCGACTGAGATAATCAAAGGTAGAGGCATTGCCAAGACCAGGCTTTTGTAAGCCAGGCTCCCATGTTTGCCATGATGCTCTGGGAGTCTTCACAGGGAAAGTCTGGATTTTCCTGTTTATTGATTTTCTCCCCCACTCCCACATAAAATGTGTATTCATGACACACATATTCTGTATTCTGCTGAGGAACTACCAAAAGAGCAATCCATAGATCAGACATGATATTTGTGTCACCTCTGATGAAAATTTGAATCCTGCCTATTTAAGCATCAGCTGACACAAGGTAAAGGCCCAAGTCCTACAAATGCTTAGACACATGCTTCATTTTATGCACACGATTAATGCCACTCCATTCAATAGGACTATTCTCTTGTGTAAATCTAAACATATTCATGTTTGCAGGACATAGATCCAACTGAGAACTAAGTGCTACAACAGGAGAAAATGAGCAGAAGATAAAGTAGAATACTAAATAACATGCAACTCCATTTTCCCCAACTTTTTCTGAAAGTATCCTGTACAATGTATATTTTATAGAGAGAGATATAGACAGACACCTACTGGTATTCATGAGCTTGGCACCTTTCCTCCCAAATGACACATTCTGGCAAAGTGGTGAACAAGTAGTTACTTTGGAATGTTACTGTAGCACTAAAGAAACAACACAAACATTCTAGCTTCCCTTTGATCACTCATGCATGTTAGCATCTCTCAGGCTCTTCACTCTTGCTTTACTAGCCTAGGATATAAATGATTAATGGTGAATTGTGTATCAATCCAAAACATTATTTTCAATTTCCACCTCAATCCAAGCGAGTAATGTTACCTCAGCACACTGCTACTGAGGATTTTGTTATATAAAACTGAATTTAAGTTTAATTTTTTAACCTACAATAGTGATATTAGGCTCATGTATTGTTTTAGTGCAAGTTCACTCATACCTACATTTCAAAGCTTTCTCTTCACAATTCCAAAATTACTTTGGGGCTGAAACTTGGAATAAAAGTTCTTACAACAAGAAAAAATGTACACATAAAATTGTTTTATTTCAGATGCTTACCCTTAAATTTCTTAGCTTTACTCAAACAAAATGCAGCTTTGTCAGTCATCCATTTCACGGAGGATTAACACTGCACTTTTTTGTTAAGCAGTTTAAATTAAACATAGTTTAGCTTTACTTTTATAAGTTTAAATTATTTCTTGGCTTAGATAAATAAGTAATGCACACTGAGTTCAAATTAGGTTTACTGTATATTTGCATTATTGTCTTCTCTGAATGCTTTTGAGATTACAACAACATGGCTATTCTTTGATATGTGACCAAATTTATCCTCAAAGTTCTCAATCTTGCTCTAAGTCTATCATGATACCGGTGTAAAAATGACAAGTACAACTTTCAAAAGTGCCTAAATGACTTAAAAAATGTATCTGACAACTCAGCTCTATTACAGAATGTCTATAAGCAATAGTGCTATTCTGTAAATGATCCCTAAATTACTTTAAACATAAATTATCCTAAGCTATATTTTTGTAACTTTGTGATTCCCATTTTGAATTTTACACCCATTGAAAAATATACTTGCAGCCTGACAAGTTATTACTCAGTTATTGTTCAATGCTAGCTGTTAATTGTTTGACACAAAAAATGTGGCAGTATCCTTTGGTAATAACTGTCTATCTGTGATGTGCAATAATTTTAAAACCTTCCGAGGGACAGATCCACAACCATAAATTCTATTGCTTTAGGCCTTGGTCCTGCAAAGGCTTAGCATATGCTTAACTTTGAGTATTGAATTTAATGGAACTATTGACTGTGCATAAAGATATGCATGAGCCAGATCCAACATCCACTGAAGTAAATGGAGGGACTTCCCCTGAGTTCACTGGGGATGGATCAAGGCCATGAACATCAGACTTTGCAGGATTGGGTCTTTAAATAGTACTGCTCAGGGAAGAAATACAGAAGACCTAGGGAGTAAACAAAATATAGCAAAGTCCAATGTACAGATGCAGACCAAACAGATCAGAAAAGGATCAGAATATCAGAATAGTCAGCTTTTATCTTTTTTCATGTTTTCAGGGCAAAGCTTTCAAAAAGCATATTACAGCTGACTATTTTAACAATATTGTTTATTCACCAAAAATGTTTACTTTAAAAATCAACATTTTAGCACAAAGGAACAGTTAACAATGGTTACTCTTTAATCAGCGTAACAGAAGCGTGAATAAGAAATAGCTGGAATATGTCTGGCACAGTTTGCTTTTGTACTGCCATTAGTTTCCATGGGAAGCATAGTCCCCTGGGAAACAATGGCAAAGTTCCTTCAAACATTCAAGGGAATGGCTCAAGCCTGAAATGCATCAAATACCAGCGCCTGCTGTCCCCCCCCCCTTTTTTTAATAAAGCTCTAGGTACATCCCATACTTAAGTGTGACAGACTTTTTGGGAGCATTAAAAGGAACGTCCTAGTCCCTTGTTTTATTTCTCAAGAAACAGTTCTTCCAAATACCCCACAACAGGCAAAAATTAAATTCTTTAAAGAATAAGATCTTCCCTCTGTTTTTTGCAAAAAATGTGATCAACAAACATGAAAGCTGCTTCTTGAATGTATGATGTATAATGTATGGGTTTGATCAATTTACATTTCTAGAAACTAACAGATTGTTATACTGGCTAATGCAAATGTTATTGATCTGCTCTCTTGCTGAATTAATAGCACTAGTATTGGCCAACTCGCTTTCTTAGCTTTTTCAATGTTTTCCTGAAAAGAGGCCCATTACATGGCAGGGGGCAAAGGACAGGGCTAGATAACACTGTTTAGACATTTCTTTGATGTCCAAAGGCATCATCCCCAACAACTGACTAATGAAAACAAAAGAGCACTCAGGCTGCTGGAAATCCCAGCCATTCTTCTCACCACCTTTTGATTTCCCAAGGCTTCTATACTCTGACCTCTGCACTCAGACACAAAGATCTCATTTGAAGGATGGTCAGCCACATCAAAAATTCTCTCCAAATTCAGCCAATAAGCTAGGGATTTCTTTCGTTTTCCATAATACCTTTGTGTTCTAATGTACCAGCTGGAATGAATCTAATTTATAAAAAGGGGGGGAAACAAAGGGGAGAACTTGTTTTAAGAAACCATTCTCAAAAATCCAGCTTTATTCTTGAAGCCACCATTCTAAATTAATTTATGCAAGAGTAATTATTTCCTTCTTGCAGACACAGACAGTCACTAAAGCCTTCCTTCAGTTCATAATTCTTTTGCATTCTATTTTATTTTCCCCAGTAATTAATAATGAGTCAGTCAAATTGGCAGATGTCACCTGTTATACTTATAAAAGTCCTGGGACTTGTAAGGTACCTTTTAAGTTACCCTGCAGACTGTAAATACTTGTGGGGAAAAACAAATGGAAAAAATAATGAAGTTCACAAAAAACAACAAATAATTAAGGTCTCATTTTTGCAAACCCTTACACATATAAATAGTCCTAACAAAGTCAAGTAGGGGACTTATCCAGCTCCCACTGAAGTCAGTAGAGTTTTTCTATTGACTTCAGTGAACATTGGATCAGGCCATAAGGGGGTAAAATTGGGGGGGGCGGGGTCTGGTCTTACACTGTTTTTTGTAAGTTCTTCAGGTAACTACCTATATTTGGGATTATGAAGTGAATTTTGCAAGTTATAGGACATTATCTTAATAATAGAAGGTGAAATCCTGGCCCCACTGAAATCAGTGGCAAAACTCACATTGACTTCAATAGGGCCCGGATTTATCATAGAATTAGAATTATAGAAGATTAGGGTTGAAAAGACCTCAGGAGGTCATCTAGTCCAACCCCCTGCTCAAAGCAGGACCAACCCCAGCTAAATCATCCCAGCCAGGACTTTGTCAAGCTAGACCTTAAAAACCTCTGAGGATGGAGATTACACCACCGCTCTAGGTAACCCATTCCAGTGCTTCACCACCCTCCTAGTGAAATAGCTTTTCCTAATATCTAACCTAGACTTTCCCACTGCAACTTGAGACCATTGCTTCTTGTTCTATCATCTGCCACCACTGAGAATAGCCTAGCTCCATCCTCTTTGGAACCCCCATTCAGGTAGTTGAAAGCAGCTATCAAATCCCCCCTCACTCTTCTCTTCTGCAGACTAAATAACCTCAGTTCCCTGAGCTTCTCCTCATAAGTCATGTGCCCCAGCCACCTAATAATTTCCATTGCCCTCTGCTGGACTCTCTCCAATTTGTCCACATCCCTTCTATAGTGGGAGGACCAAAACTGGACACAATACTCCAGATGTGGCCGCACCAAATGCCAAATAGAGAGGAATAATCACTTCCCTCGATCTGCTAGCAATGCTCCTACTAATATAGCTCAATATGCCGTTGGCCTTCTTGGCAACAAGGGCACACTGATGACTCAGATCCAGCTTCTCATCCACTGTAATCCCCAGGTCCTTTTCTGCAGAACTTCTGCTTAGCCAGTCAGTCCCCAGCCAATAGCGGTGCATGGGAGTCTTCTTTCCTAAGTGCCTACCTCCCTACCCTCCAGCGTATCTACCTCTCCCCCCAGCTTAGTGACATCCGCAAACTTGCTAAGGGTGCAATCCATCCCATCATTCATATCATTAAAGAAGTTGTTGAACAAAAACGGCTCTAAGACTGACCCCTGGGGCACTCTGCTTGATACCGGCTGCCAACTAGACATCGAGCCATTGATACTACCCATTGAGGTATGCACCACCTTTCAGGAGGAGCTCAGCATCTGGTAAGATTGGTCCCACTTTGGGCTCAATGTCAGGCATGTAAGTCATGTGAACTGTTCATGACCCTTGGAAGAGTTAGATTCCATAAAACCAAAACATGTAACGCATGAATCAGAGAGATGTGTATGTTGCACAGTTTCAAGGAAAATCAAATTTACACCACAAGATAAGCCAATTCTAAAATATCTAAACTAAGATATAAATGTAAACAAGATAACAAATTAGGAAAAAATAAACTATAAACAATGCACACAATAATTATGTTTGAAGCTTTAGTTTTCGTGAGGACCTTAGACTTCAAGACTCCATGTGCATCAACCATTTCTAATCTGAAGTTAGGAAAAGTATTTTGGCAATGTCAGATAGTGCAATGTCAATGGAATCAGTTTGGCAGTGTTAGAACAATGATCTCCAAACTACCAAAGTGTACTTCAGGGTACCACAGATGTGGAGCCAGTTACTGGTCATGCAAAGCAAGTATGTATCTATATATTTATTTGTATTAAAAACAATAAAATGACAACCATCCAAGGCTCTAGGCACCCTAACATCATTAATACAATAAAATCCCATCAGCATTAAAGTAACCATATCAACAGGAACTCAGCCAGCCAGACACCTGCAGAAACTCTTTTCTGTACCTTGCATCATGGTGGGAAGCACAGTCCCAGCCCTATCCAAAAACTTTGTCTAGGTGTACTGTAATTTAAATCATAAACAGTAATAATAAAGCCATTCTCACAACAAGATAAACATGCTGAGGTTTTGGGGGTGTGTGTGTATATATATATATATATGTATATATACTGGGAAGAAGTTAAGCTACAGTAGTGGTATCTTTTCTCCCACTCAGACTATCCTCATCATACATCCCTGAACTTCATCTTCAATCAGGTTCCATGGCTCTGACTGAAGACAGAACCGACCCATAGTTTGATGGATTAAAAAGTTTAAAACATTTTAAATAAACTTTAAAATAAATAAATTATCCTCAAACAGGATGCTTCCCTATCAAAAGATGTTGCATGGATATTTTTTCAAATCAGCATTTTTTCAAATCTTATTTTATACATAAATTACATGTTAATGACAGCGCAACTTAATGCCTTTATAAATTCCCCCTTCCCCCACATTTTAAAAATAACTTCCGACAATCAAGCTGTCTGGAGGGGCTCATGAATGTGATGCCAACCTCAGGGAAGACTGTTACAAACCAGGGCATAAACCCCAAATTGGTTGTGTTCTATAATTAGATTTTACCAACCAAGTATCAAGTGTGAATTCCTCAAGCATTGTACCAGCCTTAACACGGAGTCAGACAGTGCCCCTGGGCCACTCCAGTCTATCTTGCTATCCAGGCACACCTGCCTTTGTGATAGATGGCTCCTTAGACCAAAAAAAAAAAAAAATCACAATAATATTCAGGTTACTGCCAGTCCCAAAGGACCAGTCACTTACTCCAGGTCAGCTGCACCTCAG
The DNA here is from genome assembly GCF_965152235.1 of Eretmochelys imbricata. NCBI lineage: Eukaryota > Metazoa > Chordata > Testudines > Cheloniidae > Eretmochelys > Eretmochelys imbricata. The sequence goes on from NC_135574.1 coordinate 29,404,603, forward strand.
ATCACAAACCAAGACAATGCTTGTACTGAATCCTGTAATAAACTAACTAAAGATTTATTAGCTAAGAAAAGGAAACAAGTTATTTACAAGGTTAAAGCAGGCAAATATACACACACACAAATAAGTTACAGTCTTAGGTTCCAAAAAGTAATAGAAGCTGCTGTAATATGCAAGCTCTATATGTCCTTTAGGACTAATCAAAGCTAAGCAGCTGGGGATCCCTTGCTTATGCTTAGAAACATTGCCATCTCCAAATTCCAAGCAGCATAATGACACAGTTCCTTTTTATCAGGGATTTTTATTCCCTTCGCCCAGAGTTCAAACTGTGATGGGACAAGGGTTTGTCACATCCCCTCTTTGTGGGTATGGGGGGGAACAATCAATAAAGTCTTTTGTCCATTGATATTCCACAATATTCATCAGGTGTCTATAGGCCTTCATTTGTTGGTCAGGAGATGACACTTGTTACAGTAAACTAATATTTCACACTTGGTAATGCTTCTCTCCTGACTGTGGGGGTTTCTGGTTTCATAGCAAACACTTTTATAGTTACAAAGCAAACATTTAAATATTACCTTATAACATGAGATACAGATATTAAAGTGAGATTAATGCATGCAGAACAAGTATTTCATAAAGTCCAAACACTAAACACATTCTTATAAACCTTAAGATCTATTTTGACAATGTTAACACAAAGGTAAGCCAGACTGGTTTCCAGTGATGCATTTCTCAGTGTTCAGTGAGGCCTGGGGGCCTTGGCATGAGCTGGCAACTGGTCTGCAAAATCACATTTATATTTTATACTCTAAAAAGTAGTTTTGCTTATACTGCATGCTTTAAAGCCGATCCAAACAAACATATTATCTACTCAGTCTCACACAGTGTCCACATAATTTAGATGTTTATCTGATAATAATGCGACTCAATTCACAAGAAGAAGGGAGTGTGATTTGAATGACTGTGAACTTCATCACCTTCAGACACTTTCACTTCTTCACTTTCCCACAACAGAAATGAAGCAAAAGCTACCAAACAGTGGGGCAGGGAAAGGGAGGAAACAGATCTTTATTTTTAAAACCTTTGACCTTATAGGGTGCTCAGACACCATGGGTATGTCTACACCACAAAAAATACCCATGGCAACAAATCTCAGAGTCCAGGTCAACTGACTCATGCTCACACAGTGAGGCTAAAAATAGCATTCTAGACATTTGGGCTCTGAAACCCAGTGAGGGGGGAGGGTCTTGGAACTCAGGCTCCATCCTGAGGCAAAACATCTACACTGCTATTTTTAGCCCCAAAGACTGAGCCCCACAAACCTGAGTCAGTTGACCTGGCTTCTGAGACTTGCTGCTATGGTTGTTTTTTCATTTGCTTTGAAGGGTTTTGTGTTGATGAAAGCAAGACAAGGGCCCATTAGAGTCAGTGAAAAGACTCCATTGTCTTCAGTGGGCTTTGAATCAGACCCCAAGCCCACACACATCCACATAGCAGTGGACTCTGAATCAGAATGGTACTTTGAGAGATTGTGTGATGGGATCTACATACCCTGTATGGGCCAGGAAAGAGTTACTGAGCTGCTCTGGCCCAATCAGCCCTGCCTGTTACAACTGCAACAGGTGTCAGGCATGGACAGAGGAATCACAAGGGGCAACCCCAGCGCAACTGGGAGAGCAGACCTCCAGCTCTTGCTCAGAAAAGAGCCTGGCTAGGGCCAGGAATTGACTAGAGATTGCTAAAGGTAGGCCTGACATGGGATAGTCATTCTGATTTACTTCCAGTGACTTACCTATAGTAGCTGATTAAGACTGCAGCAGGCCGTGACCTATCTACATCTAACTCGAGACACAACAGTGGATTATTGTGAGTCCAGGAGCAATCCTGTCACAGCTTGTCTACAAGATACAGTTGCACAATGACAGGTTTCAGAGTAGCAGCCGTGTTAGTCTGTATCCGCAAAAAGAAAAGGAGTACTTGTGGCACCTTAGAGACTAACCAATTTATTTGAGCATAAGCTTTCATGAGCTACAGCTCACATCATCGGATGTCCGATGAAGTGAGCTGTAGCTCACAAAAGCTTATGCTCAAATAAATTGGTTAGTCTCTAAGGTGCCACAAGTACTCCTTTTCTAGTTGCAGCAATGTAAATGTAAATCAATATAGTTAAACTGGTGCAAAAAAGGTCACGCGGACACTCATTTCAGTATAAAAATGACTTATTTTGGTTTAGCTTAAGCCAATTTGGAACCAAACTAAAACAAAATTCTTATATCAAAATAGGTGGGCCCACATGCTCTTGCATCAGTTTAATTCTATCTGTTTCAAAGCAATTCAAGTTATACCAGTGCAACTTTCTTGTTTAGGCAAGACCTATGCTCCATTGTTCCAAGTTACACAGTGAAACCTGCACATCACTGAGGGTCTGATCCAACTCCCTTGAAGTCAAAGGTAATCTTTAATAGGAGTTGCACTGAGCCCTTTAAATCTGTATCTAAGACCTCCCCTACTCCCTAAACTAGCAGTTCTCAAAGTGGGTCCCCAGGACTGGCTTAGACTTGCTGGGGCTCGGGAATGAAGCCCGAGGCCTACTGCCTGGAGCTGAAGCCAAAGCCTGAGGGATTCAGCCTTGGGCAGCGGGGCTCAGGTTACAGGCCCCCTGGCTGGGACTGAAGCCCTTGGGCTTCGACTTTGACCTCTTCCCTGCCCAGGGCAGTGTGGTTCGGGCTTTGGCTCCCCCACCCCAGGGCAGTGGGAATCTGGTGGACTCAGGCTTCAGTCCCCCATCCTGGGGTCATGTAGTAATTTTTGTTGTCCAAAGGGGGTCGGGGTGCAATTAAGTTTGAGAACCCTTGCCCTAAACAACCAAGATCTCTTCAGCACACCTTACAAACAAGCCAGGATCCCAGCTGGAGATGCCACTGGAGACCTAATCAGAGATGCTATTGAAAATCCATCTGGAGAAACAATATCAAAGCTGCAGAGGGGACTCAGATGGAAAGTATTAAATCGTCATTGTGGCAAATCCCAGAGACGTGCTGTGATGCTGCACTATCGAATGGGGAGAGGGATAGCTCAGTGGTTTGAGCATTGGCCTGCTAAACTCAGGGTTGTGAGCTCAATCCTTGAGGGATCCATTTAGGGGTCTGGGGCAAAAATTGGGGATTGGTCCTGCTTTGAGCAGGGGCTTGGACTAGATGACCTCCTGAGGTCCCTTCCAACCCTGATATTCTGTGATCTCTAGTGAGATCCTTAAGGTGGTCTGGCTGGATATTCAGTTTATAGCATAGAAATGTAGGACTGGAAGAACCTCAAGAGGTTATCTAGTCCAGTACCCTGCACTAAGAGAGGACCAGCTAAACCTTGACCATCGCTGAAAGCAATTTGTCTAATCTGTTCTTAAAAACCACCAATGATGGGGATTCCACAACCTCTCTTGGAAGCCTATTCCAGAGTTTAACTATCCTTATAGGAAGTTTTTCCAAATATAAAGCTAAATCTCTCTTTGTTGCAGATGAAGCCAATTACTTCTTGTGCTACCTTCACTGGGCATTGTGACACTTCCTGGGTTGTACACAGAGTTGTGAGGCATCTCTCTATCACTTGCCCTTAGCATAAGGAAGTCTGCCAGGGGTCAGCTCCCCAACTCCACCAGCCATGGGCAACAATGCATTCCTCTCTAGGCAACTACGTTAAAGCCTTCCCAAAAGTGGGGGGCCCCACTCCACCTTTTCCCCCAGAGGCCCCACCTCCAGCCAAGCTGGAAGCTAGGGTGGGGCCAGGGAGCCCCTGTGTCCCCACCCCCCGCCCCGGACCTTTTGCCTAGGGCCGGTGAAGGAACCCAGGCTTCCCACAGCTGCCCATGCACTCTCCCCGACCCACCTCCAGCTGGAGGGTGGGGCCTTGGAGCCGCAGCCCAGCCATGATAAGATCCATGCAGGCAGCTGTGTTAAGCTGGTAGGGAGTCATGGACCTCCACCTGCCCTGGCCTGGGTGGGGAGCCCAGGAGGCAAGGACACAGGCTGGGGCCTGTAAAGGGAAATCATGCCTCACCAATCCATTAGAATTCTTTCAGGGTGTCAGCAAAAACGAGGACAAGGATGATCCAACTGATATAGTGTACTTGGACTTTCACAAGGCCTTTGACAAGATCTCTCACCAAAAGCTCATAAGCAAAGTAAGCTGTCATGGGATGAGAGGGAAGGTCCTCTCACAGATTGGTAACTGGTTAAAAGATAGGAAACAAAGGTTTGGAATAAATTGTCAGTTTTCAGAATGGAGAGGAGTAAATAGTGGTGTCCCCCAAGGATCTGTACTAGGAGCAGTGATGTTCAATATATTCATAAATGATTTGGAAAAAGGGGTAAACAGTGAGGTGGCAAAGTTTACAGAGGATACAAAATTATTCAAGATAGTTAAGTCCAAAACTGACTGTGAAGAGTTACAAAGGGATCTCACAAAACTGGACAACAAAATAGCAGATGTTATTCCATGTTGATAAATGCAAAGTAATACACATTGGAAAACATAATCCCATTTATACATACCAAAAAAGTTAGGTTCGTCCCCCCATGGGGGGTGCAGAGGAACACTGGGGGGGTGGCAACGCAAGGTGCCAGGCAGCAGGGGATCAGCTCTAGCCCCAGGCGGCCTGGGGCTCAGCTCCAGCGGATCTCAGGGGGTGTCAGCCCCAGCCAGAGGTAGCACAGGGCTTGGGCGCTCAGCCCTAGCCCCAGCTGTGGGCGATGGGGAGGGGTGGCTCTGGCGAGCCCTGGGAGTTGAGGGCGTCTCGGGCTCAGGAAAGCTCCAGCGATCCTGTTTTTACTTTAGGAAATATGGTCACCCTGTGTATTGTTCCCTGTTAGAATCAAGTCTAAAATGGCTGTCCCCCTGGTTACTTCCTCCACCTTCTGAAACAAAAAGTTATGTCCAATTTCAAGAACTTTTTGAACATTCTGTGTTTGGCCGTATTACTTTTCCAACAAATGTCTTGGTAGTTGAAGTCCCCCATTACTGTTAGGTACATCTTAATCTTAAATTGACCATCTTAACCTTAAATTAACTTAAACTGGCAGTTTTAAATCACATCACTGAAGCTTTCGGTAACAATGTGATGGCTGGATATGTTGCAACATTCCTTGGTACACAGGCTTCTTAATTTGATCTTCAATTCTAATAATATGTTCATAGTAAGAAAGCCGCCAAAATTGATCCACAACTGATAGAGGGGTTGCTGGGTGCAGCTACAAATATCCTAATTTCTGATTGTGTCCTGGAGCAGCTGATGAAGATGCTGAGAATCAAAAACATCAATCAGCCACCACTCTTCAGCCTTTTTTAGTGCCCATGTTTCACTGCCATACATCAGAATTGGTATAATCTCAGTTCTATAGATCTGCCACTTCATAGTTAGCTTGGTGTCCTGACTTCCCCACAGAGGCTGCTGAAGGACCTACAACATGGAAGCAATTCCTGCTATACAAGTGTCCACATCTTTCAAACATCCTCCAGCACTGTCTATGAAACTACCCAAATATTTACATTTGCCACCAGTGTGATGTCCCTTTCAGACAGGTTGACGCTGAGCTGGTTGTAATCTAAAGCTGGAGGCAGCTCAATGGTAATGGCCAGGGACATAGATTTATCCAGATTAATAACCAGACCAATATGAGCTGCATCTTGCCTGACTAGATCATATGTATTAAGAGCTACATTTCAATTCTGTCCCACTCATGCCTTTTATGGTGGATTTGGAAACCTTAATAAAAAAAATCCCATGCCCAGACTCCAAAACCCAGCACTCCCCCCAATACTTCCAAATTGCTTGATGTTTCCATTCCCTGCCCCCCACATATGCAGCACTAAGCACGATTGCCAGGTGGCTGAGAACTAAAATTAAGACAAACACATTGCATCTGAGGCAGTTTTACTGCAAGAGGTACACCAGTCAAAAAGGTCCCACTTATAGTCATTAGCAAGACATGTGAAGTGACTGAGCTATACCCAAAGATGGCATGGAAGGTCATAACCAGAATGCTGCACTGTTGGATCTGTCATGAGATAGGGATCAGCTATGTTTGAAGCTTCTTCTTGCCATCTAGTACACCACCTGGAGGTGGTATTGAGGTTCCTTAAGGGAATTGTCCAAACTGGATGCCTTGAGCTGATATGGTATCTCAGTGGATTAAACACATCTTTAAATCGGTAGATGGTGCATGTCTTGCTCTTTAAGGAGCAGATTCTGCAAGGTAACTTGTAGCCTGATGTCAGGAGAGGTAATGTTGGACAGAACTGGCAGCCAGGCCTGATTGGTCAGTCTCATGGTACCTGTTATACACGTGGTTTCAGTCAGGTGAGTGTCTACTAGTCCTGTGTGAGAAGAGCTGAATCACATAAGGGGACAGTACTCTGCTGCAGAATAGATCTAGGCAAACCCAGAGTTTCTTAGTGCCTGAGCATTAGCTCCCCAGGTATAACCAGCTAGTTTGCTGATCTGGTTGCTTCTTGTTTTTTTCAGTAAAGTCTTGGTAACGTGTTCCTTGAAAGTGAAAGTACAGTCCAGTGTAACACCTAGGCACACAGGCTTTGGGTTGTGGCTCAGCCTATGCCTATTCAGAAAGACACTGTGCTATTTGTTGGCCTGTGTGGTGAACAGGTATATTTATTTGGAAATTATCTTTTTGGTACTAGGTTTAAGTCATGCATCTTTTGCATCTATTTTGTGTCGCCATTCAGGAGTTCTTCTAGGTGACTGAAATCCTGGTCATGTACTGCCAGATAGATGCCATCTGCATAGATAAAGTGCCTGGCAGAGGTGTTGGGAAGATCATTTGTGAAGAGGTTGAAAAGCGTTGGTGCTAGAACTAAGCCTTGAAGTAAACCATTGTTTTGAGACATAGGGGAGCTGGTTTTTCATCCAAGTGAAACTTGGAACCAGCAGCCTCTTAACAGTTCCACAGCCATTACTACCCACTTCGGTAGGACCATTGACAATTTGTACAGTACACCTGTATGCAAGATTGCATCATACGCAGCAATAAAATACTGCACCTGTCTTCTACCTGATCTGGAACCCATTCTCAATGCCAGTAGTGAGTGCCAGCACTTGATCACAGGTGCTGCGGTTTGGTCTGAAACCTGCTTGATCTACACTCACAATATCATCAACAGTGGGGGGAATTCTTTGAGAGAGAAGCATTTTGAGTAACTTCTACATGCAGCCCAGCAAAAAGATAGAGTGGTCACTTGTTCACAGTCTCTCTCAGGGTTTAGCAAGGGTATTACTTTTGATCTACACCAGATCTTAGGTATTTTATTCTCCTTGATGACTCTAGCTAGACATTGTCTGCTAATTTCCCAGGTTCTTCAGGAATTTGGGAGAGATTATCAAACCCATAGGCTTTACCTGTTTTCAGTGTTTTAATTGCCCTTTTTATTTCAACTGTGGTGAAAGGCTGGAGATCCTCTTAAGTTTCAGTATGCACTCTTTGTATCAACACACCATTTTTTTTCTGCACTTCTCCTTCAAACTCTTTGTCCTTATCTGCCTTTGTGACATATATCAGGTGGGTAGCAATGCTATTTAGAGAAACTGGGTAATGGTGCTGTGCTGAAGGTGGCTGAGCAGCAGCAAGTTTTCTGATTAGCACCAGGCTTTTTGGGTGGATCCTAATGTGTTTAGTTCTGTGATAGCCTGCTGTGTTTAGTTCCATGATGGCCTACTCCCATCTTGCTCTTCTGTTCAAGTTGTCTTAAAATATGCATGGCAATGTACTTCCTTCAAATTGCTTGAGGGGTTCTGCACGTTCCTCATCAGGACAGGAAACGCAGATCTTATAACAACCTCTTGAAATTGATTTCATGGCACCTTTGTGGATGGCTTTTGTGACCCACATATAAACATGGAGATACTGTGGAGGGAATAAATAATAATACAGGGGTCTTTGAATTGTGTAAAACTGGGCCGATTTATTTTCTTATCATTCCAGTGAGGATTTTTATTGATACTCACAATAGCTATGGTTACTCCATCTTTGGTAGAGATCAGACAATATGGACTATTTAGGAAGTTTTCCAGTACATTGTTTATAGCTTGAAGCGGATGATTGCCCATGCCGGTGGTCTATGTGAAGTCAGGGGAGTAGTCTTGCTTCCATCTAGCAGGATGAAAAGTACCCCTTTGTTTTGGGTCATGGATGAGATAAAGATCATAGAGTAAGGCCCATTTCAAAAGCCCAACTCCATTTTCACCTGGCTCTCTCATCACTGGTGGTGTGGTAGCTGTTAAAATCTCTAACATAGATGGCAGATTGTGGGAGCTTCGGAAGAATATTTGGGATAGGCTAGGGTTGGTTGAGGGTTTGTACACATTTGCCACACTGAAATGACTGACTCTCAGGGCTGGTCTACTCTACAAACTTAAGTCAATGGAACCCACATTAAGTCAATGTAATAATGTATGCAACTACACTACCGAGTCCCTTCCGCTGACCTACATCGCCTGTATTCCACCTCTGTGAGAAGCGAAGCGCTTGATTCCACATCCATGGGTTGACATGGGGGTAGTGTAGACACTGTTTTGTGTAATTCGAATGAATTGGCCTCCAGGAGGTGTCCCACAGTGCTCTGTTGTGACTGCTCTGGAGAGCACTTTCAACTCCACTGCATGTCAGCCAGGTACACAGGAAACAGCCACTCCCCTGTTAAAGCCCTGGGAACTTTTGAATTTTCATTTCCTGTTTGATCAATGTGAACAGCTCGCCAGCACAGCTGATCATGGAGACTCAAGGCTGCAAACGTACTCCAGCATGGAGTACACAGGAGGTGGTGGATTTTATTGCACTGTGGGGAGAAGAGTCTGTGCAGGCACAGCTACGATCCAGCAGAAGAAACGCTCACATCTATACCAAGATCACGCGAGAAATGGGGGAAAAGGGCTACACCAGGGACATGCAGCAGTGCCACGTGAAAATAAAGGAGCTTCATCAAGTGAACCAGAAGGCAAGGGAGGTGAACAGCCGTTCTGGTTCTGCCCCAGAGCCATGCCACTTTTATGAGCTGCATGCGATTGTCGGTGGCAACCCCACCATTGCCCCAAAACACAGCATGGATACCACCCAGGAATCCTGGGTGACCTTGGGCAACAACAAGGAGGACATTGTTGACAAGGAGGACGAGAATGGGAGGCAGGCAAGCGAAGGATCTATTCTCCTTAACCTTTGGTCCAATCCCTTCACAGGACCAGTTGGCAGCCGAGCATGATGCCGGGGAAGGCACCTCTAGTGAGTACACATTTCCAAATAACTGTAGGGGTTACATGTTATTTTTTATGTTTAATCTGAACAAAAAAGATGTCGTGGGTGTCGGTGGCCGCTCCAGCTACGCAGAGGGTGCTCCCCAAAAAAGACTGTTTATGTGCACAGGGATGGCCCAGGAATCCTCCATGGAGATCTTTCATGGAGGTACTCTGCAATCCTTTGCAGAAGGTTCCAGGGAAAGGCTGCCTTATTTCTTCTACCACAGTAGGACACTTTCCTGTGCCTCCACTATTAACTCTGCTGGCCGCATTGCAGCACAGAGCATAGCAGCATAAGGACCAGGTCTGTACCCAGACACTTGCAGCATCTGCTCCTTTGCCCCCTCTGTTACCCTCAGGAGAGTGATATCTCATAGGGTCACCTAGGGGAAATGGGGGAAGTTTTCAATGCTAGCCCTTAAACCGCAAACAATTCAACAATCTGCCCCTCTTTGGTGAAATCTGGATCACACAGCCACGCTTTCCCTAACATGCCATTGCTGTGGTTAGAAGCAGCATTGAAAAAAAGAGGAGACGGCTTCCTGTTTGTCTCCCTTCCCCACAACCTGGTGCCGCCTTTGTAAAAAACAAACTATTTGGGGGCTTTATACTAGTGCCTGTCCTCAAGCACCATCCAGGTTGCTAGGAGAAAGAGGGCATTTCTCAAGTGCCAAACTGTGCTCCCAAGGATGTCTTCACAAAAGCAGCAGCACAAGACCTCTTGCCCATGCCTCGTGACCTTACTCACCATGGCTGGAGCTGCAAACTGACCCTTGCAATAGCCAGCAGTTGTGATTATGTTGTGGCTTACATTGAAGTGTATTAAGGGTTTGTTTTTTTTAATAAAAAAATCAACCTTACACCAGAAACAATGTATGCACTGTCAATGGTACTCTTGTGCTTTGCATTCCTTGCAGCCGAAACTTGCCTGTCAGCGCATCCTCCACACCGGGACAGAGACTTTCCCGATTAGAAGGCAGAAAAAAGAAGACTAGGGAGGACATGTTCAATGAATTAATGCACGTCTCTGAAACTGAAAAGACGGAGCTCAGAGCATGTAGGATTTCACTGTCCGAGAACCTGGCCATGGACAGGGAGGTCAGGAGAACATGCAGGGAATAGGAGCGTGCCACACAGGATGAAATGCTGCAGACTCTGAAGGAGCAATCAGACATGTAGGGGTGTCTGGTTGATCTTCAAGAAAGGCAGCTGGGTGGTAGACTCCCTCTACAGCCTTGCTACCATCATCGCCCAGTTCTCAATCGTCCTTCCCAAATGTCCTATGAGGCAGGGGAGAGGAGAGTTCAGTATCCCTTGCACTCAACACTAGGGGAGGTTAGAAAGAACAGAAGATACCCGTTCCTAGACCTTTGACTATTATTGCAGTGCATCTGTAAGCAAGCTGTCCTTGTTTCTCCCCTCACACCGCTATCTTGTTTTTCTTTGCAGTCTGTGTGTGTTTGTGAGCATAATAAAACAAAATGTACTGAGGAGAAAGGGTTCTTTATTCATTCCACACACAGTGGCTGGTGGGGGTGGAGTTTACAGGGGAGAAAATGCAATGGAGAGGATAGTTTGGTAAGGAACAACACAGACAAGTGTCACGTTACTCTTGCTCATTGCTGAAACTGGTTTTCAAAGCCTCACGGAGACTCAGAGCCTGTCAGTACTTCTTATTGTGCTAGTATCTGGCTGCTCAAAATTGGCTGCCAGGCAATCTGCCTCAACCCCCCACCCCAGCAGAAACTTTTCTCCCTTTGTTTCACAGATATTATGGAGCACATAGCAGGCAGCAATAATAACAATGGGGATATTGCTTTCACTGAGGTCTAACCTAGTAAGCAAACACTGCCAGCGACCTTTTAAACGTCCAAAGGCACATTCCACCACCATTCTGCACTTGCTCAGCCTATGGCTGAACTGGTCCTTACTGTTGTCCAGTCTGCTGGTGTATGGCTTCATGAGCCATGGGAGCAAGGGTAGGCTGGATCTCCCAGGATCACGATTGGCATATCAACATCATCAAAGGTTATTTTGCGTTCTGGAAAAAAAGTCCCTGCTTGCAGGTTATTGAGCAGACCTGTGTTCCTAGAGATGCACACATCATGCACCTTTCCTGACTATCCCACGTTGATATCAGTGAAACGGCCCCTGTGATCCACCAGCACTTGCAACACCATTGAAAAGTATCCCTTTCGGTTTCTGTACTCTTTGGCAAGGTGATCTGGTGTCAAGATAGAGATATGCGTTCTGTCTATTGCCCCACCACAGTTAGAGAACCCTATCGTGGCAAAACCATCCCTATGTCCTGCACATTGTCCAGAGTCACTACCCTTCTTGGCAGAAGTCTGTTAATAGCCCTGCAAACTTGGATCACAACAGATCCCACAGTAGATCTACCCACTCCAAATTGATGCCTCACTGACCAGTAGCAGTCTAGTGTTGCAAGCTTCCACAGAGCTATCGCCACTCATTTCTCCACTGTCAGAGCAGTTCTCACTTTAGTATTGCTGCACTTCAGAGCTGGGGAAAGCTCTGCACACAATTCCTGGAAAGTGGCCTTACACATTTGAAAGTTCTGCAGCCACTGCTTGTCATCCCATAGGTGCATAACAATCCAGTCCCACCAGTCAGTGTTTGTTTCCTGGGACCAGAAACGGCACTCAACCGTGTTCAGGTAATGCATGACTGTCGCCAGCAACTGCGAATTGTTTCACTCTATGGTTTGCAGCAGGGCTGCTTGCATGACACTGCATTGCTCCTCACAGTAGCTCCTATCTCGGCTGTGGAAATACTGCAGGATAAGGCACGAGATGTTTGTAATGCTCAGAAGAGTGGACAGCTGAGCGGGGTCCATGCTTGTTGTACTATGGCGTCTGCACGGCTAACCCAGGCTTTCGAAAAAAAGTCACACAAAAAAAGTCTTGGTTTGTTTGATGTTCATTTCAGGGAGGGAGGAAGTAAGTTAAGTGCATCATGGGAGGCTAATGCCATGTTCCTATAACCAGCCGCGCCAATGTTATGATCCCTTAAGGCATTGCAAGCCTACCCAAAATTCCATTTGGCTACGTGCACTGTGGCATAGCTACCCACAGTGCAGTGCTCTGTGAGTCAATGCAAGCGCTGCTAGTGAGGATGCATTATGCTGACACAATGAGTGTAGTGTGGACACGCAAGATCGAACTGCTTAAATCGGAAGCTTGATGTCAACTTACAGGAAGTTGACTTAACTTTGTAGTGTAGACACAGACATATCACAGAAGTTTGAATTAGATGGCAGAGGTTTTGTGTCAGCAAGATCTCCTCTAACATATGTAGAAAAGCCATGTTTTCTATGCAGAGAGCAACTCACAGGGTCATAACCTTGATGTTAAGGTAACTGGCAGAAAGGAAGTTGGCATGTGTCTCTTGAAGGCACATTACATCCATGTTATATTTGGAGGCTAGGGACAGAAGAATGGAAGGTTTAGCAGCTCAGAGGCCTTCAACAGCCAGCTGAAGGATTTTCAAGGATAGGCCAATGTCCAAAGTTTTTTAATTATGGTTAATATCGCTGAGGTTGCTTGAGAGTCCATGCTGGCCAGAATCAGAAAGATTTGGCCTGCTACTTGCAGCTTTGTTTTCCCCAGCTGAAGCAAGTTATCTATGCGGTATACAACAGGGACATAGTTGCATTATTCCATGGTGGCTATAATACTGGTAGGGTAACTACTTCTTTGACTTCTCTGTTCTCCTAGCACATGGTATGGTTCACAGAGGGGTGAGCTGGGAGAAAGGTCAAGGGAGGTTTGCTGACCTCATGAATGGCTCCCAACAGAGGAAGAGAGGGAAGGAATCATGTTGCAAAACAAGGAATATGCCAAGAAGCTGTAATGAGTGTGTATAGACCAGCTGGACACAGAAAGGGAGATGCAGAAATGTTGGACACGATGCTAAAGCAGACAAGTTAGCAGAACATTCTTGCACTGTGCTCATGTGTAACACCCCAACCTAACCCCTGTCTTGCAGTCTATTGAGAACACAGGATGTGGGCAGACCCCTTTCACTTCCCCAATTGCAAGCAACAGAGTTCTCATGCCATTCCACCCTCCAAGGCAAAGAGCATAAAAATGGCCATATTGGGTCAGACCAATGGTCCATCTAGCTCAGTATCCTGTCTTCTGACAGTGGCCATGCCAGGTGCTTCAGAGGGAATGAACAGAACAGGCAATCATCAAGTGATTCATCCCATCATCCACTCTCAGCTTCTAGCAATCAGATACTAGGGACACCCAGAGCCTGGGGTTACAACCCTGAAAATCTTGGCTAATAGCTGTTGATGGACCTATCCTCCATGAAGTTATCTAATTCTTTTTTGAACAATGTTATAGTTTTGGCTTTCACATCATCCCCTGGCAATGAGTTCCACAGATTGACTGTGTGTTGAGTGAAGAAGTACTTCCTTTTGTTTGTTTTAAACCTGATACCTATTAATTTTACTGGGTGACCCCTGGCTCTTGTGTTATGTGAAGGAATAAATAATACTTCCTTATTCACTTTCTCCACACTAGCCATGATTTTATCGTATCACCTCTTAGTCATCTCTTTTCCAAGCTGAAATGTCCTAATCTTTTTAATCACTCCTCATATGGAAGCTGTTCCATATCCTTAATCATTTTTGCTGGCCTTCTCTGTACCTTTTCTAATTCTAATAAATCCTTTTTGAGATGGGGTCACCAGAACTGCATGCAATATTGAAGGTGTGGTGTACCATGGATTTATACAGTAGCAATTATGATATTTTCTGTCTTATTATCTATCCCTTTCCTAATGGTTCCTAACATTTTATTCACTTATATGGCTGCTGCTGCACATTGAGTGGATATTTTCAGAGAGCTATCCATAGTGACTCCAAGATCTCTTTCTTGAGTGGTAAGAGCTAATTTAGTCCCCATCATTTTGTATGTATAGTTGGGATTATGTTTTCCAATGGGCATTACTTTGCATTTATCAACATTAAATTTCATCTGCCATTTTGTTTGCAGATTAAGAAAACAGCTACAATCCCACACACACATTTTGGTGATTCTGTCTGCACAAAAGTGTGGTCAGCCAGTACTTTGGCTATTTCAGCACTGTTTTAGTTTACAAATTTGCACTGTCTTGTGTGTCAAATCAAAGTTTATTATTTACAGCTACACTCATTAAGGTCCAGCTCTCCCTAATAACATCCTTTCCTAATAAGATCAATTCAAGGTATATGCATTAAGGTGTCTCTACCTCTGCCTCCCAACAATTAGTGAAGCTGTCTGCCTTACTCTCACAAATATTGTGCAAAACACAGCAAACAGCCATAACATGAGGCAGATATCCTTCAAAAGCCTCCAGTCTTGTTATGAGACACTTCTACCTTCCTTTCAATCTTTCAAATGCACACTCCTTCTGCAGCTATTCAGGGTACACTTAAATAGCTCTTTTCCTTTATCCAACTGCCCTATAACAAAGCTTCAGAAGCCAGGAAATCAACAGCTAGGATGGATCTCCCAGAATAGCAGTTGAAACCATACCACCAATAATGTTCACAGTGGTTTGGGGAGTAAAAGTTCCATTTTTCATTGCAGAAAACAGATGTGAGTTTATAAAGATTCTGGCCACACAGACCTTTCCTGATCACCCCCACATTAATAAACCTGCCATGGTGATCAATCAGGCCTTACATAACCATGCAGAAATACCCATTTTTGTTGATGTACACCAAGCCCTGGTGGGTGGGGGGGACAAATAATAGGCACATGGGTCCCATCACTGGCTCCTGTACAATTTGGGAACCCCAAGCATTCAAAGCCATCGGCAACTTTCTGCTCATTGTCAGGTTTTATGATCCGGAGCATTAGCACCCTCTCAACAGCAGCACACACCTCCATGACAACAACCCTACAATTGTTTTACAAACTGGTTAGCTATTGCCTGGCAGCAGTCAGGGTGGACAACTTCCAGAGAGTGATAGCCACACACTTCTCCATATTGAGGGGGACTCTCATGTTAGTGGTGTGGTGCTACACCTCCAGGTGAGCTCTCTGCAGGTTTCCAGAAAGTGTCCTTCCACATCCCAAAGTTCTGCAGACAATGCTGGTCATCCCAGGTCTGCATCATTATCCTGTCCTACCAGTTGGAGCTGCTTTGCTGCATCAAAAAGTGGCACACCACTGAGTCAAGCTGGTCCAGGAAACAGTCATGCAGAAATAACTGGTTTCATTCTCCTACAGCAGAATCTGTGTGGGGTCATGATAGTGAACTTCCATCTCCTCCATAGTCACTTGCCTGCCTGATTCCAATGCCTCTGGAGCACTCTATTCATATTAATAATGGCCAGGATCATGGTGCTTAGTAGTTCTTCCTCTCTGCTGCCTGACAGCTGTTAAACATTTGTTTGAAACTGGAACAGTTTGAAAATTATTCTGGACAGCAAAAGTCAGACAAATTATGGGATACTGTGGAAGGAATCATTGACCCCAAATCACAGAATTCCAGTTGGTATCCCACAATGCACCATAACCCATAATGCGTTGAGCCTAGTGGCAGAACACTACACCTTGGGATACCTGCCCAGAATGCTGTGTGTTTATTTTGAAAAAGCTGTGTGGATGTAATAATTCAGAAGGTAAGTGGGGAGGTGGGGACTTTCCTGCACAGACAAGGTCTCAGTTTGCCAGTCAGGCTGCCTGCAAAAGCAGGGCACTGGACTCAGTGACCAAGGAGGTCCCTTCCAGTCTTATGTTCCAATATGCAAACTGCAGACAGTACTTAACACAGTTCTTCAGAGGGGTTTCATGGGACTTACTTCACTAATGTATATAAAGTGCTTTAAAAGTTATTTTACTAATGAAATGAAAATATTTTCATTTCACTAGTGATCTCTAGTTGGTTGTTTCATTTTTAATTTAGGATAATGTATATTTATAAAGTGATTTCTGTTGCCCTTTAGATGCTGACATGGATGTGACTTATGTGTGTTCATGTATGTACATTTTATTTCAAAGTTGTTAATGCTTCCACTCCACTAATACTAGTGGACTAACATTAGTGCACTTTGCTAAATATAAAGAATATTCTGTTTTTTAAATTGTGAAAATATATCTGCATCAAAGAAGGTGGTTCAATAACAAAGGAGGAGTCTAATATTGTCATGGTGGGGAAGGGCAGCAGCTCCTCAGTTGATGTAAACTGTCATAGCTCCAGTGACTTCAAATGGAGATATGACAATTTACACAAGCTGAGGATCTATGTTTGCACTGGGACAATTGTGATATAATGAAGATTATAACTCTTCCTCCCAATTCCGCCTCCAAACAAACAAATGAAACTAAACAGGGAACAAGATTTTTACCCAGAGTAGCTCTCTAACCCTTCCTCATCCTTAAACTTAGCTTTATTCCTATGGCCACAGATGGGAGAAGAATCAGGACAGAGGTTGAATATTAAAACTGACATGGAAGCCTACAACAGTCTTGGGATAAGGAACAAATAGCCAGTTGGCAGACAGTGTAATCAATTCATCTCAAATTTAAGGAAGCCATCTTATCAGTCATATTTAGAGATTACCTGAATTAATTCATGAAAGATAAACTATGCCAGAATTCCTTGCACTGATGAACTTTCACTCAAGAAGGAAAGACTACATTTTGATTTTCCCATCAGAGTTGTTTTTGTAACTTTCCCTTGCTACTGGCTGGTATGGTCACGTGGAGTTACAATTACTGATTAGAATGGAAAGTATCAGAAACAGTTCAATGGCTACACAAGCCTCAATGTGTGAGAGGGAGAATAAAAAATAATCAGAGTAAAAGGGAAAACGAAAAATAAAAGACCAATCCTACAACCTTTATTCAAGAAGAGCCAGATTCTGAAACCCATACTCACACTAAGTAACACTTTACTCCATAAAACACTCTAATGACTGGAGTGGGAATATTCATGGAGCAAGATACAACTCAAAATGAATTAGATCCATAATAGTTGTAGGATCAGGATCATAAAGTATACAAAATGGAAATGTATAAATAATATTAAAATGGAATTTTGCTTCAATGAATTAAAAAAATATGAGATAGGAAAGGTTTTTTGGGGTTTTTTTTAGCTTGATGTATCTAGTCTTCTTGTAAATGAAGTTACTTATATGGGCCCAGACTGTGGTTTTAGGCATATGCTTATCTGTAAGTCAACTGAAGTCCAGCACACAGATTAAGCATGTTCATAAAGCTTTGTAGGACTGAGACCAAACAGCCCATTGCTGCAATCCTAATTCATGCGAGTAACCTTTACTCACACAAGAAAACATGTTTAACTCAAAGAGATTGCAGACAAGAGCGAGGTTTGTGGAATCAAGTCCTTGGTTTGTGGAAATTCTGTTTGAGATAATTTTGCTTGGAGATTCTATAAATGACATACTGAGACAAGTTACTGTACTGTACAATTGTCATATATCTAATATTTTGTAAAAATTTGGGCAAGAACTACTTAACCAGCATTAGATTCAGATCAAACATAGAACCTGTTCATAAACAAAACTAAATAGCTAATATCTGGAGGAAGCGCATTAACATATATTCAGCCATATTAATCAATCACAGCAAGTTCTCCCCCTGCCCCCCAGTAACCCAGCAGCAAAAATATCATCCAACTATCAAAATGACTAAATCTTAGGGCCTGATCCTGCAAAAACTTACACGTGAGTAACTTTACCCATACAGCAATCCCATTGAACTCAATAAGGCCAGCTGTGTGATCAGTTACTGATGTGCTTGTTTGCAGGAACAGTACCTTAGGTATCATTTTAAAGAAAGGGCACGATAAAGACCAAAGCAGCCAGCCCACCAAACCTTGTAGTCTGATTCCAGCTACAATCATGGTGGTCACAATGGGCCTGATTTCCTCATGGAGTTCCACTGTGGTTGTTCACTATGGGGGCTGGTTTGCCCTCACAGAATAGGCTGTGGGATCAGTGGAAGACCACGGCACTATATGGGTGCTGTGCCTCATGCTTCAGAAACTGTGACCCTAGTCCCTGTCTTCAAAGAAGCTGCACTATCAGGGGCTCACACATGGCTGCAGCTACACTGAGGTTCCCTCTTCAAGGAGAGGGCTCCACTGGAGAGCCTTTCCTTTGTATGCTACATTGGATACAGGAGGCATAATGTGTATCCTGTTTCATTTACGAATGAAGCTGAATGCAGGTTAAGTTAAATAAGACAAACTTTATTAAACTCTGTGCACTGCTCTGTCCATGTGGCTGGGTTACTTCCAACCTAACACCCTGCATTCCCTGCTTTTTTGGTGTCCCATCAATAACAATCCCTCCAGGGAATATAGGCCTGCTGACTCCACTTCCATTGATCATGATACATCTTCCCAATTTTACAAACATTTTAATATAAACATTAAAAACAAATAATTGACAACCAGATGTCCACTCTACGTCCCTTCAGCCAGAGTTGCTTGCACATAGTCAAGTTGGAGGCTCGTCTTTACCACTGACTTAGCCTGTTACCTAGCCTGTCTTTGAGATAGTTTGGTCTCAACAGGCAACCACACTGGGAGTGACCACTCTCTGTCTCCCTGTCTCCTGAATCTAGCAAACTGTCTCTCTGTGAAGTCTCCTCCCTTCCTGTGGGGTTGGCCTCCAGATGGTTCTGTCTCTCCGTTCAGTGAGGATCTCTGTAGGTCCTTGCTGGGTGTTGAGTCTACATAAGTTTCTGTTCCAAATTAGGCAGTCTCTCAAGTCCCCAAAGTTGCACATAGCAGCCAGTGTGCATAAGCAGAAACACAAGGGTATCTAGTAAAAACTGTTCCACAGTTTTGTTCTGCTTTTTAGGAGCAACAGGTCCTAGGACTGCTGTGGGGCTTGAGGCAGTGGTGAGCTTTAGAATGGTGCAGACCTCTCTGCTTTGTACCCAATAAGATAAAATAATAGTTTTAACTTTCCTGCAGTTGTCATCCTCCTGCATGGCCAGGAGCTATACACTCACACTCCTCCTTCCACCAGGTCCATTGTTGGGCTAGGTTTGTGCAAAATCTGGGGCTTCAGACCAAATCCATGGCTTCACACTGCCAGCTGCTGCACTTCAGAGAACTCACAACTCATGTACTGCCACCACATTTCATTCACAATGAGTGAAGCTGAATGCATGTTAAGCTGAGCAAGTGAAACTTTATTAAACCCCGTGGACTGCTCTGTCCACATGCCTGAGCTGGTTCCAGCCTAACTGCACTTATTATCTCAGTGTCCCACCCATAGCACTCCCTCCAGGAAACATGGTCCCTCTGAATTCATTTTCACAGACCATGACACACATCCTTCCTGGGCTTGTCACCTTCTCGCTCAGTCTCTCACCATTCAAGTCTCCATGGAACAACAGGAGATCTGCATATAGATCTGGGGACACAATTCCCGCCAAGGAGACCACCATGTTCTGCCTTTACACAGCAAGTAATAATGATAAACGAAGAATAGGAATATGGCAGAATGAGGGATACAACAGTGAAAGGCCATGCAATAGCAATATATGCCTTTGTTGGTGGTGGTGGTGGTTGTTTTTATTTTGTAAAAAGCAATGACCAGAAATGAGTCTGGGGAGAGTTTAGCATATTTGAACTTGCAGAATTTTCGCTGCATTGTCCCCTCAAGAGGGAGCAACAGTGAGTAGCTTTGCAGAGGTGGCAGGAGCACTGACCACACCTCATGTTACATCTCTCTACATGTCTTCACAAGAACACTCATCTCTGTGATATCTAAACACTTATGGCCTGAACCAAAGCCCAGTGACATCAACAGAAAGATATCAGTGGGCTTTGGATCAGGCCTTTTATGAAAATATCTTTCTCAAAACAGTTTATTAGCCACAAACATTTTCTTTGGAAATAAGGCTGGGCACACATCATATTTTAATCACAATAAACAACATTTCCATTGTCTCTACAAGTGAAAACAACAGTAATACAAAGGTAACTTAATTTTAAAGTCACACTTATGTATGAAAATGTTTTATTTGCTGTTATTATAAGTAACACCTAAAATGATTAGGATTAAGACACCTAAGTAACATGTAAGATTAAATCTATTTTTATTTTTATCCAGATTGTTTACTTATGCATATGATAGCACTTTGTGTAGGGTCAGTTTAACCTTTATTTTGTGCACAGCAAGAGGGGGAGGAGAGACATTTAAAAATAACACAGGAAAATGTTCACCAAATCACAAAAATGATACTTTAAACTTATTTTTAAATAGACTAGATTTCCAGTTGACAGAGTCAGATTCAGCTCTCTAAACTCTCTCTGTGAGCCTCCTCCAAATCCCATTGAAGTTGATGGGAATACTCCTTGAATCAGGCACTATATCAATAAATCATAAATTATGGTGTGCTCAGTAACATGTATAATAGAAACTAGACTGTAACTTAACTGCTTGTTTAAAGACACTGAATCTGCACATAATGTACGTCATGGCAGAATCTGGCCTATTATTCTTATTGACAAACGTACTTTAGGAGCGTGGAGGTTCTGCAGGCACAGGGGGAAAGGAGGGAAATGCTGTGGAGCTGATACTTCCTTTTTCTCCCACAAAACTCAGAATCCACACATTTCGCTCCCCTCTCTTTGTCAAAACAGAGGAAGAGCATTGGCCTAGAACCAGGATCTTCTTATTAAAGGGCTTTAGAAATCAACAGGGATAACATAAAAAACAATCTGCCACTTTACTGGTAGCCATTTTTAAAAGTGAATTTTAATATAAGGATGAACTCCTTAAGGAAAACATTCAAATTACTCTTTGGTACCTTTGAAGGCCTTCTTGATGACAATTCTCCCTTACTACTCATTGTTTTATGAACACGCATTCAAATATTGTCTATAAATATAATTTTTCCTTCATTTACACATACTGTATAATTACACAAAGCATCTAACATTGCCATAGATTGCTTTTACAACTGTTAATACAGTTTGAAGAGGTTAAAGTATTGCCACCATATAAAATTCTGCCAGTATTCATGTTTTTTTTTTAAATATTACATTTTCTGTAAGACACTCCATGTCCAAATGCCAGTTCCCCCTTATTATTTTTTGAAAAAAACATGCCATTGGTAATGTTACTACTTAAATAGATTGCTAACTTTCTTTATTCAGCACATGAACACAAACATGGAAACAATAAGACAGTATTATGCTTATGGCAGAAGAACAGTGTTTACACAAAGCAAAAAGAAAAAAAGATACATTTGTCAGAACTTCTCTGGATGTTAGTAGATAGGAACTGTGGTCACTGCAAAATCTGACTTTTGGCTAACAAAGATTTGAGTTTCTTTTGCAAAGGGTTGCATCTCCCAACCCAGTTTCAGATTTTAAAAGCCTATATTCCGCAATAAATATTTGTAGTAGAAGCTTTGAATAGTTAGCAACAGTCTAACACAATCTAAGACAGACAAAGCAAGGAATTTTTATTTTGAGTAAAATTTGTGATTCTTTTTATATATACATACATATATACACACACTAAGGCTTTTTATGAATATTGATGGTGATGATTATTCACAGGAAATAACAGCACAACTGAAAAACAAGCAAATGCTTTATTTTGTATTAAGGTAACAAAGGAGTGACAGATCACATACCATTCACTGTTCAGACTTGTGTTCACTAGAAGAATCACAAACAATAGAAATTAAAGAATTTTCCCCCACCCCCAAAATAAGTATGCTCACTATCACTACTATATTTATGGATTTTTCAGTATTTCCTTTATAAGAAAGCATCATTTTTGGGAGTTCATCACTCAGTGATAAGTTTGCTCTGGACTAAAATGGGATATCAAAATCCCAGTAGTCTTTTTTCTAAGTTTTTTTTCTGTTCAGGATTTCAAATGGTTGTATTTAAACTGTATGCATACACAAACATGCACACAGCAAACAAACAAACAACAACATTTAATTAAATGTAATATACTAGTTTTTGGAAGTGTTTTGGCATTAATAATTGGAAACTTTTCTTAATGAAAACCTTTTTATGCCATTAGCCTCTATTATGGAATATGTTCCGATTTTTAAAAGAAACCCAACAGCACCAAAAGAATTTTAAATGGCTAATTAATAAGCGGAGGTGACTTTTCACATAATTTTAACACTAGTCATATAATACTAAGTCAAGATTATTTATTGTTATGAAATATTGTAATATCTCAAAGATTATGAATGTCAAAAAATTAACTTCCTTAATGAGACGTTAAACACACAAATAGACAATAGATCTAAGGTCAAGTTAAAAGAAAAAAAATCTTCAGAAAGGTATGTACTCTTTACACAATAAATGGAATACAGGCATTTATAACTGAACAACAACAAAACAAATGAACCCATATGGTAACATTGTTTCCAGCTGAAATCCACAAAGCAAGGAAGTCCAGAGAAATGAGTAAAATTCCATCCTTAACGCATTCTGTTCTGCTTACGTATTTATGGACTCTCCCATCAGAGGTTGATTTCATACCACAGGCCTGATCTGAAACACACCAAGCCAATGGAATGACTTCCACTGACTTCCAGGAGCCTTGGATCAGGTCCATCTGAGTTGCAACATCAATAAAATCATCTTTGTGGAGCACTGTTCACACAAAGCCAATTTGCACAGCTAACTGAGTCTAACTAGGTAATGTCACATTAAGTCCAAGTAAAAACAGATAGAACTTACGTGTTGGTTGCGGGTTTAAGACATGTCCTTAATGTAATCTTAGCATTTTTTACGCATGTATCATAGTTATACCCTTCAAAAGTCAGGACACTCAATTTCTAAAAAAATCCAAGCTGTAGTTAACTGGCAATCAACTTAAAAGCAATTTTGTATACAGCAATTTTTATTTTGTTAGAAAAGCAGTTCACCTTTTTTAAACCTCCAAAAAATTATTTAATAAGGGTTTGGACACTGGAAAAGAGGCAGAATGTTGTTCACAAAACAAGAGAGGGCTTTAAACAAAAAAACAAAAAAAGGTGTATCTTAAAAAAAGACCTGATCTTGTTCTCCAAGAGAAATCAATGGCAAAACTCCCACTGACTTCAATGAAGCAGGATCAAGCCCAAAGTCATCCACATATTTATTGTTTTAAAGGGATAATAAAACTTTGAGTCCTGAAATAACAATTAATAGTCATAAAAGCTTGTGAAAGAAAAGCCCCATTGTTGTGAATTATGTGTCTTGTCTCTTCTCCCGGCCTCTGTGTTCACAGATTACAGGAAAGATCTGACAGTGAAACAAAGCAACATCAAGCCTGAAACTTATACTTACACAGTTATCAATGGATTTACATTGCTGTAAGGGAAATCAGAATCAGTACCACCCTCCCAAGGTTTCGCAAGACAAGGGAAAGTGATGACTCCATCATCCTAGACTCGCATCTAAGTCAACCTACTACAGTTATGCCACCTTTAATTGCCACATTTCTCCCATTCCTGGGTTACAAAATGAGGCCACTTGTTGGTTTCAGCCTTCCCCTAAAACCTTGGAGTGAGGAGGGGGCAGAGGAACTATCAAGGGGCACAAAGATTCCAGATTCACTACCTTTTTATTCTGACTGCAGTGTTTCATAATGAAAATAGAAATAAAATCCCCAAATAACCTTATTCATAAGACACAAAACAATGCTGGACTCCCTTGCAACTGCCTAGTTCCTGATAGGATTCAGGACATTTCTGTACAAACTCCTACATTATTATTACTTGCTTCCAGTAGTGTCCACAATGTGATAGGTTCTGTACAAACACCAAACAAGTGATGGTCTCTGCCTGAAGAGCTTAGCCTTACACCCAGAAAAAAAGCAAAACAAAAAGCAAGGCAGAGCATAAGGGAAATGGGAACAAGGTCTCCCATATGTAGGTACTCTTATTTCCACTGCCTTCATCCAAGCCCCGTCTACAAAGAAGCTGACAATAGCTCAGGTTCCTGCTTTACGAATTTGTCCCTTGTATTTCAGGTGAGATAGCATTTGCCCTAATAGTGCAACTGTCCCCACCATCTCTCCTCCTCCTCCTATTTGGGGGGCTGGGACACAAGCTCCTCAATCCTGGATATTCCCAGCTCCTGCTAATTTATTACCTGAATCCCTCTCCCCGCTTACTCTGTTACTGCTGCCCACACTTCCTCACTCCTCTTGTTAGGGAGCTCCCAGCTACTCTCCCCTGCACCCTTATTCCTAGGTGCTGTTAGTCTCTTCTCTGTGCTGCTACTGCTGCTTTCCCTTCTGTTGAGCAGACTGTACAAGATTTGCAAGTTGAAGGGGACCTTACCTCTGAGACCTTCTTTGTTGCTCTGCCTGTTCTGTGACCACGTTGGGAGCAGGGGATGATGGATATTAGGGAAGTCTGAGCCTCCCCTTGCTGTTAGCAACGTAGACTGGAGAGAAAGATAGAGATGCTGCTCTCTCCCCCCCTTCCCTCCCCTCCTAGTCTCAGCCTCCTCCTCCTCCTGCTGCTGCCCCCTCCTTCCCATCCACAAACTCAAGCTCTGTATGCACTCCAACTCAACAAGCCATCTCTCACCATCAGCTACCCTGGGGCTCAAGAGCACAAGCCAGCCCCCTTCCCTCCCCAGTGCCTTGCATCCTCACCCCTGCTTCCCACTGCATATGGTATCTTCCCAACTCGTCCTGCCTTATTTAGATTTAGGATCTGGGCAATTTCAGCAGCTGCAGGAAGCAAAGAATTATGAGGGGGAGAAGGTGTGCAAGAGAAAACAGAGACTTGAGAAAATCTTCTGAAGAACTGGCAGCCTTTGTTCTGACCTGATTTGTGTGTGTGTGTGTGTGTGTGTGTGTGTGTGTGTGTGTGTGTGTGAGAGAGAGAGAGAGAGAGAGAGAGAGAAAGAGAGAGAGAGCCATCTATCCCATTCACACTAGACAAAACTTGTCACTTGGAAATTATTTTCAAACTTCTATACAAATGGTATCTATTTAGAGCGAGAGCTGTGGACGTCTAGTTTCACACAAATCCAATTTGCATATTATTTATGCTGTATGTTTACCTTTGCCATTTTTGAAAAAAGTTACTAACCTTTTTCATTGCAAAGATAGACTTGAAAATCTAAACCAATATAAACTGACGATGCAAACAACTCCCTAAGATTAAAAACCTGTTATTCATTTTTTCCCCTAAAGATCATAAGTTATTCACAAAAAGAAAAGGAGTACTTGTGACACTTTAGAGACTAACAAATTTATTTGAGCATAAGCTTTCGTGAGCTACAGCATCCGATGAAGTGAGCTCTAGCTCACGAAAGCTTATGCTCAAATAAATGTGTTTGTCTCTAAAGTGCCACAAGTACTCCTTTTCTTTTTGCGAATACACACTAACACGACTGCTACTCTGAAACAAGTTATTCACAGTCCTCTTACTGACACTCAGCACTAGCTTTAAGGTCCAGAAAACGCAGTAATAAGTCCTCTAATTTCTTGTCCCTACATTGAATATGTGCTCTCTCAGCCTGTTGTCATTTTTCCCAGTTTCAATGTGTGGCAGCTACTTCAAGTGACCAGTGTGAGGTTTACAAAAAAATCTGGATAAAAACATTGGGTTATTTCCTTCACTGCTTTGCTCCAGTCAGACATGATGAAGATGTAGAGTTATGCATCATCAGAATACTGAAGATATCTCATGTTTCCTGAATAACTCTCTCATTGGCCTCATATACATGTTGAACAGAAGAGCTCTCTATGGCATACTGCAGAAGACAGCCCTTGGGGCAGAGAAAATTGTTCACAGCTACCTTCTGGGTCCTCACAGAAATATACACCAGAGTCGCTCTAGAGAGAGTCCATCCACCCTGCCATAGCAACATCCACCTCTCTGAGCAAGTCAATAAAGTCTATCAAATAGATCATAAATTTGTTGACAGATTTAAAAAAAAAATCAGCATGAACTTTATCTTCATTCAGTGCTGGCAACAGATCATCAACTAATACAAACAGTGTACTTTTTACTCTAGACTGAGGCCTATAACCTGATTGACTAAAGTCAAGGAAATCAGAGTTGAAGAAATGGCCACAGTTGCCCTATCATAGCTGTCTCAATGATTTCCCCCAGAAATGGGAGACTGGATATCGAGTAACTAATCTGATAGCCTCAAGGGTTGGTTTCTTCAGCTGTGGCCTTGCAGTAGCTTCTTTACAAGCCTCTGGTATCCTGTCCTCCTGAAGGAAACATCACTAATATTAGGACTGTCAAGCAATTAAAAAAATTAATCATGATTAATCGCAGTGTTAAACAATAGAAGAATACCATTTATTTAAATATTTTTGGATGTTTTCTACAGTTTCAAATATATTGATTTCAATTATAACACAGAATACAAAGTGTACAATGCTCACTTTATATTTATTTTTATTACAAATATTTGCACTGTAAAAAAACCAAAATAAATAGTATTTTTCAATTCACTTAATACAAGTACTGTAGTGCAATCTCTTTACCATGAAAGCTGAACTTACAAATATAGAATTATGTACAAAAAATAACTGCATTCAAAAATAAAACAATGTAAAACTTTAGAACCTACAAGTCCACTCAGTACTATTTCTTGTTCAGCCGATCACTCAAACAAACAAGTTTGTTTACATTTGCAGGAGATAATGCTACCCTCTTCTTGTTCACAGTGTCACCTGAAAGTGAGAACAGGTGTTCTCACGGCACTGTTGTAGCTGGCGTCGCAAGATATTTACATGCCAGATGCGCTAAAGATTCATATGTCCCTTGATGCTTCAACCACCATTCCAGAGGACATGATGGGTTCTGCTTGATAACAATCCAAAGTACTGTGGAACAACACATGTTCATTTAGATCATCTGAGTGAGATGCCACCAGGAGAAGGGTGATTTTCTTTTTTGCTATCTTGGGTTTTGTAATTTCCACATCGGAGTGTTGCTCTTTTAAGACTTTTGAAACCATGCTCCATACCTCGTCCCTCTCAGATTTTGGAAGGCACTTCAGATTCTTAAATCTTGAATCAAGTGCTGTAGCTATCTTTAGAAATCTCACATTGGTACCTTCTTTGCGTTTTGTCAAATCTGCCTTGAAAGTGTTCTTAAAACGAACATGTGCTGAGTCATCATCCGAGACTACTATAACATGAAATATATAGCAGAATGTGGTAAAACAGAACCAGAGTCATATAATTCTCCCCCAAGGAGTTCAGTCACAAATTTAATTAATGCATTTTTTTTAATGAGCGTCATCAACATGGAAGCATATCCTCTGGAATGGTGGCCAAAGCATGAAGGGGCATATGAATGTTTAGCATATCTGGCACGTAAATATCTTGCAATGCTGGCTTCAAAAGTCCCATGCAAACACCAGTTTGTAGGTCATTTGTAAACCATATTGACTTGCAAGGATATAGCAAATAGATAGGACGTTTAGAGGGGCACCAAATCAAAAGTAGAAGACAAAAGATCATTAAAAAGTCCTATCAAACCATCAACAGATTTGTCAGCGGGATGAATAATACTTTACCTCAAGGCTGTCTGAAAGCCTGTTGGATCTGTCAACTTCCAATGTCAGATCATCAAGATGGGTTCCAAATCCCATCAGAGTAAGTACATCCCAAACCCAAACTGACAATGACAATGGTCACCCTATGACAAAGGGATAATTTCCATTCCCAACTCAAGCAGTAGAACTAAAGTGTGCCAGGCTTATGAGTGGAGTTTGCAGCCACCTAAGACAGCCCCCTGGTTGTCATGGCAGCCATGAAATTCTGAGCCAATCCAAATGAATCATCATCTGTATGAACAATTAGCCTTGACAGCTCCAGCACCAGCAGGGAACCTGAGCAACACAGCTAAGACATCAGCGTTAGAATAGGATAATTTATCAAGTCTAAAGCCTCCCTACTTCACAGTCCTATCCTGCCCTATCCCAGAGATAGGGCAGTTTTTTTCTAAAAGTTCATGTATATTTTTTCATGTGCTTCAAATGTTGGAGTAATAGGGAAATCTTGCCTTTTTTAAATCTATTCTTATATGAATCAGTATTTTCCATTATTGATAGTGAACAATCAGCCCAAATGCCTTTCATCTGTTTTGCAGTTTTATGGGATTGCCTTTAATTTCCTAATCCTCTTAATAAACCAGTTAGAGAACTATATATCATTCAGATTACAAACATGGGTTGAAGTAGTATAAATTTATATAATCAACAGATTGCAGGAAGAAGTAGCTGAGGCTTTTTTTAAACAACTAACAAAATCATCCAAACCACAGGACTTGGTGATGGAGGACTCAACTACCCAGACATCTGTTGGGAAAATAACACAGCAGGGCACAGATTATCCAACAAGTTATTGGAATGTATTGGAGACAATTTTTTATTTCAGAAGATGGAGAAAACTACTAGGAGAGAGGCTGTTCTACATTTGATTTTGACAAATAGGGAGGAACTGGTTGAGAATTTGAAAGTAAAAGGCAGCTTAGGTGAAAGTGATCATGAAGTGGTAGAGTTCATAATTCAAAGGAATGGTAGGAGGGAAAATAGCACAATAAGAAGGCAGACTTCAGCAAAATCAGGGAGCTGGTAGGTAAGATCCCCTGGGAAGCAAGTCTAAAGGGGAAAACTGTTCAAAAGAGTTGGCGGTTTTTCAGAGAGACATTATTAAGGGTACAAGAGCAAACTATTCCAGTGTGTAGGAAAGATAGGAAATGTGGCAAGAAACCACTCTGGCTTACCCAGGAAATCTTCAATGATCTGAAACACAAAAAGAGAGTCCTACAGAAAGTGGAAACTAGGTCAAATTACAAAGGATGAATATAAACAAATAAAATAAGTATGTTTTAATTAGAAAGGCCAATGTACAAAATTAGATTAAACTAGCTAGAGACATAAAAGGTAACAAGAAAAAACATATACAAATACATTAGGAGCAAGAGGAAGACCAAGGACAGGGTAGACCTTTTACTTAGCGAGGAGGGAAAAACAATAACAGAAAATGTGGAAATAGCAGAAGTGCTAGATGTGTTTTTTGTTTCAGTTTTAACCAAAAAGGTTAGTAGCGGCTGAACGTCTAACATAGTGAATGCCAGTAAAAATGAGGTAGGATCAGAGGCTAAAATAGGGAAAGAACAAGTTAAAAATTACTTAGACAAGTTATATGTCTTCAAGTCACCAGTGCCTGATGAAATACATCCTAGAATACTCAAGGAAGTGACTGAGGAGATACCTGAGCCATTAGCAATTATCTTTGGAAAGTCATTGAAGACTGGAGAGATTCCAGAGGACTAGAAAAGGGAAAATATAGTGCCAATCTAAAAAAAGGGAAATAAGGACAATCCAGGGAATTAGAGACCAGTCATCTTAACTTCAGTACCCAGAAAGATAATGGAGCAAATAATTAAGCAATTTACAAATACCTAGAAGATAATAAGGTGATAAGTAACAGTCAGCATGTATTTATCAAGAACAAATCATGTCAAACCTAATAGCTTTCTTTTATAGGATAACAAGCCTTGAGGGTAGGGGGGAAGCAGTAGATGTTGTATATCTTGGCTTTAGTAAGGGTTTTGATACTGTCTCACATGACCTTCTCATAAACAAACTAGGGAAATACAACCTAGATGGAGCTACCATAAGCTGGCTGCATAACTACGTGGAAAACCGTTCTCAGAGAATCGTTATCAGTGGTTCACAATCAAGCTGGAAGGGAATATCAAGTGGGTCCCACTGGGATCAGTTCTGGTTCTGTTCGATATCTTCATCAATGGTTTTGATAATGGCATAGAGAGTACACTTGTAAAGTTTGCAGACGATACCAAGCTGGGAGGGTTTGCAAGTGCTTCGGAAGATAGGATTAAAATTCAAAATGATCTGGACAAACTGGAGAAATGGTCTGAAGTAAATAGGATGAAATTCAATAAGGACAAATGCAAAGTACTACACTTAGGAAGGAACAATCAATTGCATACTTAAAAGTGGGAAATAACTGCCTAGGAAGGAGTACTGCAGAAAGGAATCTGGGGATCATAGTGGATCGCAAGCTAAATATGAGTCAACAGTGTAACACTGTTGCAAAGAAAGCAAACATCATTCTCAGATGTGTAAGCAGGAGTGATGTAAGCAAGACACGAGAAGTAATTCTTCCACTTTACTCCGCACTGATATGGACTCTACTGGAGTATTGTGTCCAGTTCTAGGCGCCACATTTCAGGAAAGATGTGGACAAATTGGAGAAAGTCCAGAGAAGAGCAACAAAAATTATTAAAGGTGTAGAAAACATGACCTATGAGGAAAGATTGAAAAAATTGGGTTTGTTTAGTCTGGAGAAGAGAAGACTGAGAGGGGATATGATCACAGTTTTCAAGTACATAGAAGATTGTTACAAGGAGGAGGGAGAAAAACTGTTCTCCTCAACCTCTAAGGATAGAACAAGCAATGGGCTTAAATTGCAGCAAGGGTAATTTAGGTTGGACATTACCCTGACAGTTAAGAAGTTTTTCGCAGTTAAGCACTGGAATAAATTGCCTAGGGAGGTTGTGCAATCTGTATCTGTAGCGGGGTACTCACCCCGCTTCGGCCCTGAAGGGGTTAAAGCAGCCCTGCAGAGGGCTGCAGCTGGGGAAAAGGAGTTAAAACAGCCAAGCTAGGCTGATTGGAGTACCAGCCACAGCTGTGGCCAGCTCAATCAGGGCCCAGCTGGCCCTTATAAGAGGGCTGGAGGCCAGGAAAAGAGGAGTCTCATTCTAGCCCTGGAGTGAGCAGAGCAGAGCAGAGCAGAGCTCAGCTCAGCTCAGCTCAGCCCAGCCCAGCCCAGCCCAGGTAAACCCCTAGACTGCAGGCCTTGGTAAAGGCCCAGAAAGGTACTGGGGCTGCAGAGGGGCAGCCTGGGAATAGGCAGAGGCAGCTGGTCCTAACCCTAACCTAACCTTGCCAATGATGAGTGTCCATTACATTGCAGTCTGCCCCAGTGAGCGGGGGTTAGATGATGACTGGCAGTAGCCACTGAGGCAAAGTGGGTTTAGAGGGTTGGGGGTTTCCCTGGGGGGCAGAACCCCAGGGTAAAGGGCACTGGGGTGCAGGAGGGACACTGGCCTGGAGAGGGTGCTCCAAAGGCTGGAAAGAGCTAATTCCTGGGACAACCAGCAGGAGGCGCTGCAGCGGTGAGTCATCGCCTCGCTACAGCATCATTGGAGATTTTTAAGAGCAGGTTAGACAAATACCTGTCAGGGATGGTCCAGATAATACTTAGTCCTGCCATGAGTGCAGGAAACTAGACTAGATGACCTCTCTAGGTCCCTTCCAAACCTACAATTCTATGATTGCAGTGGGAAACATTAGTCAACAAATCCTTCACAGTGGAAAAATGAAGATGATTGAGTGTCTTCCAAAAATAGAGAAATTTTGGCAGAACAAAATGATGAGAAAGCAAAGATCAGGTTATTTAAATATGTGCTGAAAATGACAAACATCTGAAGTCTGTATTCCAAAATGAGTAAACAACTGTTTTGAATGTTCCTTTAGGGGGCCTGCCAGTAGACAGGCTCTTGCTGATGTCAGTGGACGCTGAATCAGGCTCTGGGTGAGCTGAAGTTAAGTAACCGCTGGTATCCTAAATATTAGAAGTCACTAGATACTGAAGTCTCAGGGAATACACAGTCTATGAAATCTAACCACTACTCATTATTACTATATGTACCATACAAGAAACCGCATGTCCACCATTTAAAACATGTGACTGTCCCAGCCATCAGAGGAAAGAAATGACTATCTTGAATAGAAATGCTAGTATTCACAAAAACTTTGTCCAGTTTATTATGTCTAGATGCTGCATGATCTCTTTGAACATTCCCTGCTATGGTGAAAATTACTACATTTGACCGTATAGACAGCTATAGCTCTCCTGGTGACAATATCAAGGGAACCTGTTAGAGACTTTAACAGCTGATATTAATAGCCTTATGTGGGATGAATCTGTTGCAGATTGTAAGTGCCCACCCGGTGGTACCATGTCAGCTCCAAGATTTCTCAGTATTTAAAAGTCTTTACTCTCTTTCCAGGAACCTAAGGATATAATGAATGAAAGAAAGAACTTGGGTCAGGTCACAGATGATCAATGTTGATCACATATAATGTTTCAGCACAGTAAAAGGATCCGTTTTGCTAACTTCTAGAGATCAAAAATGATAAGTTGGACCACCTCACGATATCAAAAATGAGTCAGATCCCCCCAAAATCACGACATTTTAAAATAATCAAAACATTGTTTTTAATCAGTCTCTTTACTTTTTAACTCCCCTCTGCGCCTCTGCCAATGTCTGTGTGACAATTTCAGGTTGAAAAGTCAACCTTTAATGCACACAATGCATGCCTCTCTCTGGCATTTACCTCTCCTCACTCCCTAAGACGGGAACTGCCATTCATTTCCTATTACTGTTTGACTCCCCTTCCTTCCCACCAACTTTCTTCCCTTAAGATTCTCCCCTTGCCTGGACCTATCAGGAGCACCTCCCTGATTACACCCCCTCCCCACCTTCTGGTGCCCCTGAGGGCTTCTCCCTTTCCCTGGACCCAGCAGCA
Organism: Eretmochelys imbricata; assembly: GCF_965152235.1. Classification (NCBI taxonomy): domain Eukaryota; kingdom Metazoa; phylum Chordata; order Testudines; family Cheloniidae; genus Eretmochelys; species Eretmochelys imbricata. The sequence continues at coordinate 29,437,475 of NC_135574.1, forward strand.
CCACCTTCCCAACTTCCGCTCTGACTTCACTTTGTCTTCTGCCTGGATCCCCAGTGGAGAAATCCCAAGGCAGCTGGAGGAGGAAAACATTGCTGCTACGTTCGGGGCCCTGGAGACAACAGTAGCTTTACCCCAGATCCTCCCCCTACTGCCTCAGGACCCTCTCTGCTGGACCATATATTGAAGGCAGGGCTCAGAGTCAGAGCAGGTCTATTTCCTTAGCCCTGAGGCTCTCACACAGAGCTCCGCCCACTTTGAAAATTGCAGTATCAGAGGAACTTCTCCTGCAGATGCCAAATCCCATGACGTGCCATCAATTTGAAAGAGTTAGTAACACTACCTTCCCCTGGCTGCTCAGAGGGGGCTCCCCTTACCCATTACTGGCTGAGGGAGCTGCCATTCTATCCCCTCCATCTCCCACCCCAAAAAGCCCCATCACTGTCCTCTGCACCTCCCTCCCACACCCCATCCCCCTACAACACCTCTGCCTCCTGCTCCCCCTCACTTTCTCTATCCATTTTTCACAGTGTCCCTGCTGCTCCTCACTGTCCCATCTAGCCTCCTGAACCATAGAATGGCAGCCACTTTGCCTGTTGACCTGGCTTCAATCTCACTGAAAACAGTGGGAGGTGGCAGCAAACTTTTATTAAGGGCAGCTTCACTTCCACATGCAACTAGACCTGCAGGTCTCAAACTGTAGGTTGGGGTTGCCAGGGCTGGTGTTAGACTTGCTGAGACCCAGGGACAAAACCAAAACCTGAGCCTCACTGCCTGGAGTCTGATTTTTTGGAGTTAAATATATAGAGTCAAATCCAGCACGCCTCACTTAAGCAATATTCCCAGTGACATCAACAGAAGATTTGTCTGAGTAAAGGCTGCATAGAATCATAGAATCATAGAATATCAGGGTTGGAAGGGACCCCTGAAGGTCATCTAGTCCAACCCCCTGCTCGAAGCAGGACCAATTCCCAGTTAAATCATCCCAGCCAGGGCTTTGTCAAGCCTGACCTTAAAAACCTCTAAGGAAGGAGATTCTACCACCTCCCTAGGTAACGCATTCCAGTGTTTCACCACCCTCTTAGTGAAAAAGTTTTTCCTAATATCCAATCTAAACCTCCCTCACTGCAACTTGAGACCATTACTCCTCGTTCTGTCATCTGCTACCATTGAGAACAGTCTAGAGCCATCCTCTTTGGAACCCCCTTTCAGGTAGTTGAAAGCAGCTATCAAATCCCCCCTCATTCTTCTCTTCTGCAGGCTAAACAATCCCAGCTCCCTCAGCCTCTCCTCATAAGTCATGTGTTCTAGACCCCGAATCATTTTTGTTGCCCTTCGCTGGACTCTCTCCAATTTATCCACATCCTTCTTGTAGTGTGGGGCCCAAAACTGGACACAGTACTCCAGATGAGGCCTCACCAATGTCGAATAGAGGGGAACGATCACGTCCCTCGATCTGCTCGCTATGCCCCTACTTATACATCCCAAAATGTCATTGGCTTCTTGGCAACAAGGGCACACTGCTGACTCATATCCAGCTTCTCGTCCACTGTCACCCCTAGGTCCTTTTCCGCAGAACTGCTGCCTAGCCATTCAGTCCCTAGTCTGTAGCGGTGCATTGGATTCTTCCATCCTAAGTGCAGGACCCTGCACTTATCCTTATTGAACCTCATTAGATTTCTTTTGGCCCAATCCTCCAATTTGTCTAGGTCCTGCATAAGGGCTGCAGGATTTGGTTCATTTATTTTATCAAAAAAAGTAATACTTGGACTTGGTAATATTGCACTAAATAATATAACAAATTTTTACTGCTCGAAAAAGAAACTGTATTAAAAGTATCATTCAAATCTACAGATAATTTACCAGAATCTGCTCCTATTAGAGAGCCCTCTTAGTACTATAACTTGTCCTAAAACTCAGCACATAATTTAATAAGAACAAAATCAAGGACATAGAAAGTGCATAGTTTCTTGAACAGTGTGACTGTGCAGTATCAAATTTCTCCAGTGATGATGTGGCTTTCAGCAGAGCATCACAGCCATACAGGACACAAATTCATTACTTATTAAGTGTGAAAAAGTTGCACAATGGTGTTACATTTCTAAATACTAATGTTGTTGGGCCCAAACTGAGGTGCTGAAAACCTTGAATGGGAGTTGAGGGAGGCTCAGAACCTCACAGGACTAGGCATATACAATTGAAAAAATATATTTTTTAACTCCTATAAGATATTTTGTAGCTAATGTCTTCTATACTTTTATTGGCTCAGATTCTGCTTTCATGTCCTTGCAGGCAGAACTTTGCACTGACCCGGAGCCCACAATGGCACAAGTGTTCATCTGCAAGGATCTAGTTGCAGGATCAAGGCCATAAAATAGAAGACAGTATTAGCTATAAAATGTCTTATATTTGTACAATTCTGAGTTTAATGGGGCTTTGATCTTGATTGTGGCCTCATGGAACTACTGGAATGCAAATAAGTAAAATAAATAAATGGCATTTAAAGGAAGACCAAGTGATTTAAGACCAACATTTAGGTTTAGATGGTTAATAAATGCTAGTAAGAATCTAAAACAGTATAACACATCAGCATAACAGCTTTTAATATAGTTCTTTTAACATGTTAATACAGCCATTTTAAATGTAAACATTCTCCTGTAGTACATGCAACCTAAGCACTGCAGCATAGTACTACTGCATTAGAACCAATAGTGAAAACAACATTATACAAAACAGGTTAATTTCATTGTCCAAACTAAGAGAAGCATGGAATCTAATCCAACAGTAAACATAGAACATAGTAAAACGTAAGATTTGTTTTGATAATCTAAAAGCACACAAGTTATACAAGTGAGGGGGGTTTGGGTACAATATATTTTAATTTTGATATATTTCCTTTAAAGAACATTGGATGAAATTACTGCTTTAAAATACATTTATTCTAACAGATCATACTTTTTAAATGGAATGACTGCCCCCTGGTGGAGAGAGTCAAGGACTCAAAGTATATAAGCAAACCACTCGCTTTAGGACAAATGGCTGGTATTGCCAGGGTTTTGGGGTACTTTTAGAAGCTGTAGAATGTATTTGTCCTGATACCTTTTTCTGATGGGATTACAAGTTTGGTTGATAAAGGTACAAAAGTAGATGTAATATTATCACAGGCTCCTCTGAGTCAAAGGACCATCTCATTAAGTAAACTTAATTTATTGCTGAAAAATTAAGGTAACATTTAACTCAAGATGGCCACCTGGGCTTTAAAATCCCTAACATTCCTTTGCTAGTTCAACCAAAAGATGTGTCAGAGTTAAGCCCCTGACCAGGCCAGATTTCCTGGATTAAGACGGGGAAATCATTCCTCCCCTGTCCCAGCTTTACCTAAACATGATCCTGGAAGAAGCAACCAGCCCTTGTTACCTTGCCTGCTTGAGCCTGATTGGTTTCTGCTTGCTTCTAGCCCTTCTAGCAGCTGGAAGATCAATTCTTCTTGGCTCTGCCCACAGCTGATCCTGGGTGATCTTTCTAGGTAGCTCTTGGAAGACTAAACTCACTGCTTTTTCCCCAAAAGGATACCACCTTTAGGTAGGGTGTGCCAAGACAGCAGGAAGCAGCAAATGCCTACTACACCTCATCACAAATATATTTTGATTTCTGTAAGGCATTTGACTTGGTATCACATTACATTTTGATTAAGAAACTGGAATGATATAAAATCAACATGGCACACACTGAATGGATTAAAAACTTGCTAACTGGTAAATCTCAAAATGTAACTTTTAACAGGGAATCATCACTGAGCAGGGGTGTTTTCTAGCGGGGGCCTCACAGGAGTCAGTACTTGGTCCTATGCAATTTAATGCCTTTATCAATGACCTGGAAGAAAACATAAAATCATAGTTGATAAAGTTTGCAGACGACCCAAAGACTGGGAAAGTGGCAAATAATAAAGAGGACAGGTCACTGATACAGGGCAATCTCTTAGTGAACCTGGCACAAGCAAATAAAAAACGTTTAAATACTTCCAAATGTAAAGTCATACATCTAGGAACAATGAATGTAGGCCATACTTACAGGATAGGAGACTCTTTCCTGGTGATTCTGAAAAAGACTTTGGGGTTCCTGGTGGATAATCAGCTGAACATGAGCTCTCGGTGTGATGCTATGGCCCAAAGGGCTAATGCTATGTTTGGATGTATAAACTGGGGAATCTTGAAAAGGAGTACTTGTGGCACCTTAGAGACTAACCAATTTAGTTTCTAAGGTGCCACAAGTACTCCTTTTCTTTTTGCGAATACAGACTAACACGGCTGCTACTCTGAAACCTTAAATAGGAGTAGGAGGTTATATTATCTCTATATTTGGTTCTTGTGCAACCACTACTGGTGCAATCCTCTGTCCAATTCTGGTGTCCACAAAACAAGAAGGATGTTGAAAAATTGGAGAGGTTCAGAGAACAGTCATGAGCACGATTAAAGAATTGGAAAACAAGCCTTATAGTGATGGACTCAAGGAGTTCAATCTCTTTAGCTTAACAAAGAGAAGGTTAAGGGGTGACATGTAAGTATCTACATGGGGAACAGAAATTTGATAAGACAGCTCATCAGTCTATGAGACAAAGATATGACAGGATTCAATAGCTGGAAGCTGAAGCTAGACAAATTCAGAGTAGAAATAAGGCACACATTTTAAACTGTGAGGGTAATTAACCATAATTAGCCATAGGAACAACTTTCCAAGGGTTGTTGTCGGTTCTCCATCATTGGAAATTTTAAAATGAAGATTGGACATTTTTCTAAAAGAAATGCTCTAGTTCAGACAACAAAGTTGTTCTCTTTTGCCACAAAGGGCAGGACAAGAGGCAATGAGTTCAAACTACAGCATAGCAGATTTAGATTAAATCTCAGGAAAAACTGTACGAAGAGTAGGACAATGGAACAGACTGCCTCAGGAGGTTGTGGAAACTTCTTCACTGGAGATTTTCAAAACGAGGCTGGATAGCCATCTTTCCTGGATGGTTTAGACACAACAAATCCTGTATCTTGGTAGGGGGTAGACTAAATGACCGTTGGCGTCCCTTCTAACTCTAAGTCTCTAACTCAGGGTAGTCCTACGGCCTGTGTCATTCAGGTTAGACTAGATGATAACCTATGAAATTATGAATGTCTGCCTGCCAGTCAATCTAATGGTGTCCCCTCAGTATCTCAGCTCTATTTTTAAAACAAACAAACAAACAAACATGCAAAGCCCTTCTATTGGGCATTCACCTATAATGCCCCAACATTTAGTGTGCCCCAGCCATCTACCCCAGTTGGAGAGTGTCAGTCCCATTCTGGCAGGAGTGTGCAAGCATGTTTACGGAGGTATTTAAAGGAGGAGAGGATAGAGGTGTTAAAGGAAAAAAGTATCTTTTGGTGTTCCCTAGCTAAGTTGTGGCAGACAGGGAGCTAACTGAAGAATGCTAGGGAATAAGGGTATCACCACATAGCTCGATCAGCCTAAAGCAGCTCATGCACTGTGTGATGCTGTATAGAAGGCATGATAACCAGCTATACTCTAATGTATAATCACTAATGTATCACTACCATTACAATCGCTAATGTATCATCATTATGGCACAATTGCACTAAGTATCAACAGAAAAGTTATAATTAAGGTTAAGATTTTGTCATGGTTATTTTTAGTAAAAGTCACAGACAGGTCTGGGCAATAAACAAAAATTCACGGGAGCCTATGACCGGTCTGTGACTTTCACTAAAAATAACTTGGGGGTCAGGGCTAGATGTGGGGGAGGAATGACAGCTGGGATCCCATGAGGTGGACTTACAGGTCGAGCCCCCTCACCTCCACCCCCGCCCTGGGGGTGAGCACAGCTCCCACTCTGGAACTGGCCACAGCTGCAGGGCAAGGGGCACACAGTCCTGACTCCAACCCTAGCCACAGGTGCACAGCCCTGGCCGCAGCCGGGGGGCACAGCCCTTGGAAGCTGCGGAGCAGGGGCACAGGGCCCCGCTGCAGCCCCTGCCATAAGCCGCAGGGCAGGGGCGCACAGTCCTGGCTTCAGCCCCCGCCACAAGCTGCAGGGCAAGGACACATGGTCTGGTTCCAGCCCCAGCTGTGGGACAGGGGAGCACAGCTCCAGCCCCAACTGTAGGGCAGGGGTGCACAGTCCCGCCTCCAGCCCTGGCTTCAGCCGCTGACATCTGAAGCCAAAGAAGTCACGGAGGTCTGGTAAAGTCACAGAATCCATGACTGCCATGACCTCTGTGACTAACTCATAACCTTAGTTATGATTTGCTAAGTATGATGATCCTATTTATATGCATCATCATCTTTGTATCTGAAGTTATGAAAATTAGCTATGTATTTGTATCTCAAACAGGTGTTTTGTGTTCCTGGGTGATACCACCAAACAGATTTACATCAGGAGTAGACAGCCATGAGTTGATGGGCCATCGAAGATAATAAATACATCCAATGAGCTTTTCCTGGTGCACAGCCAGGAGATGTTTCACAAAGCACTCAGGCCCAGTGACTCATCATGGCATGTAAGGACACATGAAGAGGATATGGGACCTAAGAGTCCTTCCATGCACCTAGGCTGAAGGTATAAGGGGAGACTGTGACATCACTTCTTTGTCTTCATCATCTGCTTCACATCTGTGGACTGCATTTCTAATAAGGAAGCTTTGAACAAAGGGACTGAATGACCCCACAACCGGTCTGAGCAATCCAGAGAGGCACTTTTACAAGCTAGCAGATTTACATCGCTGTTATGATCCTTACCTGCAATCTCTGAAAATCAACTGTAATGTATATGGTCTTTTAACCATTCAATAACTTTTTTCTTTTTATATTATTAAATCTTTAGTTACTAAAGGATTGGCTCCAAGTGTGATTTTTTTTGGGTAAGATCTGAATTATATAGTGATCTGGTGAAATGGCTGGTCCTTTGGGTTTGGAAGAACTTTACATATGATTGATCTAGTTTTCAGTAATCTCCTAATTATAAAGTCCAGTTGTCTGTGTGGTGAGCTAGGGGCTGGAATGCCTAAAGAGACTGCATTTATGACTTCTTGTTAACTAGTTTGGTAATACAGATGTTCACTTGTGTTACTGGTTGGTAAAATCGAACGATAGAATAGGCACCAGTCTGGGGTATATTTGCCCTGTTTCTCAGCCGTCTGTCCTGAATTTGGTATTCTCAGCTGTGACCCACTTAGGCATGGTGACACACTGCACCACACAGTAATGAATATAGGTAGCAAATGTCACTAATACTTCAAACTGTCCTTGATGGGCTGGTGTACCAGGACTTGAGAGCCTCCTGCAGCTGCACAATTGTCTGAAGCAGCCATGTGGAGCACAGACAAGCATCTACAATGTCAGCATCCTCAAATGACCAACACTTAAATTTGCACATCTGCTGTAACATGAAAATCAGGCCTTGAAAGAGCTGCCTCACAGTGAACTTTTGTATGATACTGCTGTAAATTGACTAGGACATAAAAACAGCCTAGCTCAATTCCATGTACCTTGAGAGGGGCCACCAGCTTTATCTAAACTCTGAAGAGTATAACACTAAACAATAGGTTGCTATGCAGAAAATGCCACCATCTACCAGGAGATCTGGTACAGCAAGTAGTGGTGCCAGAGGTTCCTGTGAGGGAACATCTAACTTTCCTACAGAGATACGGAACACAACTAAGAATGAATAAAATATCAGTCTAACAGTGTTATTTGACCTGAATGGCAAGGCATATCAAATATGAGGAATGGCCTTCATGCCCAACAACAGCACTTGATCCTTCATGCTATATTCTGTTATAGCCCATTGCAGTTCAAAAAACAAACCACAACACAGGATGAAACTGACTTATGTACAATACCAGCACAAAGAAAGAAACATGAATTTTATCCACAATGCATACAGGACCCAATACAGGGAAGAAACTTCAGAGGTGCAGAGAAACCCAACCACAAATTACCTATCAGTGGCCTTATCTTAAAGCTTGCAGTGACAATCAACAGAAATAGTTAGTATGAACAGAATGATTTTAACTGATGAATAAGCATTTTAGCTATACATCATTTAAAAGTTAGTAGGCATATTTTGACTTTACATTTCGATTGCAGGAAGTGACTCTGAACTTTTCCTTTTGAGGGCCCTGCTAAAGCAAAGAGATGTGCAAACAGGCTAGTGCCCTTGGTAGTAGTCAGATGAACGGGATGGGAGAAAGGAGCTATGAGAGGGGAAATGATTGGGAGGAAAGGCAGGAGCTCTTGTAGTAGGTGGGGAAGGTACAGGCAGGCTGCACAAGCTGCTGTTGTTGGAGGGCCCCCCACTCACACCTCAGGAACAGGGAGAGAGGCTTTTCAGTAATGACAAATGCAAAGTACTCCACTTAGGAAGGAATGCTCAACTGCACAAATACAAAATGGGAAAGGACTGCCTAGGAGGGAGTATTGCAGAAAAGGATAGTAGATGACAAACCAAATATGGGCCAACACTGTTGCAAAAAAAAGCAAATATCATTCTGGGATGTCTTAGAGTGAATGTTGTAAACAAGGCATAAGAAGTAAACAAGGCATAAGAAGTAATTCTTCCACTCTACTCAGCCTCAGCTGGAGTATTGTGTTCAGTTCAGGACACCACACTTCAGAAAAAATGTGGACAATTGGAGAAAGTCCAGAAGAGAGCAACAAAAATTATTAAAGTTCTAGAAAACCTGACCTACAAGGAAAGATTGAAAAAAAATGGGTTTGTTTGGTCTGGAGAAGAGAAGACTGTGGGAAGGGACATAATCTTCAAGTGCATAAAAGGTTGTCATAAATAGTAGGGTGATAAATTGAGCTCCTTATCCATTGAGGACAGGTCAAGAAGTAATGGGCTTAAATTACAGCAGGGAGATTTACAGTAGACATTAGGAAAAACTTCCTAACTGTAAAGGTAGTTAAGCACTGGAAAAAATTACCTGGGGAGGTTGTAGAATCTCCCTCATTTGTGGTTTTTAAGAACAGATTAGACAAATATCTGTCCAGGTTGGTCTAGATCGGGGTGCCCAACTTACAGCTTGCAAGCCATGAACAGCCCATGAGAGCATTTCATAAGGCTCATATACTTCAACACAATATACTAACAGCTGATTCATTCGCACTTTGTCATCACTTTTACATCATTTTACTTTACACAAGTGTGTAAACAGACAATACTGTACATAGAAAAAACCTATTTAAATACATACTAAACAAGCTGAAGTTAAAATATACATCAATACATGTGACTTTAAATCTTATTAAAATATCTAGAATCTGTTTGGCTCACACAAGGTTGTGCTTACGTTTATGTGACCCTCTTACGTAATAAGGTTGGGCACCACTGGCCTAGAGAACACTTAGTCCTGCCTCCGTGCAGGGAACTGGACTAGCTGACCTACCGAGATCCCTTCCGGGCCTACGTTTGTATGATTCCATGATTCTGAGCCTGCTGAGCTCCTTACCACCCATACTGGAAACCACCTGCTGACTCTTGACAGGGACAGGAAGTCTCCTGGGCCTCAGCCCTCAGAGCTGCGACCACCTATCCCCCCACAGATCTCTTTCTGCTGAATCATGGGGGGGGAGGGAATATCTGGGGGAAGGTGATGGTGCCCCCACAGAAAAGGGTTTTATTTGGTCTCGCACACAGAGGGGCAATGGTGGCACCTGGGAAGGGGCTTTCTCCAGGCCCAGAGGTTTAGTGAGATGGGGGGTGGGGGGGAGCACAGCACAGCTCCTGGGGCCTTGAGAACCCCTCTCCGGTTTCAATTGCTTCTACCGCTGGAGTCGGGCTGCAGGGCGCCCCCATGGGATGGACCCAGCCGGGTTTAGCCCGGGCGGGACGGGGATTTGGGCTACGGGTGTTTTCCTCCATTGTCTCCTCTCACCCTTCAGCTAAGAAAACGGCCCGAGATTCACGAGGGCGTCGGCCTAGCCCTGTACCCGCGCAGGGGACGGGAGCGGGACGCGTAACGTCCCCCGGCCGCAGGGGACCGTCTCCACCGCCGGGCGGGCGAGGCCGGCCGGCCCGCCACTCTCGCGCGGCGCCAGGAAGGGGCGGGGTTTGTGCAGCCAGGGGGCGGGGCAGTCTGTCACCCGCTCGCGGAGGCTTGTGGGTGAGGGCGGCTGGCCGCGGGGAGGCAGGCGGAGGGGCTGGGGAGTGACGGCCCGAGCCTCACGCTGTCGCCGCCGGGAGTCGCTTTCCCTGCCCAGCGGCCGCCGGCCTGGGGAGCGGATCGCAACGCGGCCGCGCCCTGCCCGCTCCTCCCGGAGGTGTGACGGGGGGCGGCGCTCGCCCGGACATGGACTCGCCGCTCCAGGTGGGCGGCGGCCTGTGAGCAGCGTCCCGGGCCGCGAGAGGCCTGGCGCTGGGCGGGGAGGCGCGGGGCCGAGCTAACATGGCCACCCCCGCCCAGGGGAAGAGCCTGCGGCCGCTGCACCCGGACACGCTGCGGGTGAGTGAGGGCGGGAAGCGGCTGGTGGCTGCGCGGCGCCCCGGCCCAGTCGCTCTCCCGCTCCCCGGACCCTCTGAGCAGCACGGAGAGCGAGGGGGGCCCCTGAGATGGGGGCCCTGGCAGGCTCGCTCCACGCGCCGTAAATGACCCGACCCCCCCCCCGCCGCCCCCCTGGAAAAGGAAGGATGTGGCGTGGCGGCGTTAAACATCAGAGTTGCCCGAAAAGAGACTTTTGTTCGGTGTGCGGTTAAATGATGTAACGGCGGCTCCGCTCTCCGGGCGCCTTGGCCGCTGCTGCGGATAAACCGCTTCTTTCTCTCCGGCTTCGCTCTCAGGCTCTGCTGCGCCGACGGTGCAGTGGGTTACCCGGGAGCGTGATTTAAAAACAGGATCTGTTCAGACGCGTTTTTTGTTCCCGGATCTGTTTCTACTGCTGTGGATTTTCTTAAAGCGTATTTTTACAAATCCTAAAACTTGGGCTAATTTTGACTTGATACCTTTCTTTTCTGAATTTTTCATGGGTTGGTAGCTGGAAACTTTGATCAACGATCTTGTTTCATGGCATTACTTCAAAAGAAGTAGCAAGAAAAAGAGGGAGGCCTTCTAGGATCGTTGTTGCAATTCTATTGCTCAGAAAACACCCAGGGTTAATATAAATTCGGTTCCTAGTATAGTCTTCCAGTTTAAGAGTTGAAGTCAAACTATTTGCATTGTAGTTATAGCGACCTGTGTTATGAATTATATAATCTATGTAATGGGCCTTCAAGAAGTGAAGGAAGAGATGATCAAGGCATCCTTTAATGCTTTCTATGCAATGCCTATGTGAGGAGTGAACCTCTTGCCCAGCTAAGCAGGAACATTCTTTCCCCCACCTGAGTGCCTCATAGCAATCACCTGGGTGGATCACCAGTCCTTCATTACTCCTGATTTCTGCAGTTGTGATAGAAGTTGAGTTTTGGGGGGTGTCTTCACTATTCACCCCTTCCACAAGCCTTTATATTAATCCTTCCTGGCTCAAGTGCCTGTATCTGCTACTGGTTGGGAAAGGTTTGAGCCAGAGCACAGTGAAAACTAGCTCAGTTCTCAGTTTCATCCTACAGAGTTTTCAATCCCAGCAGTGAAAACTAACCAGACGGTTAAATTTTCCCTTGGTTACACTTACGCAAAGCTATGAACAGTAGAAAAAACACTGAAGCTGTCTGAAGACTTAAGACAACTTATTTAACAAAAGCCTCCATTCTACAGAAAGGGAGCTAACCTTCATGCAGGAAAGCTTCCTGTTTGCCATATGTATATTTCATGTCCTAAACTCACCTTTTTTGTGTTTTGTTTTGTTTTTTTAGCCACCAAAAATCAACCTTAATATGGAAGATGAGGTCCAGTTTGTGACAATGAGAAGTAAGTTTCTGAACTTCAAATTTAGAGATGTTTCTTTTTCTCAAGGTTTATGCAGTTAGATGAGGAGTTTGAATAAACTGCTGCTCTCTTCACAAACTTAGTTCACGTATTTACCCAAAGAATGCCAGGCACTGTATACATATTTGCCTCCTTATTTGTTTATAATCTGTATAAAACAGAGGGAAGGATGGCATAGAGCAAAATCAAGCAGTTGAGCAAGCAGTAATAATCAGCCCATCACTGACCATTTTGTTTTTCACTTTCCATCTCATTATAGTGATGGACTATTAGTAGGGCCCTAGCAAATCCCTGGTCCATTTTGTTTAATTTCAATATCCTAGGATTTTAAAAATCGTAAATTTCATGATTTTAGCTACTTAAATCTGAAATTTCATGGTGTTGTAATTGTAGGGGCCCTGACCCAAAAAGAAGTAGTGGGGGGATCACAAGGTTATTGTGGGAGGGGTAGCAGTACTGAACCCTACTTCTGCGCTGCTGCTGGTGGTGGTGCTGCCTTCAAAGCTGGGTAGCTAGAGAGTGGTGGCTGCTGGCTGGGAGTCCAGCTCTGAAAGCAGTCGCCACCATACCATGCCATGCTTACTTCTACACAGCAGCAGTGTAGAAGTAAGCATGGCATGGTATGGTATTTCCACCTTTACCTCTGCGCTGCAGCCTGCAGAGCTGGGTCCTCGGTCCGCCCACTTTCTGGCCACCCAGCTCTGAAGGCACCAGCACAGAAGTAAGGGTGGCACGGTATGGTATTGCCAGCCTTACTTCTGTGCTGCTGCTTGCGGGGCGCTGCCTTCACAGCTGGGTGCCTGGCCAACAGCTGTCACTCTCCGGTTGCCCAGCTCAGAAATAAGGGTGGCTGTACTGTGGATGCCTCCCCACTCCCTGCCCAAAATAACCTTGTAACACTTTGTATGTATTGTTGAGATTGTTTTCCAATGTGCATTACTTTGCATTTATCAACACTGAATTTCATCTGCCATTTTGTTGCCCCGTCACCCAGTTTTGTGAGATTCCTTTGTCACTCTTTGCAGTCTGCTTTGGACTTAACTGTCTTAAGTAATTTTGTCTGTCAAATTTGCCACCTCACTGTTTACTCCTTTTTCCAGATCATTTATGAATATGTTGAACAGGACTGGTCCCAGACAGATCCCCGGTGCACACCACTACCTGTTTTCATTGTGAAAACTGACCATTTATTCCTACCCTTTGTTTCCTATCTTTTAACCAGTTACTGATCCATGAGAGGACCTTCCCTCTTATTCCATGACTGCTTAATTTCCTTAAGACCCTTTAGTGGGGGACTTTGTCAAAGGCTTTGTGAAAGTCCAAGTACACTAGTCCACATGTTTGTTGACCTCCCCTCAAAGAATTATAATAGATTGGTGAGGTGTGATTTCCCTTTACAAAAGCCATGTTGACTCTTCCCCCAACAAATCATGTTCGTCCATGTGCCTCATTCTGTTCTTTACCATAGTTTCAACCAATTTGCCTGGTACCGAAGTTGCCTATAATTGCAAGGATTGACTCTGGAGCCTTTTCTAAAAATTGGTGTCACATTAGCTATCCTCCAGTCATGTGCAGAAGCTGATTTAAGTGATAGGTTACATACCACAGTTAGTAGTTCTGCAGTTCCGTATTTGAGTTCCTTCAAAACTCTTGTGTGAATGCCATCTGGACCTGGTGGCTTACTACCATTTAATTTATCAATTTGTTCCAGAACCTCCTCTGTTGACACATCAGCCTGGGACAGTTCCTCAGATTTGTCACCTAAAAAGAAAGTGTGGGAATCTCCCTTACATCCTCTGCAGTGAAGACTGATGCAAAGAATTCATTTAGTTTCTCCACAATGGCCTTATCTTCCTTGAGTGCTCCTTGAGCCCCTTGATCGTCTAGTGGCCCCACTGGTTGTGTGGCAGGCTTCCTGCTTCTGGTGTACTTAAAAAAAAATTTGCTGTTAGTATTTAATTTGATGTGGTGATTGGATCTCTGCCGTTCTGATATATAAAGTACACAACCTTACAGGAATGGAATAAATAACATACTGTGAAGATGTCATGCAAACTAAGGACACGTGTCTCATTAATACTGGAAAATTTCAATTAAAAAAATCTTAAGATTTATTAAGTCAAACCTGGAGCAGGCATAGTCTTAACAGAATCAGGGACAGAAATTGGTAGTTTAATAGTACAAATTAAGGAATATATGGGACAAATTTTGCTATGAGTTACATGCCATGCAACTCAGTTGAAGTTAGTGGGCTGTGGAGAACTTGGCCCATAGGTGTTTTTAAATCAAATTTCAGGTGCTCTTGGATTGTAAAACCTGGACTGGAGTGCACCCTCTAGTGGTACAATATTTGAAACTTCTGAGCCATAGAGAGAACCAGTATGAGAGCCTCTTAGGCCTGTGGAGCACCTTCAATGTTTTACAGATAGACAGAGGTAGGTCTTGATTCCATATACTCTCAAATGACTCTTGGACCTGTAGTGTCTCTTGTTGAGCTCAGTAAGAGTCTTCTTGCATGGATGCAATTACAGGATTGGGGATTTAGTTTATTAGAACGGTTCTGATGAGCATAGCAAGCTTTCGGCTGGGATTCCTTGGTTGTCTGGTTCTCACTGTCTTGTAAGGTGTTATGTATCCTGAGGTTGAAAACATGCAGTATTTGAACTGAATATGTACTCTAATATTTCACGTTCGAATAAAACATTTCCAGGTTAAATTGCAGGAATTAAAGGCAGAAAAATGGCCAAAGTATAAGGGTACCAAGCAGTTTCTCTGTGTCAGTCTTCAAAACTTTTGATAGCTGCATGTGCAATATCCTCGAGCTCTGCGCCTTTGATGTCTAAACAAAACTTTAAGGGTAAAATAAAGTACTGCTCGGAAACATTTATGTGATTAATAACTGAATTATTTTTAAACCATAAACTTTATCCAAGTATCAGAAATCATCTTAATAGTTTATGTAAGCTGGGTGTACACTGGGAGTGGTTCACTGGTATAGAAGTACTAATATACTGTACCAGCAAAGCACTCCTAGTGTGGACACAGCTATACAAGCAAAGCTGTGCTACTTATTGGTAAAGTGCAGTTTTGCTGGAATGGCTGCATCTACGCTACAGACTTCTGCTGGCATAGCTATGTCAGTCAGAAGTGTGATCCCTAACCAATATAGCTGTGCTGACAGTCATCTGCAGTGTAGACATAACCTTAGTTTAGACAGCCTTTCTCATAGTCAGAAGCTAAACATTTCCAAATTAATTCCACTTCCCCTAAAAAAAAATCTGGAAGAGGTATTTTTATGCTGCCTTTCTCCCAAAGGGGTAACTTCCCCTTACAAGTTATTAGCACCTTTTATTAGTTGTAATGCAAGGGAGAAAAATAAAGAAAACTTTCTGTTGATTAGTTTCCTGTGGTCAGCATCTGAATTATTCTCTTCTTTCTGAAAGATCAAAAGGCAGCTGGAGTTCTTAAAAAAGATTTTGTTCTTGATGTTTTGATTAAATGAAATGGAGGAGCAAATTAGCCAGTGATTTAATTTAATGGAAGTAAATTGTGGTAATTGATACTCCTATAATTACAGCTGTTTGAAAACTGGGTGGTCTAGTTTACTTTTTCTTTTGTTAGAAGCCATTTAACAAGTTATGTGCAGACATAATAAGTAACTTTTAATTTTATGTTATTTAAGTGAGGGACCAGATGGCATAGGTAGGTGGCATTCAGACAGTCTTTTACTTCTTGGTTTCAGGCTTGTAATTGGCAACAGGACTATTTTAAACACAAGATATCATCATGGCTGTTTAGTAGCCTACCAGTTTGTAAAATTGCTTATACATATGTTCATATCACAGTTGATATCCTTGTTGGAAGTCTAATGTCAAGAATTTAAAAGGCATGGAGATACCTTTTAGCTTTCTAGATGTAACTTCTGCAAATTAATTAAGGCATATTGGATGGACAGCTTTCTTTATGACTTGTACTGATATAGAACAAAACTTCAACCTCCTGTTCTAATAACACTTTTCATAAGCATTGTATATTGGAAAATTATGACAATGCTTTGAACAGAGCTGCATGGATCAATACTAAATGATGCAATGTCAAACCTTTACAGAAACCCTGAAAGTCACAAAGCCTCGTTTTGATGCATCCCTGGTTTACCTGACCCGAAAATTCATGGATCTTGTCAAAACTGCACCAGATGGTGTTCTTGATTTGAATGAAGTAGCAACAACTCTGGGGGTACGAAAACGAAGAGTATATGACATCACCAATGTATTGGATGGAATCCACCTGATTCAGAAAAGATCTAAGAATCTTATCCAGTGGGTGTGAGTTGGCTTTGAAATTTCTAACTTACATTTGCAAAAATAATACAGATATTTTGTGTAATGTAGTTTGACCTAACTTTGACTTAATTGTGAAAACGTGTTTTAGCTTCTTTTGTGTTTTGCAGTAACTTTCATAAATGAGATGGTACAGCCTCTTAAATTACACTGTGTAATTAATACAGTCTCTAATTATAAGATGCTTTTAACTTTCTAGTATCAGGAAATGAAGCAATTGTGAAGATTTTTTTTTTAACTGACCACAAGAAACTAAAAATAATAGTTTATGACCAAAAAGCTTTCAACATTTTAACTATACTTTTTTAAAAGTTAAAAAATGTTTAAGTATTCTGTATTGCACTACAGAATTTATTTATAAATATAATCTTTAAATAATATTCTTGATAACTTTCATATTCTTTTAGAGGATCTGATCTCGATCAGGTTGCTGGAAAGGCATCAGAACAGCAAAAGCTTAGAGATGAACTTTCTGATTTATCAGCAATGGAAGAAGCTCTGGATGAATTAATTAAGGACTGTGCTCACCAGTTGTTTGAATTAACGGATGACAAAGAAAACACAAAATACCCTTTTAACTGCTGGATCAGTTATTTTGGCTACTGGCACCAAGCATTTAGTGATGGAAATTTAGTATAGCGAGTAAGAGGTGGAATTCATTGCCTTCATTCTCATGCTTTAGTACAGGGCAAGTAGTACTTGGAATTACTGGTCCCAAATAAACTTATATGTGCAGGTATATGTCTATATAGAATAAACAGCAGAAGGTAAAAGTTGAAGGTGTGGTCTTAAAGGAACACTATCACTGAAGTAATTATGAATATTTACATTTAGTAGTCCTATCTCATAGGCAAGCTTTGACAAATGAAAAGTCGTTTTGTAATTGAGATGAGTTAAACACCAAACATGAAAATTGGGAATATCACCTAAGATTCCTCATTCTATGCTTGCCTCTAGGCTGAAGGCTAACTAGAAGAAAGTCTGGTACTTAAATAAATTCATTTTCAGACAATGACCAGTGAAACTTGTCCGTTCCTTGAAAGAGATCAGAAAGTAATTATATAACACAGTAACAGCCGTCCCTTTTTCTTAAAACAGTTAACAGATTTCCTTATAGAATCCTTGACTTATGTGTACACTAGCTTATGTGACATATCAAGATATTCATAGCATTAAGGCCTTTCAAGAACAGATTGTTATGGCAATCAAAGCTCCAGAAGAAACAAAACTAGAAATACCAGCTCCTAAAGAAGTAAGTATTGCTTTTCATTACTCTAAGGCAACTACATTTTTAGAATTCGAGTTTGCAAGAAGAGCAATTCATTTTTCACATACAGAAATTAATATTGGTATGATATAATATTGGTGTTCTTATCTGATACTTTTCATAAAACAAAGATACCTGCAATAATGTTTGGTGTAAAAGTGTGTGGGGACAGTGTTTTAGCTAAGGTGCTCATTGCTGAAGTACCTGAATGCTTCACAAATTAATACAATTTAAAACCACACCTTGAGATGAGGCGGTATGATTAACATCCCCCATTTTAAAGATGGAGAACTGAGGCACAGAGATTAAGGGTACGTCTACATGGGCAGCAATTGATCCAGCGGGGGTCGATTTATCGCGTCCAGTCTAGATGCAATAAATTGATCCCCGAGCACTCTCCCGTCGACTCCTGTACTCCACCGCCGCGAGGCAGAGTCAATGGGGGAGCGGCAGCAGTCGACTCACCATGGTGAAGACACCGCGGTGAGTAGGTCTAAGTACGTCGACTTCAGCTACATTATTAACATAACTGAAGTTGCGTAACTTAGATGCCACCCTCTCCCCCATGTAGATCAGGGCTTAGTTTACAAGCATACACTGCTACCCAATTTGAGACTCCTAGACCTGACTTTTCAGAGTACTTAGCCCTATATAGATCTTCATATGTTCAAAGCACAGCTCCTGTTGGCTTCGGTTGCAGCTGTGAGTGTGCAGCACTTAAGCAAATCAGATCCCAGGGTGTCAAGTCAGGCAATCAAAAAAGAAAAACACACAATTAGTGATGATCTCTGACGAGCTTGGTTTCGCTAACTTGCTTAGCATCAGGGAGCGACAGCTTCTCAAATTACATATTGCTTTGGCTATAGTAAAAAATTTCTGGCAGTGGGTTTCCCTACTTTCATTCTTGGAAACAGCTGTAAACTGCCTGACTTAAATTTTCCGAAATGATTCCTCCTCGGGTAGATGCCTAACATGGAAATTTTCAGCCTAATTGGTTGGTTAGGCACAGTGTTATAAGCAACTGAAAACAGAGGCTTGAAACTTTCTATTATAAGCAACCTTACTAAGAGGTGCTACCAGCCCTGACTGTAATTGTTTAGAAAGCTAGTACAACATACTGTAAAATTTTCATGCATATTTGATTTTTTTCTATTACAATGCACTGGTCTCTTTGGGGAAAAAATAGTTCTAGAACTTGTTTCCCTATAATGTTTACACCTAAATCAGTTTTTTGATTAATGTCTTGGGGTAATTTCGTGTCCTCTGCTTTTGGTTCTTGAAAGCCCATTACATTGCTGATATTATCTAGTGGGGGTGTTGACATAGCAATTTATTAAATTTGTCCTGCCTTACTGATTGTGCTAGCAGTAAAATTTGTGCCAACACTGATTGTTTTGAGCTATTCAGTTGTCACATTGACCCTAAACTCATCACTTTTGCTACCTCTGTTTATAACAGTATAATAAAATTCAGTCATTTATCAACATGGCCTGTTGAAAATGAGCAACGAAAGAAAGTAGTTCTTCACATTGGATGGACCCTCATCAAAATAAAATCCTTCTAGCACACACAAGTGTTCAGTTGCTTAATTACATTATTTAATAGATGTCATTCAATATGGCAGGTTCATAGGTAACCCTACCAATTTACCAAGAACTAAAGAACCTTTAAATTGGCTTAATTAAAGTCTGTTGAAGCTAATATGTCCCTCCTATATCTGGACCTGTTCTTGTATGTCTATTTGTGTTAAAATAGATGCAAAATACTTGAAGTAAAAATTAGTTTGGCTTAATCTATAAATTTCTTCTGATTCTGTATATATAAAATCTGTTTTACAGGATTGTATAGAAGTACGTATAAAGAGCACAAAGGGACCCATTGATGTATATTTATGTGAAGTGGAGCAAGATAACCCAGGTGCCAAAACTTTTGAAGATATGGATACTCTGACGTCAGAAACTAAATCACCGGTACCTCTTGATGAAGGTATGTGAGAAATTTAAATGGAAGAAAGGTATTTATCAACATGAGACAAACTACTGTGAAATATGTATTGTATCCAACTCAGTTTGTCAGAATGATAAACGCTTCTAATCCCCCTGAAACTTGTGTAATTTTTAAAGTGGGCTAAATTTTCAGCATATGAAAAATATTTCAAAATCAACTTTAGCCCTTGTTACTAGAGCTGGGCAAAATCTTTTGGATAAATAGTTTTTGTTGAAAAATGTGGTTTTTGTTGACATGAAACTGTTTTCAGATTTGACACACATTAATTGAATAATTTAGTCCAAAAAAAAGTTTTTGGGCTAGATTTGCAAGGGAACATAGGTCCCATTCAGAAAACAGCTGGCAATGGGTTCCTCCTTATAACTTTTAGCCCAATGCATAGGGCACTCACCAGGGATGTGGAAGGCCTGGGTTCCGTTATCTCCATTTCTTTATACAGGGCAAGGATTTGGATTGGGTCTTCTACCTCACAGGATCATCCCCTAACCACCAAGCTATGGTGTGTTCTGGGTCAAGTCTCTTTCCTCCTGTTGAAGCTGTTCCACTTTGTATAAAGTACTTGAGCCGGGGAGAGAGAGTGAACATAGCCTGGTGGTGTGAGTCCCCTAACTACTGGGCTAAAAGTTATAAGGAAGGCTCCTCCTCTTCTTGTTGTTTAGTGAATCTAGCCCTGTAATAATGCTGGAAACAAAGCATTTCGGATCAAACATGTTTTGTTCATCCAGGAACGGACTTCTTGATTCGCTGAAACATTTTAGGATCTTTAGATTCATTTTGACTCAAACTAATTTTTTTTTTTTTACAGAACTCTGTGTGAACTGAAAAAATCAGTTATTTGCTCTGCTCTACTTGTTACACAAATCAAAATATGTATAGGTAACGCTATTGTATAATATAATCTGGTGCCCTGCTGTTTTGTGATTAGATGTATAATGCCTTGCTACAGAATCTTAGAGTTTGCAAAACAGGAAAACTTGACAACTAACTCAATAGCTCACTTCAAGTGAGAGCGGATATGTCTGTTTTCATCAATAGAGATGCAAGATAACCAGTCATATATGCAGGTTACTGCTGTCTGGAAGTAAACAAAGCAGGATACGTAGTTTGATGGGAAGGTGGGGGGAGTAGTTAAGGTGACTTATTTTCAGCAATGCTATTTGAAACACCTTCCCCCGATGTCCACTAAGATTTTTGTTTTTGTGCCACTTGTGGAATAGCAACATGATGATGTGATTGGTCTGTTTCCAACAGTCTTTGTGTTAACATAATCCTAACGCAATAGTTTTTCCTCATAAAGTATCTCCTGTGTTTAGTGGCACTAATTCTAGAGGACTGAGGAGTTAACCCTTTGCAAAAGTCAGTGTAAAGAGGTCTGAGATTTGTAGCTTACAGTATGTAGTTATAGAATGTTAATTGTCTTCCATAGGGAGTGGAAATATTTTTTTTAAAATAACGGAGCCCAGTATTTCTGTCATTAATATGGGTATAAAACTGTGGATGACCTGTTCCTGTTTACTTGCCACAGCAATGCTCAATAAAATCACTAACTTCCCTCAAAATTCTCGTGTCTTGTACCTTCCTACATAAATTAGTCTTGGATTTTTCTTTGAGTGCCAAGGAAAAGAGGAATTGGGGAGTATTTCTGTTACAAGGTAACTTAAATTATTAACAATCAGCCATTCCAATTTTTTTTAAGTGAGGTAGTCAGGATTCTAAAGTACATTTCTGCTTTCAACCATGGCAATACTTAGCAACTTGTCCTATTAGAACAAAAAGACTAGCAATAAGGATTTCTGGGTTTAATTCCCTCCTCTGCTGCACATTCAATGTGAAGTTGGGCAAATCATGTAATCTTTACCTCCATTTATCTGTCTTGCAAAATGAGTATAATAACTGGGGTGATGAGACTAAATATTTTGAAATCTTTGAATAAGACATATTAAATTCTTTTCTGTGTCAAGCATTTATCTCAGTAAAGTTTGGGAAACCTCTATTAGCAGTTTAAGCTATAAAGCACAGCATGAATTAGTTCATTATTTTACTTGCATAAGCAGTCATGCTTCATGTTAGCACTTCTTGTGTAACTACTGCTTGTCTCTATAAACCGTTCAAATGTAGGATAAGCTTTAAAGAATAACAACACTTCTTGTATCTGCCTAGTTTGTTTTTCGCCCCACTTCCTTGTTTTTGTGCCTATCAAGATTTACATTCCCTTTCATGTCACGTGACCACATCTTTTTTTTTTTTTTTTAAATTTCACTGGTTTAAGTGCTACTGTCTTAGCACCTCCCCGCCCTTTTGTTTTGCAGTATCAGCGGAGTGATCTTAATGGTGAGGGGCGATAGAACCATTTTATAGTGTCGTTTGTTACCCTGGAATTCTTACACCTGAATTTTTAAAGGGCATATATGTAAAGTTTCTAAATCCGTGTATAGCACAATAAGATCACATGTAGATGCAGTACTTTTTTTTAATTCTACCATACCTTAGCTTTCATAAATATGAATGTTCCCTGAAAAAGAATACATGTTTTGGTAATCTTTTTTCACTTCCCTTCTAGAGTGAGATCTTCTAAATCAACATGAAGGGTGAAGAACCATTAGAACACCAAGTCCGGTGCGGATTATCATGAATATCTGCACTGCAGAATTCCCTGAGTTACTTGGAACTATGAATGTTTTTCAAACTTAAAATGGGAATAATTCAGTTGTTGAGTGCTTTCACGCAATTATCTTCAATTGCTTCAGTCTAAAAGAAGGTAATTCAAGGAACCATTTTTAGGAGCTTTGTTTCTACACTTGTGCGTAATCTGCAGCGTTTGGGGGAAATGGCCTTGTTTTTACCGTTTTTATTAAATAATTTGAATGATAATAAATATGGACAAGAAATTACTTCAAAAATGAATATTCTTTAAAGCCACATCTGGACCAAAATATGGTCCTGCAAGACTACAGATAATAAAGAAGCACTTTTAATTCTGAAACTGCACTGTCACTAAACAGGATTGTTAAATATAATGTAAGAATCAAGAACTGGAGCATTGGAAGGCTTTTCTTACCCATAAGGAATATGACAAGTAAACATCATGAAAAATTGAAGCTATGCCTTGCACTGTGTGGATGTGGTTTGCATCTAACTCCGCACGGTGCGAACAATGAAGTTAAAGGCATGGCTTTTGTGGTGTATATATCTGTATCATGTTTAGATAGTCACTACTGGAGATTGACCAAATGAATTGCACTTTTGCCTTTGTACAGCAAAAACTGAAATAAACCTGTAAATATAAAAAGTCAGTCTAACGGTGTTTAGTTGAACTTCATCTTGGCTTTCTCTTTAAACAGTAGAAATTCATTATGTGAATATAATCACGATTCATCGCAGTTTTTAATTGCACTGTTAATAGAATACCAATTGAAATTTATTAAATATTTTGGATGTTTTTCTACATTTTCATATATATTGTATTCTGTGGTGTAATTGAAATCAAAGTATACTTTTATTACAAATATTTGCACTGTAAAAATAATAAACAAAAGAAATACTATTTTTCAATTCACCTCATACAAGTACTGTAGTGCAATCTTTGTTGTGAAAGTGCAACTTACAAATGTAGATTTTTTTTGTACACAACTGCACTCAAAAACAAAACAAACAATCTAAAACTTTAGATGCTACAAGTCCACTCTGTCCTATTTGTTCAGCCAATCGCTAAGACAAACCAGTTTGTTTACATTTAGAGGAGATAATCCTGTCCTCTTCTTTACAATGTCATCAGAAAGTAAGAACAGGTGTTCGCATGGCACTTCTGTAGCCAGCATTGCAAAGTCTTTACGTGCCAGATATGCTAAACATTTGTATGCCCCTTCATGCTTTGGCCACCATTCCAGAGGACATGCTGCTGATGCTCATTAAAAAAATACTGCATTAATTAAATTTGTGACTGAACTCCTTGGGGGAGAATTGTATGTCCCCTGCTCTGTTTTGCCCGCGTCTGCCATATATTTCATGTTATAGCAGTCTCGGATGATGGCTCAGCACATGTTCGTTTTAAGAACACTTTCACTGCAGATTTGACAAAACACAAGGTACCAATGTGAGATTTCTAAAGATAGCTACAGTACTTGACCCAAGGTTTAAGAATCTGAAGTGCCTTCCAAAATCTGAGAGGGATGAGGTGTGGAGCATGCTTTCAGAAGTCTTAAAAGAGCAATACTCCGATGCGGAAACTACAGAACCCAAACCAGCAAAAAAAGAAAATCAACCTTCTGCTGGTGGCATCTGACTCAGATAATGAAAATGAACATGTGACGGTCTGCACTTCTTTGGATTGTTATCGAGCAGAATCTGTCATCCGTATGGACACGCATCCTCTGGAATGGGGGTTGAAGCATGAAGGGACATATGAATCTTTAGCCCATATGGCAGGTAAATATCTTGCAATGCCGGTTACAACAGTGCCTTGAGAAGACCTGTTTTCACTTTCAGGTGACATTGTAAACAAGAAGCGGGCAGCATTATCTCCTGCAAATGTAAACAAACGACTGGCTGAACAAGAAGTAGGACTGAGTGGACTTGCAAGCTTCAAAATTTTACATGGTTTTATTTATGAATGTAGTTTTCTTTTTACATAATTCTACATTTGTAAGTTCAACTTTCATGATAAAGAGATTGCACTACAGTACTTGCATTAGGTGAATTGAAAAATACTATTTTTGGTTTTTACAGTGCAAATACTTTGTAATCAAAAATAAATTATAAAGCGAGTACTGTACACTTTGTATTCTATGTTGCACTTGAAATCAATAAATTTGAAAATGTAGAACACATCCAAAAATATTTAAATAAATGGTATTCTATTATTTAACAGTGCAATTAATCGTGTGATTTTTTTTTTTAATCGCTTGCCAGCCCTAATTGAAACACTGTATTGTACCGACTCACTAACTTCTATAAGTAGATGGTATGTCATTGTAGTATTGAGGCATCTTGACAGTGCTACATACCCAGAGATTGATGTGTAAATCTGTTATTAACGGTTGCTGCATATGTCTTGAACTTAACTGTAACGCAGTGCTTCGAAATAGTAGAGCTGCCTTTTCATAATTTTTACCATGCAAAAAGTTGCCTAATTTGGAACTGTTCTCTCAGCTGTAGCTGCAGTTTCCCTTTTTTTCTAAAATATTTAGCAAGGTACAAAGTGTTTTACACTACTGTCCCTCTGGGATTAGTTTTCCAAATGAGTTAGTTCATCTGGGATATCAACAACTTAAGTGTGGGACTCCCTATTGTTTTGCTATAGTATAGATTGTATGCTTATCAAGATTTTTCTTTAATTTACCCATGCATAATTTTAAACTTCCAACTGTGACAGACTTAGTGTAATCACTTTCTCAATTCACAGGAAGGTCAAAAATAGAACTACCACTATGTTCTAACTGCTGAAATACTTTCCTGTAGTTAAGTCCATTAAAGCCAATGCTTATTGGAGACTTCAGATAATCAGAATTTTTAAATACTGATGTTTTATACAGCTGTAGTTTAAAACAAGTCTGCTTTTATTTTGTTAACAAACAGCAGAGGGTAGTGGACTCTAAATAGCTTCAATGCAACTAAATGAAGACCCCAAATTAATCCAATTATATATAGTTTGCCCACTGGACAAAGTATTAAGCAGACCAGTACTTGTTTCAAGCAGCACTCAGATGTTTTGTATGTGATCTAACAACTTCCAGATCTAGGGAGATGGCTTAGTGAATTCCAAATGGGACTTCAGCATTATTGGAATCTCCTTATCTTTCCTACTTTGGCTTCCTTCAGAACAGTGAACTGTACCATGGGCTTCAATAGAAGCATTACTTTAGATGAATCCTAAGTTTAGGAAAAAATGAAGGTACACCTGCTGGCTTGGTTATAATATGGACTGGGAAGAAGCTTGTAAAGGGTCCGGAGCAAGCAAGAAATCCTAAAGCATCTGTGAGTAGAAAGATCATTGGAGGAAGACATGCTTTCTCGAGAACCTGATCAGTAGACCTTAGTTTAAATTGTCTGAGTTGCAAGACCTTAGTCTGTCTGACAAAACATATCTCCCTCTAGGTGGCAGAGTTGTTTGCTTTTGGACGGAATAAGCAGTAATCATTTAATTAGCCTTTTCTAGGATCATTTCAACAGTTTGGACAATAGACTGTTTACTGTGAAATGAACACTTAAGATTTTATTAGCACAAGAGTGAGGAAACCTACATTTTGTGCATTAGGATAGGGTCTTGAACTGTGCAGCCATGTAACGTGGAATAATGAGCTATAGCATATATTAAAGGGACTCCATCTTAAACACGCTTGCCAATATATTTACCTGTTACAAGTAACACTGAAGATCACTATTAAAGGGAAGTTGAAGTTTTTTCTTTGTCATGCATTTAACAGCATTTTGTAAATAGTTTCCTCTTTTCACCTTTTAGTGTGGGTCTTTCACACAGAAACAGATGGAGAAAAACATTTAAACATAAAAAAAAGTGGTAAAATGACAAAATTGTGAGGGAAGCCTCGGGCCAGATGTAAATATGAAACTACTCTTAATTTGTTTTTACAATGGACTAGCCTTATCCCTGTATACTGACTTTAATAATGTATATTAAATATTTTAAAATGTGCACTCTACCCTCTATTCATGGTTAAGCAGTACCTTTTTGTTACTTGAATCTTTGTAACCTTATCTAGTTGTGCTAAAGGAAGACCTTAACATATTTCAGATGATCATGGAAGTAGCCAGCTAGTTGAATAAGCTTAGACTTGACAGTGTAGGAATAGATGTTGAATTATGCTCAGCTTGAATATTAGAAACTGTCATAAAAGGTGAATGTGATGGGATACCTTAATAGAGGAGATAAGACTTTACTCATGTGAGTATATATGATACAGTGCATCTATTTGATTTTTTTTTGTGTAAAGTGGTTATTGAAATTTCTTGTTTTTATATAAAAATAAACCATTTTGCAACATGTGTGCCTGTATAATGTTCCTCCCTCAACTGTCTCTAGGTATTCTGCTTTCAATACATTAGGAACAGGTATGAATTTTTTTTACTCTTGCCTACATTAGAATGATTGAGCATCTCTAATTGCATTAGTCAGTGATAGCCATAACCAGAACGCATTATTATAAAATGCCCTGCTTCTGACTCCATAATTAGAGCAAGCCACATAACTGGCCAATTCAGACCTTATTTGGCATAATGAGAGAGAAGATAACTACTGCAGAGTTTTGAATGTGAATAAGTGTTGAAACCAATAGGACTTGGTAGGGAGAGAGACAGTTTTGGAAGGTCCCTTTAAGGATACAAGCTCTACATTTTGAATAAGCTGTGTTTGCAAGGAGTCTATCCCACTTACAAGCAGGGTTGAGGTCAACTGGTATAAATCATGGCTTAGTCTACACTTGCAGTTTACAGTGGTGTAGTTATGCTGGGTGCCAGTTGCCAAATGTTGATTTGTGGCTAATCCTGAGTATGAACAAGGTCTCAGTTTCTTAGTAGTTTGAATCAGGTTTAAACTGTTTACATCTGAAATGAAGGTGCCCAGATCTGACGCTGTTAAAAAGGTATTTACTGTTACCTAAGCCATGATCTGCTATTCTTTTTGGTCTTGCATCTGATGTCTCTGACAATAATATACATATATTTTAAAATATGTTGAGGCCTAAATGACAATTTGGTATAGATACTGTACTTTTCTGTAGTTTCTATGTTGTGTACATATTTTTCTAAACTTCTAAGAGAAATCCTCCCTTCAACTGTGTATACCATCAAAATATGGAACAGGAGGTCCCTTTACTTGCAAGGCATTGAAGTGAGGTAATTATATTTGTCACTTTTAACTTACAGGAGAAAAATAGCTACATCCTTTTGAAAATAAAACTGAAATGGCATAGTTCGATACTTTTTTTTAAAGAACCATTTATGTAAATGAGAAGAAATTTGGGTTTTTAAATATTTAAGTGGGTGGGGTCTCAGTTGCACTTGAATACTGGTGAGTGAGGGATAGGTACTGAAAACTGGGATATGGAAGCATTTAAATGTATTGCTTAAACTCAAAATGTGTTTTTGTTTTTATTTATTAAATTTCAATGTAGTATACATTATATAAAGCACTACATCATAATACACTTCCCTGAAGATCTGCAGTTTTGGTTGAGGCCCAGCACAGCCAAGATGCAACTAGAAGTTGAACAGAAGAACCCTGGATCTGAAAGCCCCAGCAAAAGGCAAATGTTAGCTACTTGCAACAGTATTAATGCTTTTCTTTGTAGGCATTTAGGCCTGGATCCTCAAGGGTATTTAGGCTCCTAACTTCAATGGAAGTTAGGAGCCTAAACATCTTTGAGGATCTGGGCCTTAGCTTCTACCTTCCTCACTTATATGGAGAGCTTTAGCCCAAGAACACACATACAAAGAGCTGTTCTAGCCCTTGGAAGAAACCATCTTGCTAGACGCATGCAAATCCTGGAAAAGTGAGAGAGATTTTTCAATGGCATCTGGACATGAAGAAGGATTTAATGTGTTGGGTTAAGAAAGAGATGGGGATGTAAAAACCAGTGGTTTTAGTGTTAGACACATGAACTGTTGTGCTATAAACAGTTATTTTCTGAAATTCTGGTTCTGAGAGTTGTAAGCTGTACTCTAGCTTTGTTTTCTAATATCTATTCAAAAGTGTCAGGTAAATATTGCAAATGAGTTGACTTTGGATATTTTTTTCCTTTATTTACTTCCCAATAAGGAAATGCTCCACTAAACTTTCCTGATCATTCAGAAGCCATGACAGTACTCGTTTACAGTGTTAGGCACTGTACAAACCATTGAACTGGCTGTCAGCATGAGGTCTCAGTCTCAAGGCTTGAACCAAAATTTCCATTAGTCATCAGTTTTAGCAGCGCTTCCTCTTTGTGGGCCTCCAGGCAATACCAAAAGAAAATTGCAACAGCCATGCTGTAGTTCCATCCACTTTGCTGAAGAAGCATGCATAGAACTAAAGCCTGAGAGACTTTTTTTTCTTTCTATTTTAGAGTTTTACACTGATGCCAGTCACCACAATTGCTATATGCCAAGTTAAATTCTCTGCAATTAATGGTGGTAATAAAGCATGCTGAGAAATAAATTATTTGCAGCAAGATTCCATAAGCCTGACAGAGTGATTTGACCTTGAAGCTGTGAATTACAGGAATAATGGTGTATTTCTACTGAAACTGCGTATCTGTCATGGTTTCTCCATTCAACTGCGGGAGATTGCTTTTGAGGCAAGTGCCTGATGTCTCAAACCATTAAACGATTGTGGCTTCACTACAGGAATAAGTATACAACGTGCTCAAAGTGAGAAATTACTGGAGCTGAAGATGTGCATTCTTAGCACAACTGAAGTTATAACAAGCACTTCTAAAGTAAAACAAAATGATCCCACTCCAGCAGTTCCTAGGTGAGGAAAATCCCCCTCAAAGTCAATAGGAGGTTTATCTTACTAAGGATGGCAGGCTCAATCCTAATAAATTGTTTACTGTGACTAGATTAGAAAGTTTATAATAACACGAGAATGATTTAGTTTGAAGCTCTGATCTACTTTATTAATATATTAACAAAAAATCCTGGTAATGGTTCATTACTAGAGGGAAACGTAGAATTATCAATAGTAATGCAGAAAAGGAAGCAGTATTCAATTAATATTTGTTCTGTATTTGGAAAGGAGGGGAAAGAGGATATAGTCTCTACATGGCAAAGATAACCCTTTCCATTCCATTAGTATCTCTGGAGGATGTTTAACAGAAACTACTAAAGTTAGTAATTTTTAAATCAGCAGGTCCAGATAACTTTTATCCAAGAGTTTTAAAAGAGTTGGCAGAGGATAGACCATTAACGTTGATTTCCAGTAAGTCTTGGAGCACTAAGGAAATTCTAGAAGCCTGGAAGAAAGCTGGTGTTATGCCAATTTTTTTTTAAAAAAAGGTAAATGGGATAACCTATAATTACTCAGGTCATCAGCCTGACATCCATCCTGGGCAAGATAATGAAGCAGCTGATACAGGACTCAATAAAGAATTAAAGGAGGGTAGTATAATTGTGTATCAAAATGGGTTTATGGAAAATGGAGCCTGTTAAACTAACTTGATATCTTTTTGATGAGATTGCAAGTTTGGTTGATAGAGGTAAGTGACTTCTGAAAGGCATTTGACTTGGTACTTAATACTTTTTGTCTAAAAAAATAGAATATAAAGTTAACATGGCACACATTAAAGATAGACCTCAAAATGTAATGGTAAACAAGGACTCATTATCAAGTGGGTGTGTTGCCATAGCGTCCCACAAGATCAGTTCTTGGCCATGTTATTTAACATTTATATCAATGACCTGGAAGAAAACATAAAATCATAAATGATAAAGTTTGCAGATGATACAAAAATTGGGAAAGTTGTAAATATTGAAGAGGACAGAACACTGATTCACAGCAATCTGGATTGCTTGGTAAACTGGGTACAAGCAAACAATATGTGTTTAATACTGCTAAATGGAAATGTATACATCTAGGAACACACAATGTAGGCCACAGTTACGGAATGGGGGACTCTATCCTCAGAAGGAGTGACTCTAAAAAATATTTGACTGTTGTGGTGGATAATCAATTGAACATGAGCTCCCAGTGTAATACTATCGCAAAAAGAGCTAATGCAATCCTGGGATGCATAAACAGGGAAGCTAGAGTAGGACTAGAGAGGTTATTTGGCACTGGTGCAACAGCTGCTGGAATACTGTGTCCAGTTCTGATGCTCACAATTCAAGAAGGATGTTGATAAACTGGAGCGGGTTCACAGAAGAGCCATGAGGATGATTAAACAATTATAAACCATGCCTTAGTGATAGATTCGAAGAACTCAATCTATTTAGTTTAATAAAGAGAAAATTAAGGGGTGACTTAATTACTGTCTATAAGTACCTAGAGGGGGAACTACTATTTGATAATGGGCTCTTCAGTGTAGCAGAGAAATGTATAACAAGTCCCAATGGCTGGAAGTTGAAGCTAGACAAATTCAGACTAGAAATAATGTGTAATTTTTTTAACAGTAAGTAATTAGTTTTTAAAATAATTTAAAAAGGGTTGTGGTGGATTCTCTGGCACTGGGAATTTTTAAATCAAGATCGGAAGTTCTTCTAAAAGATATGGTCTAGGAAATTTTCTGGGCAAATTCTATGGCCTGTGTTATGCAGGAGGTAGATGATCACAATGGTCCCTTCTGGCTTTGGAATCTATGAAACTGTGAACCTATTCTGTAATGACTTTACAATGCAATATTCTGTACCTTCGTGCTCTATGATTAACTCAGATAACTTCTACTGACTAGCACATGTTCTCCCTCTGTTCTTTGAGTATCCAGCAAAGGGATATACTGTGCTAAACTCCAATTCAAATAACAGTAACTACAAAGGATATACAGTTCAGTATTCTTATCCTTCCAATGCAGACTCCTTCCCCGTCCCACCCCCATTTTGGTCCTAGGTCAATGGGAGTTACAGGTGTAAAACACCTCTTAGGATCAGACTTTTTGTCCTCCCTTCCTTCCCTTCATTTAAGTTGGGGGTCTGCTCCTGCAAGATGTGTGCCCTCCAGGTTTTGACTTCAATTACCATCTTGATTCCCATAATGCCTATTGACTTCAGTGGAACAGGATTAGGTACTGAAGGCACTTTGTACTTTGCCCAATTTGGACTTTAAGTAGTAAGCTCCTCAGTACATGGGCCTATTTTTGATTTGTCTGTAAGGTGCCAGGAACACCAATGACCTTGCATAAATAATAAATAGTACAGAACATTTCAAGTAAGAAAAATGAACAGTGATTATATATTTTTGTTTCCCCCATTATGAAAGTCTCCCATGCTTTATTGGAGATTTACTGCATATTCAGTCTCCTGAAACATTTCACTTCTCTGATTTATAAAAGTGGGTGGGTGGGTGGATGTATAAAATTTCACAAAATTAAAATGGTCACTTACTGGAGGCTTCCAAATAAATGTTCATGTCCAGTGTTATAAATACTGTACCATTGTATATGGAGAAAGTCTAGACTCCAAATTTATGCTGTTGTGTCTTAAAATTATTAGAATCTTGAAGGATGGGAGAAAGGGGCTGTCCTTATGTGCTCCATATTCTATATATATTTTTCTGAAATCTGTTGCCTGGAAATAAAAACAAGACCACAATAACTGTTTACATAGGACTGGGCTGAAAATACTGCATGCATTTATGCTCCCTCTTCTGCATCAGCAATTAACAGACCCTACGCCTAACACTGAAAAGCAGGAGCAATTTATGTGGGATAAGGAGGGGAAATCTGCAGAGCTATCTTCACGTTTTCGAAAGAAAATGTGATAAAACAGCAAATCTTCTTTTTCAACCTCTCATATCACAAGCTGGGCAAGTTATCTGGTTTGCATTTAATTAATATTTTTTATCTTAGTTTCAGTAAAAGTGATGTTCTTTCACTAAACCCAAATATTAAATCAGAAATAACTGTTCAGCAGCATGCCTGAATCATAATGGCAATTGGTACTGAGAATAACAAGAGTAGGGTGGCATTTGAAAGGGGCATTTGGAGAATTAGGAGTGGCACTTGGAAATCGGTTGGTACAGAGTTTGTTTTCTCTAGTGTCTTGTCTTGGGGCAGTAAAGTCTTGTCTCTCGTGCAGTAAAGAGTTCTGGTGAAGTGCTAATAGCAATACAATTATGATGGAGGTATTGTATAATGTGGTGAGTAGACTGAGATTCACAGTTCCGTTACCAGAATAGGAAAGTTCAGGTAGTCCAACTCCATTTAGAGAGGAAGCCCAGTGTTGGGTCCTCTGAAGGTGATTTTAAGTGGGGAGAGAGTACTATGCCTGACTCCCTGAAGTGAATCTGCTGGTATAAGAAGTCCCAATAGTGTTGTCAAGGTTCCTTCCCCACTCTGAACGCTAGGGTACAGATGTGGGGACCTGTATGAAAAACCTCCTAAGCTTATCTTTACCAGCTTAGGTCAAAACTTCCCCAAGGTACAAAATATTCCACCCTTTGTCCTTGGATTGGCCGCTACCACCACCAAACAAATACTGGTTACTGGGGAAGAGCTGTTTGGAAACGCCTTTCCCCCCAAAATACTTCCCAAAACCTTGCACCCCACTTCCTGGACAAGGTTTGGTAAAAAGCCTCACCAATTTGCCTAGGTGACTACAGACCCAGACCCTTGGATCTTAAGAACAAGGAACAATCCTCCCAACACTTGCACCCCCCCTTTCCTGGGAAATGTTGGATAAAAAGCCTCACCAATTTGCATAGGTGACTACAGACTCAAACCCTTGGATCTGAGAACAATGAAAAAGCATTCAGTTTTCTTACAAGAAGACTTTTAATAGAAATGGAAGTAAAGAAATCACCTCTGTAAAATCAGGATGGTAGATACCTTACAGGGTAATTAGATTCAAAACATAGAGAACCCCTCTAGGCAAAACCTTAAGTTACAAAAAAGATACACAGACAGAAATAGTTACTCTATTCAGCACAATTCTTTTCTCAGCCATTTAAAGAAATCATAATCTAACGCATACCTAGCTAGATTACTTACTAAAAGTTCTAAGTCCATTCCTGGTCTATCCCCAGCAGACAGACAGACAGAGACCCTTTGTTTCTCTCCCTCCTCCCAGCTTTTGAAAGTATCTTGTCTCCTCATTGGTCATTTTGGTCAGGTGCCAGCGAGGTTACCTTTAGCTTCTTAACCCTTTACAGGTGAGAGGAGCTTTCCCCTAGCCAGGAGGGATTTCAAAGGGGTTTACCCTTCCCTTTATATTTATGACAAGTGTGCTCCCTGAAGGCAATGCTATGGTGGATGGCATACTAGTGCATTTCTACCCAAGAAAAAACTGCCTTGGAATGACAAGTCTGCCTGGGAGTGGTGTCAAGGTCCCCAGGGAAAGAATTCTGTTCAAGGAACCACCTGAAATGCTCCCAAGAGTGTTGATTGACCATATACCAGCCCTTATTGTCTTCACTTATCGTTACCATCTGGCAAGTGCATGGCGTCCTATAACAAATGAACCAGGGATCTAAGTCCAGTGCAACAAACGCAAAAATCACCATTCAAATTAGTATCTTTGTTTGCAATCTCATTTGAAAAGCCAGTAAGTGGAGGAACCTGAAACCTCATCTACTTTCCCTGGAAATAATTTCTGAACTTCTTTCAGGTCAGGTAGTGGCAGATATGCCATATGTAGTGCCGGAAAGATTTCTTGGCTGCCTATGCAATGCCCACTGTCTGGACAAAGAGTGAGTTCAATCTCCCATTTTTCAGTCTTTTACTAGCACTACATTAGAACATAATAAGTACAGCACAAAGTAAGAACTTGCACACAAGACAGACCAGTGGTACAAAGAAAAGAGTAACAAGCTTCTAGCAGTGGCTGATACCTTATATCTTGAAGCATAAGACCTGACTGGCCAAATTAACTTGCAAAGCTGTAGATATTATTAATGGGAACTTATATATTGAGAGAAATGTGTGTTAATACTTATGCTAAACAATTTGTTCCACGTCAAACACTCTGAGTTAGTTTCTCAGATGTGAAGAAGAGCTCTGTGTAAGTTTCAAAGCTTGTCTCTCACCAACAGAAGTTGGTCCAATAAAAGACATTACCTTGTCTAATAAAGTAATTCAGTTTTTTAAAAATCCTGTTTCAGTATTTGTGTTGATAGCCTTAGGCAGCAGTGAATTCCAAAGATTGTGTACATATGTATTTTTTTTTATTTTACATTGATTATCTTAGTTTCATTTCATGACCCCCATTCTTATATGAGACAGGAACAATGCAGCATCTGATTCATTTTCAGTATAACTCTCATAATTTGAACAATCTCAAAATTGTCTCCTCCTCACCAGGCTAAATAATCTCTGGTTATATGTAAACCTTGATTAGCTCTAACCAGTTTCCCTTTCCCTTCTCTGAAGCTCCAGTACATCTTTCTTGTGGCAAGATGATCTCATTCCTGCAGATGAGGGCATACCATTGTTTTGTACAATATTGTATTGTAAGACTTTTCATATAATTTACTTCCTCTTTGCTTTTCTGATCACTGCTGTAAACTAGCCCGATATCTTCATTTTGTGTATTGTCCTGGATATATATTTTGGTTTGGTGCCCTTATGGAACATAGGAATTGCCACATGTATGGGATCACTGGTCCATCTAGTCCAGTATTTTTTCTGCTAGCAGATAGTACTTGATACTTAAGAAGAAAGTAACCCTTGCAGTCGACAATTATGGAATGAATTGTCCATTGGAAAAATTTCTTCCTAGCCTCCATTATCTAGTGGTTGGCTTATGTCCTTAACATGTTTTGTAAGGCATGTAAATCTATCTTATCTAATATAACTCTTCTGATTATCATAGAAATGTAGGGCTGGAAGTGTTTCTCAGGAAGGCATCAAGTCCAGTCCCCTGTGCTGAGGCAGGACCACATATAGGTTGTGTCTTTTGCTCTTTACACAACATATGTAATATGAAGAAACCGTTGGGTCCAAATACACATTGGACTCTGGCAGGATTCCAGTGGCTTTTAAAACATAGAAGATAGTATCCAGAGAGGTCACAAATGACTTAGAGGGACATTATCCAATTCCTATACACTACTATGTCTAATCCTTTTACTGAATCCTACTAAGCTCTTGGTCTCAATTATATATTGTGGCAGCAAGTTCCACAGGTTAACTATACACTGAGTGACAAGAGTATTTATTTTATCAGTTTTAAATTTGCTGCCAGGAATGTTGGAATCAGAAGATCCTGAAAGATTCAGTTTCATTTTGGAGAAGCAGTTGGAATTAGGCAGTTGAAAAGAGCAGGAGAAAGGTGTGGTTGCTGCAGGGGCACTTCACTGAGGAGGAAATAGGAATCAATCATGGGTGGGAAAACAGACCTTGTGAACACAGTCAAAACAGCAGAGTTTATTAAACAGTTTTTAACAGTTTGTTTCAGCTGCATAGATGGGTCAAACCCACATTAATGGGTCAAACAGATTAACACATATGATTTAGGTTAGGCAGCCCTCTCCCCCAGAAACCTCAGATGAAGAACAGCTTTTTAACCTGGTTGAAAGTTGGAATTTCTGTTCCAGGAGAAATTCTAAAATTCTGAAGGAAAAAAAAAGTACCATTTCAGAATGAAAAGTCTAAATTTTGACATTTCCTATGGAAGGGAAAATCTGAATAATTTCATTTCAAAATAATCAAAACATTTCATTTCCAAAATTTTAAAATGAAATTGAGTCTGGGAACCCAAGCTCCAAGGCTCATAGCTAAGATGTGGCTAGCAGACGATGGTGAACCAAGAGCTCTAACCCTGGAGCAGTCTGTATTGTGGGATTGCCCCAGGGACATAGATCCTGAAAGCCAAGGCTATGATAGAGCTGCCTGGAAGCCTGGGATCCCCAACAGCTCATCCAGCCAGCTGGCAAGAAATCAGGCAGAAAACCTTCCCTTGGTTTAGTGGAAGTTCATAGAAATCAATATGTTTCTGTGAAACATTTAGCTTAAGGTGAATTCTCATTTTCTGACAAAAACTATTCAGCCAGAAAATTCCTGACAGTCATATTTAGTAACAATTGTCAAAATTGATTGTTCAGGCTGTGGCCATAGGAACAGTGTAAGGGAAGCGTAAGTGTTCTGAAGGAAGAAAGAAGCAAAACAAAGAAAGCTCTAAAACTAGAGAAAGCGAGAACTGAAAAAAAAATCAGACTCAGAAATCCACCTAAAAAGAAAAATAGGATCTTGGTTATTCCATCTCTCTCTCTCTCTCTGTCCAATGTTTGAATTGCAGTCTGACTGGTCTGTTTAAATATAAATGACATCATTCCCTGCAGTGAGTAAATTCTT
Source organism: Eretmochelys imbricata (assembly GCF_965152235.1). Lineage (NCBI taxonomy): Eukaryota > Metazoa > Chordata > Testudines > Cheloniidae > Eretmochelys > Eretmochelys imbricata. The sequence goes on from NC_135574.1 coordinate 29,473,923, forward strand.
ATCTCTAAAGCCATGTCAACACTCAAACTTCTCAGGAACTCTCTCCTGTTCCACCACCGCTGCAGGTTCCTCAGTGGCAGCTATAAGAGAAGTGGTTGTTTATACCACTGGGTTGGCTAGACCAGCTTGAACTTTCCCAACAACACTAGGGAAGACTTAGCCTTTGATGTGGGATGATACTGTTAGTTCTGATGTATTTCTGTATTGTGGTGTGGGGATTTGAAGTTGCAGCCAGAACTGCAGGAATAAAGATCTTTAGTTACATTGCCCTGTGGAGAGTCAGCTGCTATGGGTATTTCAAACCTAATTGTGCTGTGATCACTGGTGTCCAGTAGTTTGCCTATACTCACCTTCTAAACCAGTGACGGTATATCACACAAGACTAAGTCCAGAGCAGCCACCTCCTAAATGAAATAGAAGTTTATTGCATTCATGTGTGTGTCTTAACTGGAAGAGATGATAACACATCAGTGTGCTGACGGCAGAGCTTCCAGAAAATGGCCCCAGCACAAGGATAGCATAGTCATGGCATAGGCAGCCTTATGTTGTTCTTAACCTCTACCCGTGCAGCCTTGGCAAAGGGTCATGCCAAGGAGAGGGAGGGAGCATGGTGAGGACAAGAGTTGGAGTGGCTGGAGCACTCTATGTTCTAACTGTTCTGGGCTGTGAAGCTTCCTACGTGTGGGGAAGCTACTGTAATGAGAGCAGCTCCTGGAGTAGCTTTATAGTATGCCACACCTCGATAGGTCCTAGAAGCTGGGAGAAGCAAAGAGGACTTAAAGCTATCCCTGCCCCCTCTCTCCAGGATGTGCCTTCCTCCTGAGAGGTGCAGCACAGAATCTGGCACACCAGTACCAGGAGCAGATTTACCATGAAACAAACCGACAGGGGGGCCCCAAAATGCAGGACAAATATCTGACAACCTGCCCCCGAGTCCTGGCCAGCAGCACAGCAGGGCTTAGGCAGGCAGGCTGCCTCCATGCCATGGCTGGTGGCCCCATGCCGCTCCCGGAAGCGGCTGGCTGCTGGCACGTCTCTGTGCGCCCCTGGTGGTGGTGGTGGGGAGGTGGCTCCGCACATGGAGACCTGCTGCCCCCCGCTCCTCAAGAGGTGTGCAAAGACATGCCAGCAGCAGGGCTAAGGCGGCTCCCTGACAGCTCTGCCTCCCTCCCTCTGCACCACTTCACTCCTGGAAGCGGCCGGCATGTCCCTGCGACCCCTGGGTGTGTGTGTGTGGGTGTGTGTCTCTGCGTGCTGTTCACGTCCTGAGCGCTGACTCCGCAGCTCCCATTGGCTGGGAACTGTGGCCAATGGGAGCTGCAGGGGTGGTGCTTGTGGGTAGCGCCGTGCAGAGACCCCCTGCCCGCCACCCCCACCCCCCCATCTAGGAGCCACTGCTGGAGGGGTGTATATGCTGGTCGCTTTGGGAGCCTTGCCGCCTGAGGTAAGTGCCACCTCCTGACCCAGCCCAAAGCCTGCATCCCGCACCCAAACTTCCTCCCAGAAATCGCACACCTCACCCCCTCGCACACCCCAACCCCCTGCCCCAGCCAAAAGCCTGCCACCTGCACTCCCTCCTGCACCCCAATCCCCTGCCTCAATCAAGGTACCTCACTTTATTTTCATTTACTTCCCATTACTTATTATATAGGAGGAGGATGAAGAAAAAAAGAATGAAAAAGGGGGGCAGATAAGAGAAAATATTCTTTTTTTTGGGTGGGTCCCGAGGGGGGCCCCAAAAATGAAGCTATGCACAGGACCCCACTAACTCTAAATCCGCCACTGACTAGCACCATGGATCGTTTTCAACTAACCCAGATTATACATTTTTGCTACCTTCTCAGTGCCCCCAAGAAGCCAGCAGTGGCAGTGTTGAGGGGGATATTATATATATCTAATCAAATGCACAGACAGAACAAGCCTTGCATTATCAAGAAATGTCCAGTCATCACCTACACCACTTTGTGTGTTGTACCTCCTTTCATCTATCCTTTGGCATTTGTCTTTTATAGACTGTAAACTTTTGCATAGCAGGGACTGTACCCTCCTATATGTATGTATACATCATATAGCGTATTTTGGGTGCTACTAGAAACAGTAAGAAGAAATAATAATACATCATACCTGTCTGAGAAAAGGACCTGTTCCAGATCCTGGAGGTCAATGTCATCTTTTATCTATATAGTTGAAGTATAAAGCTAATTTATTTTGTTTAACATTTGGTTGGTTGTTTTGGTGTGTATTTAATTACATCTTTGATTTGGGTAGTTTAATATTTTTATATCTGCCCTGTGTTAGTGATTGATATGGTAGTGGCACTCTTACTGAGGGTTGCTTTGGAAATATATGGGTTTTGAAAATTATGTTGTATTTAATGCACCTTGTTGCAAACCAACAGATGCTGTATAAATTAATGAAATGATACAGCATCAAGAAATTGTTTCTTTAAATCCTACCCAGCTGTAACATTCAATCAACTAACACTGGAATAGGAAAATGACCAATTACTATGACTTTGGCTGATTTTTTAACTTAATCATTATAACATACTGAGCTCCTTATTACCATCCAGACTATGGAGGCCCATAGCATATTCCTTCCTTTATGTGTTCGTGGTTTTATTACCTGGCATGTGTAAAATAGATTTGGAAAAGGTAACTCATTAACCATGAGAATGAATTAAAATACCAACATATGACAAAGGGAAAATAAGAAACAAACCGTTATTTCTGATTTTTCCACATTTAGTATTTATGTATCTAAAAATAAAAATAATCTGTTATGCTAATGAAATAAATTTAAATGATTTATTTCTGGATAGAGTGTTGGTAATAATCTTTAAACCCCCGAATGGTCTGGGATCCGGTTATCTGAGAAACCACCTCTTACCCTATTCTCCATCACAGCATTTAAGAGCTGTCAGTTCCTCGGACTGAACTCTCCAGGAGCGTAGGGGGCTCTCAGCTTTGGACTTCATTAGCCTTGGTAGTCCAACATGAATTGAGTTCGGCAGCTTTCAAGGCATAATACAAAGAATATTTATTTGGTTTAGCTTTTTGTTTTCTTGTTTGTGCTTGATTTATTGCCATTACTCATTTTTCAGTGTTGGATGGAGGGGAATGATGTCTTAATTCAGACTTCCTCTGTGATGTTGGGCAACTCACTTAACATTTCTGTGCCTCGTTTTCCCCATATAGTAAATAAATATAGTAATACTACTACATAGAGGTATTGTGAAACTTAATTCATTCATGTTTTCAAAGAACTTTGAAATCCTGGGATTTCACTCTACAAAAAGTGATAAGAATGAACTAATCTATAATTGCAGTGAATCAGACTCCAAAACTGCCAGACACAGGATAACACCAGAATTGTTCTTTCCTAGATGGTTACCTCCCAGTAATTATTCACAGATCACTGCTACTTGATTAATGATCTATATAGAAAAGAGAAAACCAGCTGCCAACTAGGCAAAAATTAAATTAAAACAGAGGTGTGATAATACTGATTGAAACCTGACAATATTAAATTGCAGTATGTTAATAAAAAAACCTATGTTCTGCCAACTGCATATTTAGATCCTGATCTTGCAAATATGCACATAAGAAGCCCTACTGAGCTAAGGATTGGCTACCTACCCCCTTACCAATGTATTATCAATGTAAACAAGCAAATAGTATGTATATATAATTTTGCAATAAAACTATTGCAAAAGTATTTAAAATTGCATGGAAAAATTGACTATCTGGGCTTCAGAGTTAAAAGTTCATTCTCTACTTCATACTAACAATAATGTTTCTTCTAAATCTCAAGCAAATTACTTGCAAAGATTGTTTTATTGTTTGCAGCCTCAATAAAACCTAAGACACAGGTCAAGGAGAGGTTTCAGAGTAACAGCCGTGTTAGTCTGTATTCGCAAAAAGAAAAGGAGTACTTGTGGCACCTTAGAGACTAACCAATTTATTTGAGCATGAGCTTTCGTGAGCTACAGCTCACTTCATCGGATGCATACCGTGGAAACTGCAGCAGACTTTATATATACACAGAGAATATGAAACAATACCTCCTCCCACCCCACTGTCCTGCTGGTAATAGCTTATCTAAAGTGATCATCAAGTTGGGCCATTTCCAGCACAAATCCAGGTTTTCTCACCCTCCACCCCCCCCCCCCACACACACACAAACTCACTCTCCTGCTGGTAATAGCCCATCCAAAGTGACAACTCTCTACACAATGTGCATGATAATCAAGGTGGGCCATTTCTTGCACAAATCCAGGTTCTCTCACCCCCTCACCCCCCTCCAAAAAACACACACACAAACTCACTATCCTGCTGGTAATAGCTCATCCAAAGTGACCACTCTCCCTACAATGTGCATGATAATCAAGGTGGGCCATTTCCAGCACAAATCCAGGTTTTCTCACCCCCCCACCCCCATACACACACAAACTCACTCTCCTGCTGGTAATAGCTCATCCAAAGTGACCACTCTCCCTACAATGTGCATGGTAATCAAGGTGGGCCATGTCCAGCACAAATCCAGGCTTTCTCACCCCCCCCCCCTTTTTTTTCCTGGGGACACACACACACACACACACAAACTCACTCTCCTGCTGGCAATAGCTCATCCAAACTGACCACTCTCCAAGTTTAAATCCAAGTTTAAACAGAACGTCTGAGGGGGGGGAGGGCGGGTGCTAGGAAAAAACAAGGGGAAATAGGCTACCTTGCAGAATGACTTAGCCACTCCCAGTCTCTATTTAAGCCTAAATTAATAGTATCCAATTTGCAAATGAATTCCAATTCAGCAGTTTCTCGCTGGAGTCTGGATTTGAAGTTTTTTTGTTTTAAGATAGCGACCTTCATGTCTGTGATTGCGTGACCAGAGAGATTGAAGTGTTCTCCGACTGGTTTATGAATGTTATAATTCTTGACATCTGATTTGTGTCCATTTATTCTTTTACGTAGAGACTGTCCAGTTTGACCAATGTACATGGCAGAGGGGCATTGCTGGCACATGATGGCATATATCACATTGGTGGATGTGCAGGTGAACGAGCCTCTGATAGTGTGGCTGATGTTATTAGGCCCTGTGATGGTGTCCCCTGAATAGATATGTGGGCACAGTTGGCAACGGGCTTTGTTGGAAGGATAAGTTCCTGGGTTAGTGGTTCTGTTGTGTGGTATGTGGTTGTTGGTGAGTATTTGCTTCAGGTTGCGGGGCTAGGCAAGGACTGGCCTGTAGGCAAGGACTGGCCTGTCTCCCAAGATTTGTGAGAGTGTTGGGTCATCCTTTAGGATAGGTTGTAGATCCTTAATAATGCATTGGAGGGGTTTTAGTTGGGGGCTGAAGGTGACGGCTAGTGGCGTTCTGTTATTTTCTTTGTTAGGCCTGTCCTGTAGTAGGTAACTTCAGGGAACTCTTCTGGCTCTATCAATCTGTTTCTTCACTTCCGCAGGTGGGTATTGTAGTTGTAAGAAAGCTTGACAGAGATCTTGTAGGTGTTTGTCTCTGTCTGAGGGGTTGGAGCAAATGCGGTTGTATCGCAGAGCTTGGCTGTAGACGATGGATCGTGTGGTATGGTCAGGGTGAAAGCTGGAGGCATGTAGGTAGGACTAGCGGTCAGTAGGTTTCCGGTATAGGGTGGTGTTTATGTGACCATTGTTTATTAGCACTGTAGTGTCCAGGAAGTGGATCTCTTGTGTGGACTGGACCAGGCTGAGGTTGATGGTGGGATGGAAGTTGTTGAAATCATGGTGGAATTCCTCAAGGGCTTCTTTTCCATGGGTCCAGATGATGAAGATGTCATCAATATAGCGCAAGTAGAGTACTCAGTTGATGTTTAGGGCACTGTATCACTGAAAGTGTTAATTTTTGTAAGAAAGATAAAACATAGGCTCTGACCAGGCATATTTCTCAAGATATGGGTATTAGCATATAGCCTTGACTCCAGCTTTGATCAGAGAATGTTCTCTCTCTTAACCTGTGTTCAGATCTGCAGCATCACTTGTCATACCAGTGGAATCCACTTTTAATCTCAATGTTATCAACAGTGCTGACAATTTGATCCTCTAGGTATCTCCACTCACAGGGGTATCTGATTCATTACTGCACTTAACACCATCCTTTCTGAGCCCTCAAATTAAGGAAATCAGGGCTAGGTGTATGCATGCTTATTGGAAAGGGCATAGTGAGCACAAGGCCTGGCTTTGTTAGCAGTGGATGTATTGTTTCCATGGGCAGCTCAGTGTGCGTGTCCATGGGGATTCTAGGTTGGGAATGCTGAGAACGGCTAGCCGAGAAAAATTGAAATTATAGATAGTGATCATACAATAACAACTTTATAACTAATTCATGTCTGTATCATACTTCCACTTTACATGCTCTGCATTTGCTGAACACACTATGGATCATCTTTCTCCTTCACTTCTTCTTTCTTCTTCTCACTGCCAGTTTCTTCCCCTCCCTTTCTTTCGTTCTGGGAAGATGCATTCCCTCTTCTTTAATTATTTATATAATTTTGTATCTATGTAAAATGCATTGCAAACTATTAATTAAAAATATAGTTTCTTTCTATATTGACTCAGTTTTGTGGGACATGACAAGACTGCATACGTTGCTATACTTAAAAGGACACTGTTGACTTGTAATGTATTGTAAATAAATATCTTTTTCCAGTTTACTAATAACACCTATGATTAGTAAAAGTAAAATAACTTTTAAAAGTCTATTTACTTAACCCTATGCTCTTTGTTTACTTTTTCATATTTATTTTAGTGTGAACAATGAAAATTAGTGAAGTCTGTTTCAATTTTGTTACAACTAGTTTCACTTTCAGTTTCTCAGTGCTGCAATGTTTGGGTTTCAAGCACTGCAGGTGAATGTTTTTAACTATTTGAAAAAATGTTTCATGACAAACGTATCTACAGTATTTGTAAAGTCAGTTTTTATAAAATCTAAATGTTAGGCCAAATTATTTTCCCCTGTGTCCTTTTAAAATGGGATAGAGCACTGGACTGGAACTTAGAAAACCTAGGTTCTATTTCCAACTCTGTCACCTGGGTGATCTTGGACAAGTCACTTTGCCTCCTTGTGCCTCAGTTTCCCCATCTCTAAAATGGGGATAATACTTACCTCCTTTGTAAAGTATTTTGAGATCTATGGCTGAAAAGCACTACGTACCTAATAAGTCTTATTATTTTAGTTAGAAAAGTAGAAAAACAGAATATACTTTTTTCTTAATTATATTCATATAAAATTTACTCCACTTACATGTCTAAAGAAAATTTTTCTGATTGCCAGCCCTGCGAACTCATGCTGGGATCTGACAGTCAAACTATGTCCTGATGAACAGGACTTCATCCGACAAAGTGGGTTTTAGCCCACAAATGCTTATGCCCAAATAAATTTGTTAGTCTCTAAGGTGCCACAAGGACTCCTCGTTGTTTTTGCTGATACAGACTAACATGACTCCCACTCTGAAATATGTCCTTTCTGTCACTTATAACCAAGAGTAAAGATTCTGCAGTTGGAACTTAGGTGATGCTTTTGTTGATTATTCATAAGCCAGAAGAGATTTCAGATCACTCTACCATTGCTATACTGACTCTTCAATTCTAACGGTAGTAAAATTTATTTTGTCAGTAAACAGATATGACCTGAACACAGATGGAACAGATGTATTGAGTAAGAACTTCAAGAAGGTACCGTTTCTACACAGTCACTTTTCAGACTATAACTAAACGATATTCAAAACAGGCTTTGTCATGCTTGGCCAAGAATTTCTTTGTTATGATGAGTTTAAATGTTACCTTAAATGTGACAGAATCATAAAAGTTAGAGAAAGTGATAAATAAGAAGACTTAGCATTTGTAAAGTGCTTTTCATCTATAGATCTCAAAGTTCTTTACAAAAATTAATAAGTATAAGGAAACAGAGGCACAGATATGCAACTTGCCCGAAGTCAAGGTGGGTATGTCTACATAGCAAGCAGCAGCCTGTGGCAGCGAGTCTCACAGCCTGGGTCTACAGACTTGGGCTGACACTACGGGCTAAAAATATCTGTGTAGATATTTGGGCTTGGGTCCTGAAGCCTAGCAAGGGGGTTAGGCTTCAAAAACCAACCTGAGCCTGAACAGGTGCACAGTTATTTTTAGTGCCATAATGTGTGCCCTGCAAGCCTGAGTCTGTAGACCCAGGCTCTAAGACTCACTGCTGTGGGCTGCAGCTTGCTGTGTAGACATACCCTGTGAATGCTCAGAAGAGAGTCCAGGGTCTTGACTCTCAGTCTGGGGCATGATTCAAAGGCCACTGAAGTCAACAGAAATATTCCCATTGAGTTTAATGGGCACTGGATCAGGCTTCTGATGCTCTATACTAACTATTACAGACTTGTTCCCTACAATACATTTTTTAGTCTTTTGTTCAACTAATGTTAAATCTCTTCTTAAAATACATTTCTGATGTGATGGAAATCTGATACGATGTACCGGAAATCAGCCAACCAATTATGACTAGGCTGTGTAGTAGTTGGGAATAGCTGATTTATTTATTAAAAAAATCTTTCAGGTGATTTAGAACTATCAAGTTATTGAACAGCTAACCTAGGTAACTTATTATAGTTACCCCATTATTCCTCCAACCCCTTCAGTCCTACTTGTCACACCTACTGGTTGTGTCTTGTCTCAAATTAGATTTAAAGCTCTTTGAGGTAGAGTCTATATCTTCTCACGTGTTTCTGAACAGTAACCAGAACAATGGTAATGCGGAGTGGGCATTACTCCAATATATCATTAAATAATAAAATATTATTAATAATAAAATAATAATACATATTTCAATAAATATTTTTTCACACACTTCCTCAAGGAACTCTTTCACAATATTATAAAGGTGTTACAACTACATACAGGCTTCAACCATGTAATCTGGATTTTGGTCTTCCACAAAGTTCAGAGGTTTTTGTGCGTGTCAGATTCAGGGTTTTGATCAGTTTACTATAGAGTCTAGCTGTGAAATTCAGATCTGAACTTCCGCATAATCTGGGATTGTTTGGCTCCAGGGCTCTGACTTAGAATATTGTATGGGGTGATCTTATTCAAAACCATGCAAGCGACTCACAGATCTACTCGTCCACTCTGGACCTGTCTCCTGTCTAAATTAAAATATTAGCCTGTCTTTCTGACATCATTTCATGGATACCCAGCTGTCAACCCAAGCTCAGCATGACCAAAACTAGACTTTTGATCTTTCCCCACTAAGTTCTTCGACCTTTCTCAGTCACTGTGACCACTGACACTCATGACAGTAATATCAGCTTAGTCTTTATTTTGTCCCTTCCTCTAGATCTAATGCATCCAGGCTGCGTCTAAATCTTGCCACTTCTTCCTACACATCATCTGTAAGATCCAGTATTTCCTTTCTACCCACATAGCTAAAACTCTTTGCCAGGCCCTCATTATCTTGCTTCCTGACTATAACCTCTTCTTTTCTCGTCTAATGCCATCTTAAATTCATACAAAATGCTGCTGCAAAAATCATCTTTCTCACTTGCCACATCACCCCCCTCTTTGTACTCATCCATTGCCTCCCCTTATAGTACACAAGCTACTGGTCTTCAATTTTAAGGTTCTTCACCAACTATTCCATCCCTTACTTTACTCTCTTATCTAACACACTGTGGAAACAACAACTCCTGCCTTTGCTATGTCCAGGATGCCAACCCAGAGTGCCCATCTGTCAAATTTCCCAATGAACACCTTCGTGCTTTCTCCCACACTCACTCTTATACATGGGGAGAAGCACCCTGTAAAAATCTGCAAGGCCACAGCCGCTTTTAAAACCCACCTATACCATGATGACTACAAAATATTTGACAATGATTAGGCACCTGGTCTGCTGTGACCACCGCTTATATGATTGATCACAATCATCTTACTATTATCTTGTGCTCCCCTCTCTGTTTTCTCTCATCTTATACATAGATTATAAGTTCTCAGGGGCATGGGCTGTCATTTTATGTGTATGCAGTGCCTACCTAGTGCAATGGGGACAATCCTCGATTTGTGGCCTCAAGATGCTAACACAATACAAATAAATAGTAGGCCAGCAGTCCCAAACTTCCCCCCAGTTTGTGGTTGTTCAGTTCCCAGCACATTCTGGCTCAGCCTACTCACATTCTCTTTAGATTTTTATACTATGCTCATTATTGTAAGAACCTTTAAATACTGCATTAAGCAACATGATTACACATCTGTCGCATTTGTTCTCTTATCCTTCCCTGGTGGAAGAAGTGTATGGAGAGGAGTATCTTGTTTTGATAAGGTTTTTTTTTTGTTTTGGTTACATATACCTGTTGCTAGGAGTTTATAATAGAGAAGGCAAAGTAAAAGAAATGTGCCTTGCACATGGAAGTGGAAAGTGGTGAGGTTTGTGATAGTTCTTAGTTCCGAGGGAAGTTCATTCCACAGTCTCAGATTACCTGTGGAGAAGGTTCTGTCTCTCACATGGAAGAGATTTACTCTTAGGCTATGGCTACACTACAGCTTAAGTCGAGATAAATTATATCGCTCAGGGGTGTGACTTAGCCACCCCACTGAGTGACATACCTTACGCTGACTTAAGCACCGGTGCGGACAGCACTATGTTGGCAGGACAGCTTTTCCCACCAACATAGCTACTGCCACTTGTGGGGACTGGAGTAATTAAGCTGACGGGAGAGCTCTTAGAAAAGAGATGACTAAGGGGGGATATGAGAGAGGTCTATAAAATCATGACTGGTATGAACAAATTCATAGGGAAGTATTATTTATCTCTTCACATAACACAAGAACTAAGGCTCACCTGATGAAATTAATAGACAACAGGTTTAAAACAAACAAAAGGAAGTACTTCTTCACACAACACATGGTCAGCCTGTGGAACTTGCTACGATGGGATACTGTGAAGGCCAAAAGTATGGGTTTGAAACAGAATCAGATAAGTTCACAGAAGATAGGTCCATCAACGGTTACTGGTCAAGGTGGTCAGGGATACAACCACATGCTCTGAGTGTCCCTAGCCTGTTTGCTAGGAACTGGAAGTGGGTGACAGAGGATGGATCACCTGATGATTGCCTGTTCTGTTCATCCCCTCTGAAGCATCTGATACTGGCCACTGTAGGAAAACAGGATACTGGGCTAGATGGACCATTGGTCCAACCCACTACAGCAGCTCTTGGGTTCTTCACATCCATGCAGTTTGGAAGCCCTCAGCTCCAGGTCAACCCCCAGGTGCACAGGGGGTTCTAGAGCTGCACCTTGGGTTGCAGTGAAGGGGGGGGGCTGGTTTGGAGTCACCACCCAATTATTATACAACATGTCTAGGGCTTTATAGGACCAGTTGGTACATACATACATACAACACTGAGGATGGGAAGCTTGTGCCCCCCTCACAGACCCCTCCACGTGCTGGGTTCGCCGCTCTCCTTCACGCGCTGACTCAGGAGGAGGCGATAACGACAGGGCGGGTCACCCTGCTATTTTGGCCGGGCTGAGGGCAGCCGGAGGCGGCGGGGCAAGCTGCTCAGTGCCCGCTTTGGGGGGTGACGGCGTGTCCCTGCAGCAGCCGGGGGGGAGGGGTGACACAGCGCGGTCCCCGGGCCGCCGCTCGGCGCCGCTCCCCGCCCCGCCAGCTGCGCTGAGGGGTATAGTTAGGCAATGAGCGAGCGCGGAGCTATGCGCCCTGGGCGCGGGGCGGCGTGTCCGGCAGCTCGGAGCGGAGGCTTGTGGGTAAGGGAGGCCGGCTGCTGGGTGTCAGGCTGAGGGGCGGGAGCGGAGAATGGGGGCGGCGGGAGGCAGCGGCAGGGACAGTGACTCGCTGCGGGCGGCGGCCGCCCCATGGACTGAGTGACACGGCGAGAGAGGGGCAGCAGCGAGCCTCCCGCCGCCGCTGGGAGCCGCTTCTCCCGCCCAGCCGCCGCCGCCGGAGGAGGAGGGGAGCCGGCCTCCAGCGCCGCCCGCCGCTTTCCCTCCGCCGCGGCGGGTGTTTGGCTGGTGCAATGGCCAGGCTGGTGCCCGGGACCCGGCAGTGACTCGGTGCCCGTCCAGAGCCGTCCTGAGCGGGGGGGGAGTCGGGGCCGCCCCGGGAATCTCTCTCCCCCCAGCCCCGGCTGCCGCTCCGGGCTGTTCATGCGTTTGCAGCTGAGCGGTGCCCAGGGGCGGAGCAGCCTCCGCAGCGCCCAGTCGGGGAGCGTCCCCTCTGCTCCTGAGACAGGGCCCAGGCCCGGCCGGGAGCCCCCGGCTTCTCCGCAGCGCTAGGCCCCGGAGCGGACACCGGGGCCGGCTACAGAGTGATCTCCTCCTGCCCGGCAGCTCGCACAGCCCCGCGGGGAGGGGGAGGATGAGCCAGCTTCAGACGGCGAAGATGTCCGCTCTCCCCCCGCCTGCGCCCCTGGAGCCCGGGGAGGGGGTGACCACGAGCCGCCAGAGGAAGCTGGAGTCCATGATCCGAGACCCTCGGTCCCCAGTCAATGTGGAAAGTTTGCTGGTGAGTTAGACCCACCCCGGGCACAATAGGGGCCTTTGGAGCTTCCCCCTCCCAGGGCTGGATCGATCGATGGACGGACGGACTGGCTGGGCGGGGTGATAAACAGCGCTCCCCTTGGCTTGTTCGGTGGGCAACGGTTCACTCAGACGTGGATGGGTTTTTGGTAGATGTCCCCCTCAGCGGGGTGCATACCTACAGCCCCCTTGGCTGAGGGGTTGTGTCTCTGTGTGTGGGTGGGTGGGTGGGTACGTGGGTGGAGGAAGGAATGGGAAAAGAGAGAGAGAGTACTTCCCGATGGGTGGGTTGGGGGGAGCTCTCGCTTGATGACTTTGAAAGGGATGGTGAGTGTTCTCCCCGTGAATGAATTTGGGAGGGTGTTGGTGCGATCCCCCTTTGGGATAATGAGGGAAGGCCATGATGGTGAAAATGTGCTCTTCTTGATGGCTGGCGTTGGGCAGGAGCGGGGTGGTAGAGAACAACTCTCACCCGCCCCCCAGTGAACTTTGTGTGTTTGTGTTGGGGGTGGGGGGCTGTGGAGTGCTTCCTGCTTGACTGGCTGAGAGGGCTTCTTTCTTGGATGATGAGGGAAATGCCTTTGGATGTGGGCAGAGAGCTCCTTTCCCTTAGCTTTATTTGCACTTAATTTACTTAATCTCGTACCAAGCATGGACTCTAAGATTATTTTGAGAATTGGAAGCAAATACGTTTTTCTCCTATGTAGAGTCCAGGTGTGTGCCACCTCCTTCTTGGGGCCCCCAAATTAAACCACACTCAATTACTGTGAAGTTAAAGATGAGACTTGTGGCCCGGAGCATGATGTAGAAACGCTGCAGGAAAAGAACACGTCTAGGAAATGAATGTATCTTGGGGATATAACAGGGACACTTATTTCCTCTTGGGGTGAAGAGATTGCTCTCTGCCTTTTGTAATATAGCATTTTTTTTCCTGTTTGAGTATGAAGTGCTGTTTTCTTTCCGGGGAAACCCATGCCTCCAAGAAGGAGTGGAAAGGGAGTGTGATCTCCTCATCTGAAACATGGAAGCCAGGGGTTGGCAAACTTTTTGGCCTGAGGGCCACGTTGGGGTTGTAAAATTGTATGGAGGGCCGGGTAGGGAAGGTTGTACCTCCCCAAACAACCTGGCCCCTGCCCCTATCCACCCTCTCCCACTTCTCGCCCCCTGACTGCCCATCTCTGAACCCCCTACCCATCCAACACCCCTGCTCCTTGTGCCCTGACCGCCCCCTCCCGTGACCCCCCCCACCCCTAACCGCCCCCTGGAACCCCACCCCATCCAACCCCTCCTGTCCTCTGACTGCTCTGACCCCTATCCACACCCCTGCCTCTGACAGGCCTCCTGGGACTCCCGAGCCTATCCAACTGGTCCCCTGTCCCCTAACTGCCCCCCCCAAACCTCCGCCCTATCCAATCACCCCTTGCTCCCTGTCCCCTGACTGCCCCCCAGGACTGCCCACCCCCTTACCATGCCGGAGCCAGCCACACCACTGCACTGCCTGGCAAGAGTGGCGGGCCAGAGCGCTGGTGGCGCGTCGTGCAGAGGCTGTGGGGGAGGGGGAACAGCAGGGGAGGGGCCGGGGGCTAGCTTCCCCAGCTGGGAGCTCAGGGACCGGGCGGGATGGTCCCGTGGGCCGGAGTTTGCCCACCTCTTATGTAAGCCCTAGAAAGATGGTAGGGGGAGTCTCAGTGCTTTTACCAGGCATCAGGTCTTCTCTGTCAGAACGGTGTTCTGTGGCAGAGAAATCCTAGTGCCTGCAGCCTGAGTGAAAGGTTTGAATTTTTTTTTCTTTCTCTGTTCCAAGAGTTGTTCATTGCAGACACTTATTCTGAGAGGCCATGGGAGTCGTTTGCAAAAATGACTCAGTCCTGTTTGGCCAAAGTGCAGGAACTGACTGAACAGTGTGTGTGTGTCTGTGCTGGGGAGTGGGGAGGGGGAGGATGCAGGGATCCCCTGTAATGTGTATTAAGTTCTTTTCATGGATCTAGTTGTGCTATTCCTGTCATGGATACTCAGAGGTTACTGTCACCGGTGATACTTGATGGAGAGGGTGGGAAATAGTGCTACTGATTTTGCTGGGCTCTGATAGGGTTTAACCTAGGCCAAAGCAAAGAGAGCTGCCTCCGGGCTTCACTCCCAGCATTTTCATGTCGGTATTTCATTCGGAAAACTTTGACCTATGGCCAGAAAGAGTAGTTTAAAATAGTACAGCAGATCTGAAAAACTCATCAGGTTAATACTTAATGCTGGCTGATTTTTTTTCACACTTTATTTTCAGCTTTTAAACTCATTATTTTTTGTCCTTGGGCTTGGGAGGGTAGATATTGTAAAAGTGCAGTTGTTAATGTGATCTTGAATAAAAATCGCATGATGCAAAATTAAGACCAGTGTTTGCTTGACAGTAGTTTAGCATATCTTATATATTTTGTAAACTTACACCAGTATATTGTGGTTAGATCACCTTATGCAATAAATGAGACATCACAGAACAAGGTAAGAGGTTTATTGAGTAGATTATTAGTGCTTATTTTTTATAGTAAAGGGCATAATATAGTAAAGGGCAATATAGTAAAGGGCATATAGTAAAGGGCAAAAGTGTCACATGCACTCCCTCTTTCTAGAATAGATACAACTTAAATATTGTTTGGAATGAATAACAATGGATAAAATTGTATAATGCGTATACGCAAAATAGTAAAATTTGATTGTCTCTGTTTTATACATCTAAAATAATCAGTTACTAAAGAATTTTATTGTTGTTGTTGTAGTATGTGAAAGCTGTAGTAATTATCCTACAGATATTTTTACTCTTAGAGCTTGATAGTGTAGCTTTGTGAAGGTTAGCCTGGTGTTCCATGCTTGTTTTCTCCTAGATTGAATATGATGTACTGCATATGAAAACCTCACATTTAAGTAGAGAGGAAGGTTTCTTTATAAACAGCTAGTTAGGGCGATTTGTGCTGAAAGTAGAAATGTACTTAAAGTGGAAATACAGTGGCAGATATTGGGGATGGGGAAACTAGTTACATTACAAAAAAAAAGTTACATTATTTTTAGGTTGATGAAATGGTAACTGATCATTGTCTGAATAGGAAGAGTTTAAAACATAAACTATAGAATGGAATCTGAAGTGGAATCTGTTTCCTAATACTGTACATCTAATAAGTCATAAAACAGCTGCTGTTCTGCATTTTGTGTGTGTATCTTATTTTCTGTAAGCTGTAGAGAGGGGGAAAATAATAGTTTTAATCTGCAGCACATGGTGCAAATTTGAAAGAATTGAAAAGATGAGGTAAGGATTATCTTTCTTGAGATATCAGTTCCACTACTTAGCACAGGCTATTCTATTCAGTAATTTATAAATGAAGAGATTTTTGCAGTGTGCAGTCTGGAACATGGCTAAATGTTGATCGGTAGAGCCTAAGGAGCCCAGTATGTAGATGCATAGCGTTTAAGGCCCTCTAGTCTGGCCTCCTGTACATCAGAGGCCGTTAAATTTCAATCAGCTACCTCTTTATTGAGCCCAGTATCTTGTTTGATGGTAGCATATCTTCTAAAAAGACATCCAGTCTGATCTGAAGATATCAAGAGATGGAGAATTCACCGCTTCCCTTGATAGTTTGTTCTAATGGTTAATCACCCTCACTGTTTTTGTTAGTTAAATGTGCCTTATTTCTAATTTGTCTGGCTTTAGCTTCCAGCCATTGGTTTTTGTTATGCCTTTCTCTACAGTACTGACGAGTCCTATAGTACCCTATATTTTTTCCCTGTGAAGATACTTACATACTCCAATCAAATCAGCTTTGTCTTCTTTATGATAAACTGAACACATTGAGCTCTTTAAGTCTCACGCTTAGGGCATTTTCTCCAGCCATCAAATTATTGTTGTGCCTCTTGTCTGCACCCTCTCCAATTTTTCAAGGTCCTTTTTAAAATATGCACACCAGAAATGTACGCAGTATTCTAGTATTGGTCTCAGTGATGCCATAGACAGACATAAAAACAATGAGGAGTCCCGTTGCACCTTAAAGACTAACGGATTTATTTGAGCATAAGCTTTCGTGGGTAAACAAACCTGAATCTGAAGAAGTGGGTTTTTTACCCATGAAAGCTTATGCTGAAATAAATAAGTCTTTAAGGTGCAAGCTCATGTTGAGTTGCTTTTCTGCTGTGACCCCCTACTTTTTCAGAATCACTGTTTCCCAGTTCATAGTCATC
This sequence comes from Eretmochelys imbricata, assembly GCF_965152235.1. NCBI lineage: Eukaryota > Metazoa > Chordata > Testudines > Cheloniidae > Eretmochelys > Eretmochelys imbricata. The sequence goes on from NC_135574.1 coordinate 29,490,683, forward strand.
TATTCCATAGGTACGGCCTGTGTTTTTTCCCTTTTAGATGCGTGACCTAATGTTTGGATGTATTAAAACATGTTCTGTTTGAATGGGCCCAGCTTACTAAGTGATGCATATTGCTCTGTAGGTCTCATCATTATTTACTGTTCTGTCAGTCTGTCATTCACAAATTTTTGGAAGTGATTATATATTTACTTCCAGATGATTGATAAAAATGTTGAATAGTGTCAGGTGTGTAGTACTGATCCCTTTAGAACCCTACTAGAGATACCGCTATTCAGTGATGATTCCCCATTGATAGCTGCTTTTTTACATCTGTCAGATAGTTCTTAATCTGTTTAACTCATGCTTCATTATATGCCAGTATTATACACTTCATTTATGTAACAGTTGTATCACTCAATGGGTTTGTCTTTATTAGGATTTAAAAGTGTATTGATAAGTGTTTGCTAATACTTAACATGTTCTAAAAATCTAGTGCAGACAAGGCAGTGTAGACTGAAGGGTTGAAGCTAGGTCCCTCCCCTGATTCAACTCTATCAGTTTAGCACACATGACATTCTAATATTTTAGTTTCAGAGTAGCAGCCGTGTTAGTCTGTATTCGCAAAAAAAAAAGGAGTACTAGTGGCACCTTAGAGACTAATCAATTTATTTGAGCATAAGCTTTCGTGAGCTACAGCTCACTTCATTGGATGCATAAGCGTCACATGGATTAGTTTGCAGGAGAGGGGCTTTAATAAGTAAAACTTTAGAATCAATTCCCATTTTCTCTTCTAATAGAAAAGCCGTCTGATTGGCATGTATTTTCCTCTACATAATTCTGAATGAGTAATATTAGTCCATCATTTATTAATTTGCACAGTCAAACACCAGGAAGAGCTCAGTGAACATGCCATTAGTTCTGATCTGGAGAGTTAGGGCAATAAACTAGTGAGAAGACCAAATAATCGTTTGTCTGTGGAGAGGCCGTTTGTTTCATGCAGTTCTTGGTAAGACAGTGAATAGAACTTGCAAGAATTAGGCCAAGTCTACACTACTACTTACTTCAGTATAACTTACATGACTCAGGTGTATGAATAAGCCCACCCCCCGATCGGCGTAAATTACACTGACCTAAGTGCCCATGTGGACAGTACTATGTCCCCGGGAGAAGCTCTCTACTGCCTCTTGTGGAGGTGGATTATTACATAGAGTGTCTTCATCAGACACGCTACAGCAGTGCAGTCGCACTAATGTAGCACTTCTAGTGTAGACTAGCCCCTAGTCAACATGAGGCATCCAAAATCCCTCCCCACCTGCTTTTTTTTTTTAATCTTTATGATTCCAGAAGTTTGATTAAGGAGCAAAAGTAGCAGAAAAAAATAAGCTTTTATAGCAATAGAACTGCTTGACTTTTGTTGCTCGTTCATCATTTGCAAACAGTCTTAACGGCAGTCTTCCTAGTAGAGCTGACTGGAGGATGACAATTCTGTTTCATTGCAGCTTTCTTGGTTTGAAAATCTGTTTTTGTTCTGCATTGGAACAGAAACAAAACTTTCCATTTTGGCAAAAACGTTCCGACAAGTTCTACTTCTTTAGGTCTTGTTGCTGCAAACTCATCTATGTGGGTGGGCCCTTGTGCAGCCCTATTGACTTCCGCACAGGGACTGTCTGCTGTAAAGATCAGCATGAATCAGTGTACAAGATTGGGTCCTTAATTAGCACCCTTAAGGAAAAATGAACTATACAGTTCTGTGAATTAACTACATTTTTTTATATATTAAAAATGTAGATTGATATAAATTTAAGGTGTCTTGCTTATGCTCAACCTTCCTCCCACCAAGTGGAGGATGAATGTATGTATTCATAAAAAAAACTGTGTATAGTAAATATAACTTCATGTTTTGAATAATGGAATATTCTTTTGTTAGCTACTAACCTATTATTAATACAATACGTATCATAAATAATTGGTCTCATTGTTAGCTGAAGGTTTCCAATCTATTAAATTCAAAACTTTGCTTACATTTAAAAAAAAAAACTTATCTCCATTGTTCTATTAATACCTATTGTGGCTTGCCAGTGTTTCATCTGTAGAAAGTAACTGTAACCATACCACTTGCATGGAGAAGCTGTCTGTATATTTTAAGGATGTAAATGATTGAGTCCTAAGAAATAGATTACATGATAAAGAAAAAAGAATCATGGATTAAATTTTATATTCCTACTCAAACTTTGTTTAAGCTGTAATCAAAAACCACCAAATGTTTTTAGTAACTGATTTATTTAAAATACTTTTTTCAGTAGCATACAGCTTTAGTTAAGAACAAGAGTACTGTGTTTATTCTGGGAACCTTTATAAGGAACAAACCTTTTTAATTAGTCTATAACTGTGTAAACAAAACACTGAAGTTAGTGCTTAGTTCCTAAATCACGTGTACTGTGTGTCAGGCCTTCCGTACACTAGGAAAATGTTTAAAAAAAAAAAAAAAATTCCCACCATTGTTTGGAGTCCTAGTGTAGATGGGATGTCAGCTGTTTGCCCTATTCCAAGCACTATATTTATTAGATCTGCCATGAGCAAGGTTATGTGACACAGTGCTTAAAATGATGGCAGTGGCCACTAATCAATTTATACCATGGGTGCAATTTTACTAACAACATTGTTGCTATTTTGGGAAATTTTGGACAAAATTTTCTAGTGTAGGCAGGGCCTTATTCAATTACAGGTGCTTGTTGGAAGCAGCTCTAACACACTCTTTCTACGTTCATGTGCTATTGTGACAGTTACAGAAATAGTTTACTCATTTAAAATATTTTTGCATACAATGGCATGTAACTAAAATGAAAATCATTCTGATTTTGACTTGGCTATAGCTATTACTATATTGTACTCCAAGTGTCTCTTTCACACAGAAAACATAATTTATTATATTATATTATATAAATAAATAAATATATTTGTAGGTGATTTATGCCAGTTTAATTGGTGACTGACAGTTTAGTGTTGTCTTGATGGTGTAATGATCTCTGGTTAACATAACAGGAAAACAGGAGAATTGCAATATCTTCAAGTTACCCTACATTAATATAAACAGTTAATACCAGCTCCCACTATATTTAGGTTGTCTAATGCTTTCCACTATGAAAGATTTTTGCAACTTTTATTTGAGATTCTCTACCATTTTCTTTCTTTTTTTTTTTTTTTAAACAATCCTTTGAAATTTGTTCAGGGTTTGGCTGAGAGAGAAACTTCTGAAAATTTCCATTTCTCTTCCGTTGCTTGTAGTGTTGCCAGAATAATAACTGAATGCGAACATTCTAATATAAGCCTGGACCCCTACTGCAGCACCATCAGATGCTGCACTGGGATGGGAATCCTGGGAATGGGCATCCTCTCTATAAGGGAGAAGACAGCTGAGCCAGGCTCTTCCCAACCACTCTTTCCCCCCTCCCCCTAAAACATAGCATATAGCCTTAGTGGTCCTTCTTTTCCCTCAACACCCCCGCCCCCCAATCTCTGGGGGCACCACATGGGGAAGGAGCTCCTGCAACTGCTCTGGCAGGAGGGAAAGAGAGCTGGATTCCACCCGCCCTCCTATGATGATGATGAGGTTGTTATAGTTGTACATGTTATGTAAAATTTACCTTTTTCCCTAACTTTTGAGAGCTTAACTTTTCAACTTTAATAATAATCTTTTAACCTGAGCTTCTTAAAAGTCTAATTTCTGAGAAATAATGTGTGGTTGTGTAATACAACCATATCATAGCAGTTCTATCCAAGGGAGCAGAATAATGTTGCATACACAGTCTAAACTTTTGAATTCTTTAGTGTGGAACTTTAATGTTCACTTAATGCAATTTTTTTAGTGGAATATATCTTCAGTTTGTAAAGAAAGTGCTTTGGTATGGAATTGTTCACATTGAGAATGAAAAGTGATAGCTAAGAAAAATGAAGAGACTCTCAGGTAATCAAATGTTTAAAGCTGTTGGCTTAGTGAAAATAAGGAGAGCATTTTAATGAACATTGTATACATACAATCCATTTCAATTCATAGAGGCTTTTTGGATCCTGATCTTGCAATGGATTCACCCATGTGGATCAGGGCCTTAACCTAAATATCTTAATAAGCTCCAAGTCAGTTTGACTTGGTAATTTATTTAGGCACATATCAATTTGGATTGTACGTTACTGACTGTCCCTTTTCTCCTTCTGTGACTGAAGACAACTCCTTGAATTACTCATGTATCAAGGTGATGCTGACAGCTTGTTCTTGTAGTCTAGTCACCAATGTTTACTTTTTTGTTGTTCTTTAGTTAATAGCTTCTCTGGAACCTCAGACCATTATAAAAAATAATTTTTGAGCAACGCCCATATCAGTGTGATATTCACTTGAAACAGACCAGGGGGTGAACTAGAAATAGAATGACATATTTTTGTATGGTAGAACTTTACTATCTAGCAAAGTGAAAATATGCAAACCCCAATAATATTTTCCTAGAAAGCCAGTGTTACCATGCCGCTCCTTAGGAACGGTTCAGTGTGCTACTGTGAGGAGACTTCAGGACTAAATTTACTATTGTTATGAATTATTATCCTGAAAAAGTAAAACCACAAAGCCTTTGTGTTCTGCGTTCCCTGAACTTGCTGCAAAAACGATACAGAATTTTCTTCCAGAACCCAAGCTTACTATTCACCTCTCTCCACTGTGAAAACTGATCATTTATTTTTATCCTTTGTTTCTTATCTTTTAATGATCCATGAGAGGACCTTTCCTCTTATCCCATGAGTGCTTAGCTTGCTTAAGTGCGGAGTAGTTGTAGCCTTGTTGTTCCTAGGATATTAGAGAGAAAAGGTGGGTGAGGTAATGTTTTATTGGAACAACTTCTGTTGATGAGAGAGATGAACTTTTAAGCTTCTTCAGGTCTGGGAAAGGAACTCCTGTGGATCTGCACTGAGATCAGTGCTGTTCAACATATTCATAAACAATCTGGAAAAAAGTGTAAATAGTGAGGTGGCAAAGTTCTCAGGCAACACAAAATTACTCAGGATAATTAAGTCCAAAGTACACTGCAAAGAGTTAGAAAGGGGTCTCACAAAACTGAGTGACTGGGCAACAGAATGGCAGATGATAAATGTAATGTAATTCACACTGGAAAACATAATCCCAACTGGACATACAAAATGATGGGGTCTATATTAGCTGTCACCTGCTATATTTGTGGCAGGGAAATCATTTGTGTCCTGGAGGAAGCTGGCTGTTTGTGTGGTGAGTGGTTTGAGGATGGTTTCTACGAGTCCCAGTATTCTTCATTAATAATGCCGTGGCCAGATATGATGTGTCTGCCTGGGTTTTCTTGTTTATGTATCTTATGAAGAATGTAGAAGGTCCTTAGATGGGTTCATGGGGGATGAGTTTGTAGACTTTCTCTTGGAGTGGTTTGGGGGAGGATATGATGATATCCTTAAGTTACTGGGTAAATTGTGATGTGGGGTATTTTTTGAATTCTTTATAGTAGGTGGTGTCAGAGAATTGTTGGTTTGTCTCTTTGTAGTCATCAACTATGATGACTATGTTAATGAACTACTCTCTCGAATAAACTCACACAGGAAATTGATAAAAGACAAAACGCTCTATCACAAGATGATTACTCTATATCTGACCTATCAGTCCTCATCCTCAAAGGAAACCTGCACGGTACTTTAAAAAGACAAGCCTGGGAGTTAAATTTGTTATTCTGCTAGATATCAAAATCATGGATGGAACAGAGATACTGGAGTTTATGGTTTATTACAATAATCTTTAACCCATTAACCCCACTTTTTGTCCTATGACTTCAGGGGTGTTAATGGGCCACTGTACCTTGAATGGTCCCTTAAAACATGCTAAACAATGTGTTCCACCTTTCATTTTGCTGTGACACTGGGAGTTCCTTTCCCAGACTTGAAGATGAACTCTGTGTGCTTCGAAAGTTTCTCTCTCTTACTAACAGAAGTTGGTCAAATAAAAGCTATTACCTCACCCTCTTTATCTCTCTACTTTGCATAATAGCCTTTGGTGAGGGACTTGTTAAAGGCTTTCGGAAAGTCCAAGGATGCTATATTCACCTGATCACCCTTCTCCATGTTTGTTGGAGGCCCTCATCCCAAAGAATTCTAATAGGTCGGTGAGGCATAATTTCCCTTTAAAAAAGCCATGATGACTATTCCCCAACATAACGTGTTCATCTGTCTGACAATTCTATTCTTTAGTATAGTTTCAGCCAATTTGCCTGGTACTGAAGTTAGACTTACTGGCTTGTAATTGCCAGGATTGCCTCTGGAGCCTTTTTAAAAAATTGGCGCCTCATTAGCTATCCTCCAATCATCTGGTACAGCGGCTGACTTAATAGATTACATACCACAGTTAGTAGTTTTGCAGTTTCATATTTGAGTTCCTTCAGAACTCTTGGGTGAATACCATCTGGTCCCTGGTGACTTATTACTGTTTAATTCATCAGTTTGTTCCAAAAGCTCCTCTATTGACACCTCACTATGGGACAGTTTGTCAGATTGTAACCTGAAAAGAATGGCTTAAGTGTGGGAATCTCCCTTACATACTCAGCTGTGAAGAGTGATGCAAAGGATTCATTGAGCTTCTTTGCAATGGCCTTATCTTCTTGGAGAGCTCCTTTAGCATCTCAAGTATGAGGAGGGTAGCCATGTTAGTCTGTATCTACAAAAACAACACCGGACTCCTTGTTGTTTTTTTAGCATCTCAGTCGTCCAGTGGCCCCCCGATTGTTTAGTAGGCTTCCTGCTTCTGATGCACTTAGATTTCAAAAACTGACATTAATTTTTATAATCTTGTGCTAATTGCTCTTCCAGTGCTTTTTGGCCTGCATAATTATACTTATAAACTTGACTTGCCAGAATTCATGCTCCTTTCTATTTTCCTTTTAGATTTGACTTCCAATTTTTAAAAGATGCCTTTTTGCCTCTAACAGTCTCCTTTATTCTAGTGTTTAGTCATGGTGGCATTCTTTTGGTCCTGCTACTGGTTTTTTTTTAAATTTAGGGTATACTTTTAATATGAGCATCTATATGGTGTTTTTAAATAGCTTCCATGCAGTTTGCAGGCATTTCACTCAGGCAACTGTTCCTTTTAGTTTCCATTTAAGTAGTCTCCTCATTTTTGTGCACGTCCCCCTTTTTGAAGTTAAATGCCACTGTGGTGAGTTTCTTTGGTATGTTTTCCTCCTGCAAGGATGTTAAATTTAATTACATTATGATAGCTATTACTGAGCAGTTCATCTATATTCACCTCTTGGACCCCATCCTGTGTGCCACTTATAATTACATCAAGAATTACCTCTTCCGTTGTGGGTTCCAAGACTAGTTGCTCCAAAAAATCAGTCATTAATGATGTCTAGAAATTATCCCTGCATGCTGTTCTGAGATGAAATGTTCCCAGTCAATATGGGGATAGTTGAAATCCCCCATTATTATTGAGTTTTCTGTTTTTGTAGCTTTTCTAATCTCCCTGAGGATTTCACAGTCACCATTACCATCTTGGTCAGGTGGTCAGTAGTATATTCCCATTACTGTACTCTTTTATTATTCAAGCATTGAATTTCTATCCATAGAGATTGTGTTACACTTTGATTCATTTAAGATTTTTACTGTAATTGACGGTATGCTTTCTATCATGTATAGTGCCACCAGTGCAACCTACTCTGTCATTCCTGTATGTTTTGTACCCTGGTATTACCATGTCCCATTGATTATCATTGTTCCACCAAGTTTCTGTGATGTCTATTATATCAGTATCCTTATTTAATACCAAACAGTCAGGTTCACTCATATTGCTATTTAAACTCCTACATTGAAAGAGGAATGAAAGAAATAAAAACTAGGTAGGAGAGAATGAAATATACTAGTTCTAAGAACTTGCAGAACATGGTGACCAGAAACAATCAGTTCAATACTCTAAATACAGATAATACTTCTTTTGTTTAATAAATCAGATAATTTTAAATGCAAGACATGTTTCGAAATGTTCTGGATACATAAGAAAAAAGTTTCTCATTTAATTAAAGAACAATTTTAAAATACTGTTTATGTGCATTTTAAATTGAATTTCAGTTGCCATCACATGTAAAAAAATTTATCTAGTAAATAAGGTATGCATCATTTACCATTTTTTATACAAAAATGTGGAAATTAAAAATCTCAATAAATGTATGTAAGCTATATAATGATTTAAATAAATGTGTATATAGGCAGTGTATCTCCCTGATTAGTTAAAAGGAGAACCAAAGATAGTATAAAGTAGACGTTTAGTTGCAAATTAACATGTTTTAATGGTAACCAACCAATGAGAATCAAGCTTTCTTTAGGAAAATAACTGAAAAGAACAAATGCAAAATATTAAAATAGATAACTTAAATCAGCAAGCAGGAAACTTTAATTTAAATAATGATTAAAATAAGTGATTTAAATCACTCCAACATCCTCATTTATGAAATCAGATAATCCACAATGGGTCTTCCAGTCACAAGTGCAAATTAGTGAGTTCCCACTGTACTTAAAAAACAAAAACAAAAAAAAACAAACTTGAGCATCCTACCAATTAAGTAATGTACAAATAAAGTTTATATTTCTGACTGTCAGCATGTTACACAGAAAGGATGCTGACTTTTAAGATTACATTATATGCGAACTATTGGACTCTTTCCAAGATAAAGTACTGTGCTGGGGTGCAGGACTGGAGAAGCCGAAAGCCTTATTTGTGCATTCTACCCAAGGATGTGACACCTAATTTTTTTCTGTCTTGCTGCCAAGCCTGATTCCTAGGGCAGAAATATCCAGAAATAAAGTTCATGTGCGCTATTGCTCTCTCCCCAACTCTGTTTTCTTGGAGCAAGGGAAATCTGTTGTCCTTTGAGTGTTTTAATACGAAACAGAAAATTTTCTGTAGTACAGAATCAAATGAGGATTATTTTTACTACTGTATTTTTTTTCTTAGAGCTGAACAATACTGGGGAGATTCTGCCCTAACATTGTTTGTTTTATAGAAGAGGAAAATGCATTAGCAATTTTGATGCTGTGGGGATTGTTTTACTGAACCTGGTGCAATGACATTGGAAGTATGTGATGGATCCAGTGAGGATCACTTTTTTTTTTCTCTCTCCAAAATATGGTTGATTATATATCAAGTACTGGGGAAAGTGACGTGTCTTAGAATATTAAAAAAAAAATGCAATTTGGGTATAGCGGAGGGTTGCGCTTTATTTTCAATCTATTAAGTCAGTTTTTTATGAGATTATCAGCTCTGTCAGAACAGGCCAGACTTTGCTGTGGGTTCGAATGTGGATAAGTATAAGAGAGATAGGAACCAGAGGTTTATTTTTAAGTTAAGAACAGGCAACCTAAAATCCCAGTGAAGTGGACCTGTTTTATCTGGATTTCTGCTGATTTAATATGCACATGTATGCATGTTAATATGCTGTCTGGACCAGAGTTTGTTTGTTTTGTTTTTAAAATATGTATTGCAGTGTAGGACAGTGGTTGTTAAAGTTCAAGACCTAATGGACCATGTCTAAAACTCAAAATTAGTTGGTGTATCAGTATAATTGTGATGGATTCTTCTCCTGATACTGTGCTTTCAGCCAGCTCACAATCCACTAGTGATACGTATGGCACAGTTTGACAAACTGCTAGTGTAGAGGATTTCAACAAGAGTTAACTAGCTTATGGTACCTTCTGGGTTTTAACTGGCTGAGAGAGGCTGAAAAAAAGAGAGGGAAATCTCCTGACAACAGAAGGAGTTTTTGATACGGAAAAGGAAGACTAGGAAGCTTTTTATGTAAAGTATTTCTGAACATAAGAATGGCCATACGGGGTCAGACCAATGATACGTCTAGCCCAGTATCCTGTCTTCCGACAGTGGCCAATGCCAGGTGCTTCAGAGGGAATAAACAGACCAGGCAATCATCAGGTGATCCATCACGTGTCGTCCATTTCCCCGCTTCTGGCAAACAGAGGCTGGGGACACTTCAGAGCATGGTTCTGCGTCTTTGCCCATCCTGGCTAATAGCCATTGATGGATCTATCCTCCATGAATTTATCTATTTCTTTTTTTAACCCTGTTGTAGTCTTGGCCTTCACAACATCCAGTGGCTGTGGCTGGGAGAGAGGACTCCCCCCAGCCCTCTCTCACTGCAGCAGTTTGGGACCGGGGAAGCTCCGAGGCCAGGGAAGAGGCACCTCTCCCCGGTTGCGGGAGCTCTGGGGCTGGAGCAGAGGTGCCTCTCCCCACTTGCATGGCCCTTGAAACCCTGCTGTGTAGCCGGGCAGCTTAGAGGGACTGCTCCAAGAAGCAGTCATTTAAGGTGTCAAGAAACTTTATCTGCATCCCGTCCTGAGGTGACATATACCCAGTCAATATGGGGGTAGTTGAAATCCCCCATTATTATTAAGGTGTTTTTTTAGTATAGCCTCTCTAATCTTTCTGAGCATTTCATAGTCACTATCACCATCCTGGTCAAGTGGTAGAGAGTATATCCCTACTGCTATATTCTTACTATTCAAGCATGGCATTACTATCCATAGAGATTCTGTGGTACAGTTTGGTTCATTTAAGATTTTTACTTCATTTGACTCTATGCTTTCTTTCACATATAGTGCCACTCCTTCACCAGCATGACCTATTCTGTCCTCCTGATATATTTTGTACCCTGGTATTTGCTGTCCCATCGATTATCCTCATTCCACCAAGTTTTTGTGATGCCTAGAATATCAATATCCTCATTTAATACGAGGCATTCAGGTTCAGCTGTCTTAGTATTTGAACTTCTAGCATTTGTGTATACTAAGCACATAAAAAATTGTCACTTTTTAGCTGTTTGCCATTATGTGATGTAATAACATATGTAATGTTATGTGAATGGAACTCTTTTTCATTTGACTATTTCTCATCAGATCCTACCCATATTTTATCACGTTCCATCTTCTCCTCCTTAGTAGAATATAGAGAATCTCCATTAATAGATCTTCCCCAAGGGATGTCTCTATCTGAACCACTTGCTCCTCCGCACTTGTCGGCTTTCCCCCCTGCCCATCCCTTAGTTTAAAAACTGCTCTACGACCTTTTTAATTTTACATGACAGCAAACCGGTTCCACTTTGATTTTGATGGAGCCCATCCTTCCTGTATAGGCTCCCCCTTTCTCAAAAGTTTCCCCAGTTCCTAATAAATCTAAGTGTGGATCTCCTATTATCTGACACCCCCCACCCCCTCAAATTGCCCCATTTCATTGGTTGCCAGAAAGAATTACTTTGGTTAAATATAAAATTGGTTTCTTTGTCCTTACCTCGAGGACAAATTTGCTGACACTACAGCTTATGTTGACATAACTTATTTTGTTCAGGAGTGTGAATAAAGAGCTCTTCTGAGCAACTTAAGTTACACCGACATAAGTGCAGGTGCGGACAGTGCTATGACGGCGGGAGAGCTTCTCCCACTGACATAGCTACTGCAGCTCACAGGGACTGGAGTAGTTAAACCAATGGGAGAGCTCTCTGCCAGCGGCTTAGAGCAGCTACATTGGAGCTGCACCATTGTAAGCTTTCTAGTATAGCCATAGTCTCAAAAACAAAACTGAGAACTGGCCTGTTATATCAATTACTTTGGAAGCATCACTGAATGAAAGGAAAAGAAGATGAATTGTCTACTTGTCCTATTTATTTGCTAAATTCCTCCTCAATTCTACTTCCTGGGATGATGAGGTGCACTTGGCTAATTATGTATACATTGTCAGTGAAGGGTAGTATAGTGCCTTTTGCTGTTTGCTATGGCAAGGAACCTATGGTGGCTAGGCAGTGCTGCTGAATATGCATCTGCAGGGAGTCCAAAGATAAGGAGAGCATCACTTCACCAGGAAGAGCCTGCAATGCTAGGATACTGCTCATACTCCATTGCTCTGTAACGGGGCATATGAGCTCCTTTGAGTTAATTGAAAACTTTGTAGCAGTACTTGAGTCTTCTGGGGAAACAGAGTACAGTGTCCTCTTGTTTTAAAGGAAACCCAGTTATCTCCATTCACTGATGCCTTAACTCTTTCCAGAAATACTCCAGTTTTGGTCACCTTACACACCTCTGGCACGACAGGGAAGTTTTGAGGTGGGTGAAGCAAAGATAGTTGCATACTGAATCTTTGAGTCTTGGAATTGGGTGAGGGGGATAGTAGCAGTGATGATTTCAAGGGGCTCCAGGTATGCTTGATTTGGCCTGTTGCTCAGCCTGAATGGAGGCTGAGGGAAAACCCCCCAGAAACTGGGACGGACTGAAGGATGGTCCAGGGGAGACTAAGCTGTGCTCTTTTAGGAGACATGTCTGCATTCTTATACCCCTAAATAACGAGTTGGATGCACATGGACTAACCACAGTGTACTTGATACAAATGAGTTTGCTCTTTAAACATAGGAGCTCTAGTACTCAACCACACACTTGAACAAATTATTGATTCCTGTGCCCTTTTGGGAACTGCTTGCCTGTGGACAGGCAAATAAGTCTTTGCCTACTAGGGAGCAGCTATGGCCAAAATGAAAAGAGGTTTGGAAGTGATTGTGTTTTTCCCTGGGAATGCTAATATTTTGGAAGTAAAGGGACACAGCTTGACATCTAAACCTTTTTCTTTATCAATTAAAGTAGTTTCGTCTGTCTCTCCATTCCTGCCTTTTATTTTTTGCTTTTACAATCACATTTTTTTTCATTTAAAGATAGATATTCCTTATATTACTGTTTCCTTGTGAAAAACCCACAAAATCAACAGACAAAATTGACTATGAAGGGAGAAACACAAAGTAAACAAAATGAAAAAATGTTTTCTTTATTTGCCTTTAGTTATGATAACCTTAGGAATTACTTATAACAGTAAGTAAAGTAAATTTTAGACGGAAGTATGATTTTGGGTTTTTTTTAAACTTGACTGTGTCCCGTTAAAGGCATGCATACATGTCCCTTTCTGAATGATCTAATAACTAAGATGACTTTTGGTTGACAGTTGCTTCAGTCCAGTACTAAAACCTTCAAAACTGTTTCTGTTCTATAATGGAAGAAAAATCACATCACCCCAGCTCACAACCTGCAGTGCTAGAGTGCCTCTCTTTGTTGTATCTTTATCTCAAGAAAGATAATCAAAGATATATTAAACTATAGCAGTCAACTATCTTTTTTGATGACATTACAAGTTTGTTTGAGAAAGTTAATTGTGTTAATGTAATATCGTTAGATGTCTATAAGGCATTTGTCTTGCTACTGCATGCCTTTTTTATTAAAAAACCTAGAACAATATAAAATTAACATGTCTTATTAAATGGATTAAAAGTTGGTTGACTGATAGGTCTCAATGTCAGGTTTCAGAGTAACAGCCGTGTTAGTCTGTATTTGCAAAAAGAAAAGGAGTACTTGTGGCACCTTAGAGACTAACCAATTTATTTGAGCATGAGCTTTCGTGAGCTACAGCTCACTTCATCAGATGCATACCGTGGAAACTGCAGCAGACTTTATATATACACAGAGAATATGAAACAATACCTCCTCCCACCCCACTGTCCTGCTGGTAATAGCTTATCTAAAGTAATCTTCAGGTTAGGCCATTTCCAGCACAAATCCAGGTTTTCTCACCCTCCACCCCCCCCCACAAGTGTAATTGTAAACAGGGAATCATCACTGAGTGGGTCTGTTTCTAAGGGGATGCCATAGGGATTGGTTCTTGGCCCTATGCTGTTTAACGTTTTTATCAAAGAACTTTAGGAAAACATAAAAGTATTGCTGATAAAGTTTGCAGATGGCCCAAAAATTGTGGGAGTGGTAAACAATGAAGAGGACAGGTCACTGATACAGAGTGATATGGATCACTTGGTAAACTGAGTGCAAGCAAACAATATGCATTTTAATACAGCTAAATGTATATGATGTAGGAACAAAGAATGTAGGCCATACTTACAGGATTGGGGACTTTATCCTGGGAAGCAGTGACTCTGAAAAAAGATTTGAAGATTGTGGTGGATAATCAGCTGAACATGAGCTTCCTGTGTGATGCTGTGGCCAAAAGGGTTAATGTGATTGTTGAATGCATAAACGGGGGAATCTGTAGGAGGAGAAAAGTTATTTTACCTCTGTATTTGGCACTAGTGTGACTGGTGCTGAATACTGTGTCCAGTTCTGGTGTCCACAATTCAAGAAGGATGTTGATAAATTGAAGAGGGCTCTGAGATGAGCCATGAAAATGATTAAAGGATTAAAGAAAATGCCTTGTAGTGATAGACTCAAAGTACCACATCTACACTGCAATAACAGACCTATTGCATGGCTGTGGCTGGCCTGGGTCAGCTGACTTTAGTTCAAGTTGTGGGGCTAAAAATTGCAGAGTAGATGTTTGGGTTTGGGCTGGAACCTGGGCTCTGAAACCCCATGAGGGGATGGGTCCTCAGATCCCAGGCTCCAGTTGGAGCCTAAATGTGTACACTACAATTTTTAGCCCCGCAACCTGAGCTCAAGTCAGTTGATCTGGTCTCTGAGACTTAGTGCCATGTTTTTTTTTTAAATTGCATTGTGGACATTTCCAACAAGCTCAGTCTGTTTAGCTTAATAAAGAGGTTTAAGGGGTGATGATCACATCTGTAGGTATGTACATGGGGTAAAAATATTTGATAGTGGGCTCTTCAATATAGTAGACAAAGTCGTAAAATGATCCAGTGGCTGGAAGTTGAAGCTAGACAAATTCAGTCTGGAAATAAGGTGTGAATTTTCAACCGTGAGGGTAATTAACCATTGGAACACCTTACTAAGGGTTGTGGTGGATTCTCCAACACTGGGAATTTTAAAATCAAGATGGGATGTTTTTCTAAAAGATATGTTCTAGGAATTATTTTGGTGAAGTACTATGGCCTTTGTTATGCAATAGATCAGACTAGATCAGTGGTTCTCAACCTATTTATCATTGTGGGATGCAGGTTGAGAACCACAGTGTATTCCCCCCATTTCTCCCCACAGACCCCTATGCCCAGTGTCTCCTGCCCAGAGACCCCTCCGTAGAGTGAGGCCAGGAGCAGAGCCCTGGGCAGGGGGCCAGCAGCCCTGACCCTGGATCTGGTTGTGCAGCCGGGTGGCAGTCCGGACCTTGACCCCGTGGGGCCAGCTGGCAGCTGTGGAATCCCGCTGCGTGGGGCTGGCCGGCAGCCCCAGACCCTGCGGAACTGGCTGGCAGCCCAGACCCCAGCTGGGCCAGGCATGCTGGGCAGCCGGGAACCTGGACCCCGTGGCCCGGCAGCCTTTAACACATAGCTGGGCTGCAGCTATGTGCTAATTGGGTTGCATGCAGCCTGTGGGCCACTGGTTCAGAACTGCTGGACTAGATAATCAGAATGGTCCTTTCTGGCCTTGGAATTCTATGAAAAACCTGTGGACTTTCTTATGAAGTTCCTGAAAATGTTTGTCTTGTATAACAGTCTTTTCATATGAGCCAAAGGACCTTCAGAATTTCCTGCTATCTCTCTGGAACAGTTTATCCCAGATCCTAGACATGAATGAAAATACTAACATGCGATTTAAGAGCATCCTTAGAGTGGAGGAGTATATAAAAACTTTTTTGCAGAGCTGACTCCTAGAACTAGAAAGGGTTGTTTAATTGCAGACAGAAGCTTATTTGTGTCAAATGACTCTGGGACAGTGGAGCAGAAGTGAATACTGAAGCAGTATAAACTAGTTGGAACAGAGAGCAATTGGACTAGTCCTAAAACATGTCCGGTACTCTAAAAGGAAAGAATACATGTTAGGAAGGACAGAAAATGTGCCATGTCATATACAAAAAAAAGGTGTGCACAGGATCTCCAAGCCTACGTAAGGAAGCAATATAGATTCAATCAAAGGCATAGAACACAGAAGATGAACAGAACTGTCAATCTGATTGGGTGTATAGTCATGCACGCACATCTTTGAAAACAGACAAGGTATGCCTCTTCATGCTTTGGCCAGCATTCCAGGGGACATAGTTCCATGCTGATGACGGGTTCTGCTCGATAACAATCTGAAGCAGTGCATACTGATGCACATTCATTTTCATCATCTGAGTCAGATGCCACCAACAGAAGGTTGATTTTCTTTTTTGGTGGTTTGGGTTATGTAGTCTCTGCATTGGAGTGTTGCTCTTTGAAGACTTCTGACAGCATGTTCCACACCTTGTCCCTCTCAGATTTTTGAATGCACTTCAGATTCTTAAACCTTGGGTTGAGTGATGTAGCTATATTTAGAAATATCACATTAGTACTTTTTTTGCCTTTCGTCAGATCTATAATGAAAGTGTTCTTAAATCAAACAACATGTCCTGGGTTGTCATCTGAGACTGCCATAATGCGAAATATATGGCAGAATTCAAGTAAAACCACAGTGCAGGAGACATACAATTCTCCCCCAAGAAGTTCAGTCACAAATTTAATTAACGCATTATTTTTTTAATAAGTGTCATCAGCATGGAAGCATGTCCCCTGGAATGGCATAAAGCTAAAGCATGAAGGGACATATGAATATTTAGCATAGCTGGCATGTAATACCTTGCAATGCTGGCTACAGAAGTGCTATGCGAAAGCCTGTTTTCACTTTCATTGACATTGTAAATAAGAAGTGAGCAGCATTATCTCCCAAAAAACTCTACTGCTTGCCCAAGATCTCAGTCAACTTCTGTGGATTTACATCACACATCCTTCTTACTATTTGTCTTTCATTTGTGGGTTGGGAAATAATGGAGTCGTTTCAGGTAAAGAGTCTATTTGAAATGGAAAAAGGATGCTTGTGCACATTTAAAGAACATGATAGTAACGGTAGAAACATTGGCATTATAATTTGAAATGCTACCCCACTGTATGATATGCTGTGTCTAATCTTAGGCCCAGTCTACCTTAAGGAAGCTCACACTGTTGTTACCTTGATGCAGTTACAGCAGTGTAGACCCCTAATGTAGGCACATTGCACTAGCACAAAATAGGGCTAATTCCATTGCAGCTTGTTTTGGTGTTTTACTGCACGAGGATGCACCAGTATTAGTGCCACTTCCTGCCAGCTCAGGACCATCTACAACAATGCTGTTATAGTGAGTACTGATTTAGAATTCAAAGACACAATGAGAGAGCCTATTTCTAGGCGCTTAAAGGGAAAGATGGATGCACATACCAAAAAATCCCAAGTCTGATATAACTGTTTCCAATGTTTTATTGAAAATACACTTTTAGATATGGTGTTTGGATTACTTTTTTGTGGATGGTAAAAGAATAGTCCATTTTGAGTGGACAGAATATTTAAATTATTAAGGGAACATCTTGGTTACCTCAGTGATATGTTTTGTCTTTTTAAGCAGTGGTGGTGGGAAATTTAATGAAGCATTTATTGAAGCTAAAGTGGAACTGGTACTCTCAATTCCTCACTTTAATAATCTTTCAAAAGTATGTCAAGTATGCTGTATAGAGGGAATTAGAGAGCTTTTTCAGTTTCACCACAATCTGTTTTACATTAATTTATTTCCTATTTGTAGCTTGGCATTAAGCAATTCTGAGCACTGTTTTAATAAAAAAAAAAAAACACAGATAAAAATACAAAGACAAAATATTTTTCAAGTTCAGGAGATGACAAAGCTTCACTGTCTATAGATACAGGATCTTGTGGTCAGACATACCAAAGGAAATAGTCATTCTCAGAAATATGTATACTAAGAAAATTCAAGGAGTTCAAGATCTTTTTAATAAATGTTACTTTTAAAAACAAACATAAATGTAAAAATGGGAACAAATTAAAAATAAAAATTATTCTACTTTCTGTGTATTCCCTAAACTTTCATTGTATATCCACTTTAGAATATAAGCTTGAAAAACTTTTTTTTTTTTTTTTAAAAGGAAGTGGTTCTTTCTGTCATACATTGCTTCTCTGTGGGTTCTACCATATTTCTCATTACAAATTCCTGTTTAAGTATCCTTATTAAGCTCCAATCCTGCAGACACTTGCAAATATGCTTAACTTTAACCTTGAAAGTAGTCCTGTCTACTTCATTGGGACTACTCATATACTTAAAGTCAGGAACATGCTTGTGTGTGTGTTTGTAGGATTGGGAATTTAGACAGCAGTTGATGACAAAGTTGACTATATACAAAGATGTGACCTTTTGGTATATGTCATCTTTTTGATTTGTGTGATACTTCTAATAGCTATTCATTTTATAATAGATATTTTATACAATTTCTGTTTTTTTTTAATCTTCCTTACCACTCTTTAGAGCATGAAGGATTAATTTAAGCAACAGCTGAGTAGCAACAACTGAGACCTATTTTCCAATAAAAGTGTATGTATGCTTTAATTGTTTTTTCTGAAGTTTGGGTCTTAAAGTTTGGACATTTTGTTTTCTTGTAATTGTGTAAGAGTCAGTTTTCTCAGATCCCTCCTTTTCCTGATCACTATTTTGAAATAAACAATTTTTCTTCTCTAGACCTTGGGACAACATTCGTGCTGTTTCACTGGATTTCCTCACCTTGTTTCTCAGTTTTGGTTGCAGTTAAGATTAATATAGTATAGGTATGTAAATATCGGTTAAAGTTAACCAGTTGAACGATTAAAATTATATTGTTTAACCATTAACCAAGGTCGCTTCAACTGGCCTGGCCTGGCTAGGGCTTGGGTTCCTCTGGCACGCTGGCTTGGGGCTGCAGGGGCTGGGGTATCACCGGGGCTGGGGCTGCTCCGGCCTGCCCAGCCGGGCGCGCCCAGGGGTGGGGTCCCTCTGGCCGGCCAGCCCAGCCAGGGTTAACGGTTAAGGTCCAGTTAACGGTAAACCTAATGCTTACCGGTTAACTGTTTAACTTTTTACATCCCTTTATAGTACATCTATGTCAGGCTATGTGAGGGAAAACTAAAGGTGGAGCAGATGTCCTGGACCCAGGGTGTAACACAGTGGTGGGCAACCTGCGGCCCATCAGGGTAATCTGCTGGCGGGCCGCGAGACAGTTAGTTTACATTGATCGTCTGTAGGCACAGTCACTTGCAGCTCCCATTGGCCAGGAACGGTGAGCCGTGGCCATTGGTTGCTGTTGGCAGCCATGCCTGCGGACAGTCATGCTAAACAAAGCATCATAGGGGTAGCCGTGTTAGTCTGTATCCACAAAAACAATGAGGAGTCTGGTGACACCTTAAAGACTAACAGATTTATTTGGGCATAAGCTTTGGTGGGTAAAAAACCCACTTCTGCATGGAGTGAAAATTACAGATACAGGCATAAATATATATTGTCACATGAAGAGAAGGGAGTTACCTTACAAGTGGAGAGCCAATGTTGAAGGCCAAGTCAGTCAGGGTGGATGTGGTTCACTCCCAATAATTGATGAGGAGGTGTCTATACTAAGAGAGGGAAAATTGCTTTTGTAGTGAGACAGCCACTCCCAGTCCCTATTTAAGCCCAAATAGATGGTGTTAAGTTTTCAAATGAATTGTAGCTCTGAAGTTTCTCTTTGAAGTCTGTTTTTGAAGTTTTTTTGTTGAAGAATGGCTACTTTTAAATCTGCTTGTGAGTGTCATGGGAGACTGAAGTGTTCTACTACTGGCTTTTTTTATGTTACCATTCCTGATGTCTGATTTGTGTCCATTTATCCTTTTACATAGAGACTGTCTGGTTTGGCCAACATACATGGCAGAGCGGCATTGCTAGCACAGGTGAATGAGCCTCTGATGGCGCAGGTGAATGAGCCTCTGATGGTGTGGCTGGTGTGGTTGGGTCCTATGATGGTGGTGTTAGCGTAGATATGGGGACAGAGAAGGCAACAGGGTTTGTTACAGGGATTGGTTCCTTGATTAGTGTTTCTGTGGTGTGGTGTGTAGTTGCTGGTGAGTATTTGCTTCAGGTTGGGGGGCTGTCTGTAAGTGAGGATTGGCCTGCCTCCCAAGGGCTGTGAGAGTGGGGGATCATTTTCCAGAATAGGTTGTAGATCGTTGATGATGCGCTGGAGAGGTTTGAGCTGGGGGCTGTACGTGATGGCCAGTGGTGTTCTGTTATTTTCCTGGTTTGGCCTGTCCTGTAGTTGGTGACTTCTTGGTATCCGTCTTGCTTTGTCAGTCTGTTTCCTCACTTCCCCAGGTGGGTATTTTAGTTTTAAGAATACTTGATAGAGATCTTGTCAGTGTTTGTCTCTGTCTGAGGGATTGGAGCAAATGCGGTTGTATCGTAGAGCTTGGCTGTAGACAATGGATCGTGTGATGTGTCCTGGATGGAAGCTGGAGGCATGTAGGTAAGTATAACAGTCAGTAGGTTTCCGGTATAGGGTGCTGTTTATGTGACCATCACTTATTTGCACTGTAGTGTCCAGGAAGTGGATCTCTTGTGTGGACTGGTTCAGGCTGAGGTTGACGGTGGGGTGGAAATTGTTGAAATCCAGGTGGAATTCTTCAAGGGCCTCCTTCCTGTGAGTCCATACGATGAAGAAGTCATCAATGTAGCATAAGTAGAGGAGGGGCGCTAGGGGACGAGAGCTGAGGAAGTGTAGCTCTAAGTCAGCTATAAAAATGTTGGCATACTGTGGGGCCATGCGGGTACCCATAGCAGTGCCGCTGACTTGAAGGTATAAGTTGTCCCCAAATCTGAAATGGTTGTGGGTGAGGACAAAGTCACACAGCTCAGTCACCAGGTGTGCCGTGGCCTCATCAGGGATACTGTTTCTGACAGCTTGTAGTCCATCCTCATGTGGAATATTGGTGTAAAGAGCCTCTACATCCATGGTGGCCAGAATAGTGTTTTCAGGAAGATCACCAATGCACTGTAGTTTCCTCAGGAAGTTGGTGGTGTCTCAAAGATAGCTAGGAGTGCTGGTAGCGTAGAGTCTGAGGAGAGAGTCCAAATAGCCAGACAATCCTGCTGTAAGAATGCCAGTGCCTGAGATGATGGGGTGTCCAGGATTTCCAGGTTTATGGATTTTGGGTAGCAGATAGAATACCCCTGGTCAGGGCTGTAGGGGTGTGTCTGTGTAGATTTGTTCCCGTGGTGAGGCAAGGAGTTTCTTGAGCAGATGGTGTAGTTTCTTTTGGTACTCCTTAGTGGGATCAGAGGATAGTGGCCTGTAGAAATGTTGTAATGGAGGGTTGTCTGGCAACCTCTTGTTCATAATCCAACCTGTTCATGATGACTACAGCACCTCCTTTGTCAGCCCTTTTGATTATAATGTCAGAGTTGTTTCTGAGGCTGTGGATGGCATTAAGTTCTGTATAGCTGAGATTATGGGGCAAGTGATGCTGTTTGTTCATAGTTTCAGCCTGTGCACGTCTGCAGAAGCACTCTATGTAGAAGTCCAGCCCGTCATTTTGACCATCAGGAGGAGTCCATGCAGAATTCTTCTTCTTGTAGTGTTGGTAGAAGGGTTCCTGTAGGTCAGTGCTCTGTTCAGTGGTGTATTGAAAATATTCCTTGAGTCGGAGACGGCAAAAGTAGGCTTCCAGATCACCACAGAACTGTGTCATGTGCATGGGGATGGTGGGGTAGAAAGAGAGTCCCCGAGATAGGACAGACTCTTCCGCTGGGCTGAGTGTGTGGTTGGATAGATTAACAATATTGTTGGGTGAGTTAAGGGTACCACTGTTGTTGCCCGCTGTGGCATGTAGGAGTTTAGATAGTTTACTGTCCTTTTTCCTCTGTAGAGAAGTAAAGTGTGTTGTAAATGTCTTGTCTTGTTTTTGTAAAGTCCAGCCATGTGGAAGTTTGTGTGGAAGGTTGGTTTTGTATGAGAGTCTCCAGTTTTGAGAACTCATTCTTGATCTTCTCCGCTTTGCTGTACAGGATGCTGATCAGGTAGTTCCTCAGTTTCTTTGGGAGTGTGTGGCACAATCTCTCACCATTGTCAGTGTAGTATGTTGATTGCAATGGATTTTTTACCTTCAGTCCATTTGGTATGATGTCCATCTGTTTGCACTTGGAGAGGAAGATGATGTCTGTCTGTATCTGTGAAAGTTTTTTTCATGAAGTTGATGGATTTCCACTTCATACGGCTAAATTCAGTGTTTTGCATGGTACCAAATATCAGAGGGGTAGCTGTGTTAGTCTGTATCCATAAAAATAGTGAGGGGTCTGGTGACACCTTAAAGACTAACAAATTTATTTAGGCATAAGCTTTCATGGGTAAAAAACCCACTTCTTCAGATGCATGGAGTGAAAATTACAGATACAGGCATAAATATATATTGGCACATGAAGAGAAGGGAATTTACCTTACAAGTGGAGAACCAATGTTGAAGGCCAATGGTAAACAAACTGTCTCATGGCCCGCAAGTGGATTACCCTGACAGGCTGCATGTGGGCTGCAGGTTGCCCACCACTGGTGTAACAGAAGTCTCGTTTTCTGGTATTTCATTCAGGTATTGAACTATCTTTGGTGCTGTGTTCCAACTAACCACAGGTCTACCTAGACAGCATCTCTTCTCTCACATATTATCATGTTGATACATTTAGAGAATGGAGAGAGGATATTCTGACAGTGTAGCAGTATGTTGGCTGGCAGGATGGAAACAGAAACAGGCAAATTGCTTTAATCTCTTCTACCTGGCTCAGTATATTTTTCATGAGGTTGGGAGAATTAAGGAATGACAAGAAGGTGGAAGACTAGAAGGGATGTAGACAATGGCAGATTTGAGGAGAATAGGAAGGATCAGATTAGGATACCATAAGGACCTAAAAGAAAAATCACGTACAGAAAGTGGATTGTTCTGTTTTTTTTTCATGAAATACATTACAGTGCTGTACTTAAAATAAAAAGAAAAGGAGTACTTGTGGCACCTTAGAGACTAACCAATTTATTTGAGCATAAGCTTTCGTGAGCTACACATAAACGTTGTCATGCAATAACACTTGTTTTTATATGCCTTGCACTTAAAATGTAAATTCTCTAGTCATACTAATAGGATTCCTTCCCCTTTTATTTTCAGCAGAAAACACTGTCTTCTGTTATTTTGTTTGCAAAATAAATATAAAGTGACAGTTAGATTGTATAGTCTATTCTATTTGCTAATCAATTGTTCTACACTAGACATGTTTTAGGCCAGGGATCTCAAACTCAAATTACCAGGAGAGCTGTATGAAGACTAATACATTGGCCCGAGGACCGCATCACTGACACTGCCCCCCCTGCTGTCCCTGGCCTTGCCCCTACTCCACCCCTTCCATGAGGCCCCGCCTTAGAATCATAGAATCATAGAATATCAGGGTTGGAAGGGACCCCTGAAGGTCATCTAGTCCAACCCCCTGCTCGAAGCAGGACCAATTCCCAGTTAAATCATCCCAGCCAGGGCTTTGTCAAGCCTGACCTTAAAAACTTCTAAGGAAGGAGATTCCACCACCTCCCTAGGCAACGCATTCCAGTGTTTCACCACCCTCTTAGTGAAAAAGTTTTTCCTAATATCCAATCTAAACCTCCCCCACTGCAACTTGAGGCCATTACTCCTCGTTCTGTCATCTGCTACCATTGAGAACAGTCTAGAGCCATCCTCTTTGG
This sequence comes from Eretmochelys imbricata, assembly GCF_965152235.1. Lineage (NCBI taxonomy): Eukaryota > Metazoa > Chordata > Testudines > Cheloniidae > Eretmochelys > Eretmochelys imbricata. The sequence goes on from NC_135574.1 coordinate 29,514,208, forward strand.
AACCCCCTTTCAGGTAGTTGAAAGCAGCTATCAAATCCCCCCTCATTCTTCTCTTCTGCAGGCTAAACAATCCCAGCTCCCTCAGCCTCTCCTCATAAGTCATGTGTTCTAGACCCCTAATCATTTTTGTTGCCCTTCGCTGGACTCTCTCCAATTTATCCACATCCTTCTTGTAGTGTGGGGCCCAAAACTGGACACAGTACTCCAGATGAGGCCTCACCAATGTCGAATAGAGGGGGACGATCACGTCCCTCGATCTGCTCGCTATGCCCCTACGTATACATCCCAAAATGCCATTGGCCTTCTTGGCAACAAGGGCACACTGCTGACTCATATCCAGCTTCTCGTCCACTGTCACCCCTCGGTCCTTTTCCGCAGAACTGCTGCCTAGCCATTCGGTCCCTAGTCTGTAGCGGTGCATTAGATTCTTCCGTCCTAAGTGCAGGACCCTGCACTTATCCTTATTGAACCTCATCAGATTTCTTTTGGCCCAATCCTCCAATTTGTCTAGGTCCTTCTGTATCCTATCCCTCCCCTCCAGCGTATCTACCACTCCTCCCAGTTTAGTATCGTCCGCAAATTTGCTGAGAGTGCAATCCACACCATCCTCCAGATCATTTATGAAGATATTGAACAAAACCGGCCCCAGGACCGACCCCTGGGGCACTCCACTTGACACCGGCTGCCAACTAGACATGGAGCCATTGATCACTACCCGTTGAGCCCGACAATCTAGCCAGCTTTCTACCCACCCTATAGTGCATTCATCCAGCCCATACTTCCTTAACTTGCTGACAAGAATACTGTGGGAGACCGTGTCAAAAGCTTTGCTAAAGTCAAGAAACAATACATCCACTGCTTTCCCTTCATCCACAGAACCAGTAATCTCATGATAAAAGGCGATTAGATTAGTCAGGCATGACCTTCCCTTGGTGAATCCATGCTGGCTGTTCCTGATCACTTTCCTCTCATGCAAGTACTTCAAGATTGATTCTTTGAGGACCTGCTCCATGATTTTTCCAGGGACTGAGGTGAGGCTGACTGGCCTGTAGTTCCCAGGATCCTCCTTCTTCCCTTTTTTAAAGATTGGCACTACATTAGCCTTTTTCCAGTCATCCGGGACTTCCCCGGTTCGCCACGAGTTTTCAAAGATAATGGCCAATGGCTCTGCAATCACAGCCGCCAATTCCTTCAGCACTCTCGGATGCAACTCGTCCGGCCCCATGGACTTGTGCACGTCCAGCTTTTCTAAATAGTCCCTAACCACCTCTATCTCCACAGAGGGCTGGCCATCTCTTCCCCATTTTGTGATGCCCAGCGTAGCAGTCTGGGAGCTGACCTTGTTAGTGAAAACAGAGGCAAAAAAAGCATTGAGTACATTAGCTTTTTCCACATCCTCTGTCACTAGGTTGCCTCCCTCATTCAGTAAGGGGCCCACACTTTCCTTGGCTTTCTTCTTGTTGCCAACATACCTGAAGAAACCCTTCTTGTTACTCTTGACATCTCTCGCTAGCTGCAGCTCCAGGTGCGATTTGGCCCTCCTGATTTCATTCCTACATGCCTGAGCAATATTTTTATACTCTTCCCTGGTCATATGTCCAACCTTCCACTTCTTGTAAGCTTCTTTTTTATGTTTAAGATCCGCTAGGATTTCATCGTTAAGCCAAGCCGGTCGCCTGCCATATTTACTATTCTTTCGACTCATCGGGATGGTTTGTCCCTGTAACCTCAACAGGGATTCCTTGAAATACAGCCAGCTCTCCTGGACTCCTTTCCCCTTCAAGTTAGTCCCCCAGGGGATCCTGGCCATCCGTTCCCTGAGGGAGTCGAAGTCTGAAGCCTTTCCCACCCCTTCCCCTTCCCCATTCCAACCCCTTCCCCAAAGTCCCCACCCCAACTCCGCTCCCTCCCTGCCTCTATTCCAATCCCTTTCCCAAATTTCCTCTCCTGTCCCGCCTCTTCTCTGCCTCCTCCCCTGAGCACATGGCTCCCTGCTCCTCCCCCCTCCCTCCTAGAAACTGCTAAGTGCTGCCAAATAGGTGTTTGGCGGCAGGAAGCACCTGGAGGTAGGTAGAGGAACGGGAACGAGGCGTGCTGGGGGGGCAGTGGGGGAGGGAAGCTTGGCGGCCACAGGAAATAACCTGCGGGGGGGTGTGTGCGGGGGGGAGCTTGGTGGGCCGCAGCAAATATCTCTGCAGGCCACATGTTTGAGGCCCTTGTTTTAGGCTTTATAGAATACACTGGCTGCAATGGACAAACAGAAACAGCACCAGAGAACCAGCATGTACTGTATACTTTCTTACAGACTCAAGATGTGAAATCTGAATTAGAATGTAATTAGAATATTACAGTGGAATATTATTGTGACAACTTTAGGATTTAAAAAAATCAATTTATCAGAGCTCCACATATATGCAGGATAGTATAATTAATTTAAAAATATAATCCCTTTACAAAAAAAGTAATAAGTGTGCACTGAAGACAAGTGCCCTTTTCTTCCACAGAATCAGAACAGTGCAGGCAAAGATGATTGAAGCTTCCACATCTGTATGCCTCAATCCAGTTCTTGGGAGAGCACTTGCAGCAGTCAGAGGGATAGGTCAATCTCCATGCCATGCCATTTAATTGCTAATCTTTCTTCTGAGTTTGTTGGTATAAAAGTTGTGGCCTTTTAAAAATAAATAAATAAATGGATATTTTGTACAATGGAAACTGAATTTTGATCAGAAATTTCCTTTATGGCATTGGTAGTAACAACTTCTGGTAACTGCTGATGTCAGCTAGAATCTAACTGGTGATTTAGATTACGAAGTCTTTTACCTCTATTAGTAATCTCTTGACTAATACAGTCCCTTTGATTTAATCCTCAATTTTTAATACTTTATTTCCCCAAAACAGTAATTCATACTTTTATTTAATAAGGCTTAATGAGAGTAATGTATATGTATTCCTGACATAATATCCCTTTCCTCCTGCAGTCAGTAATTTTGAGCAAGATTTAGCACACAGTCTTGATTGGTTGAGAAATATTCCACGTGATACATTTTATTTAATCAAACTCTGAAAGCAAAATACTTTAATTAGCTTGGTGTACATTTTGCTAGCTTCAACCTGTGCTGCTTTACTTTGGTTAACCTAGTTCTTGAAGAGTAATCTAAGCCTAAAGTTTGTCAATTTTGAAGTTAAAACCAATTTTTAATCTCCTAATTTTCCCCCTTTTACTAAACTTCAGTCTAAATGGGTGTCATTTCAAGAGCCTGGCTAGCAGAGATGGAACTCTGGACAAGTTGCCCTCTTGTAACCTATTGCAACAAACTCCCGTTGACGTTCTGTAAGTGTTCTGGAAAACTTGAACACAAAATAAATAAAGAACACAAAATCAAGATTTTCAAGACCTGTAGGACTAACCTCATAATTTTGGTGTCCCAGGGTAGCTGGCCCCTTAAGAAGAGATGGGCCTCAGTCCACCTATGACGTAGCTAACTCACCTCTCCAAGTGGGGAGAATGAAAGTCATGTGACTGAGTCAGATGACGCAGTCATGGAAGGTGCTGAGTATTGGCAGATGCTTTGCAAATACCGCAGAGAATCAGGGCCCTGCAGGAGCCTTTTTAGTGAACCAGAGGGAAGACACCAGCAAGGAAGGAAGCCAACAGACAAGGCCAAACTCCATTCTAAGAAGTGCTGGGAGAACAGGAAGACAGACCCTCAGGGAAGAGGGGTTGTGCCCGGCTTGGGACTGGGATGAAAGGAACTTTAAAAAGGTAGACCTCATGGATAAGGGGCTGCGTCCAGTGTGAGACAGGGCAGAAGAGACTTTATATTTCAGTTGATTTTGTGTTAACGAGCCGGATCCCCAAAAGGGATGTTGGTATTGGACGCAAGTGTCTGTGAAGTTAATGAGGAGCCTGAATTGAAGGGGAAACCAATGCAGGCCTTTGCAGAGCCATGTTTGGCCAGCAGGGGGCACAAAAGGGTAGATGCACCCTTTTATATTGGGCAATGAATTCTGTTCTGTTCTGTGTAAATTAATATACTGTCCTCATCATTGTGTTGTCTGGGTGCCTCCTAGAGTAGTGCATTAAGCAATGTGACAACCAGCTATCACATGCTTGTTATCTTATCCTGTCTCCAATGGGAGAAGGGTGTGCAGTGGAGTGTCCTATTTAGGAATTTTTCTTTCATAATATGTTTCCATAACTTTGTTGGAGAAGGCAAGGTCAAAGAAATGTGCCTTGTCATCGGAGTGAAAGATAGTGACGTTTGTGGTGGTCCTTAATTCCTGTGGGAGTTCGTTCCAGAGTCTTGGACTATCCCTGAGAAAGCTCCGTCTCCTGCATAGATGAGTTTTATCCTTTAGTGTAGACAATTCCATTGTGCCAGAGGAGCAAAGTTGTCAAACACTGTCTTCATCCTGGAGCTTTAGTCCATCTCCTAGATTTCCTGGGCTCAGATCATTGAACACCTTGAAGTGAGGACTGAGGCCTTCAACTTGATTTGATATTCAATCTATGAGAAGCCATTGTAGGGAGTGGAGGACAAGTATGACGTATTTGCAGTAGTAATTAGTATTCCTGAGGAGATGTGCTGTAATGTTCTGTACCAGTTGGAGTTTCCTAAGAGCTGAAGGCTACATTTCCAAGTAGATTGCACTGCTGTAGACAAGTCAAGAGGTGACACAGATGTGAATAACTGAGGCCAAGTCATCATTTGCCAGGATGGGAGGGAGAGCAGAAAGGAGGGAAGAGGACAAAATATGCTGCTGTTCTGATTTTTGTAGGGCTTTTTTGTATTGCCCTTTTTTTCCCCTTTTTTTAATTGAAGGGAAAGGTGCCCAGAGCCTGGGAGAAACGTTTTATGCTACTTCATTTAAATCCAAATAAAATTCTCTCATGAGGAGGAAAAAAAATTGACTTTTCACAAAAGGACAAGTTTAAATGTCTTCTCTTTTTGAAGGATGAGACCATCTGTCCTCTCATCATTTTCTGTTTAAGCTACAGGGTGGATTGATTTAAATCATTAAGGAAATCTTATTTAAATAAATTTTAACCTTGTTTTGCATTTGTACTTCTTAGTTATCTTTCAAAGGAGAGAGTCATTCTCACCGGTTGGTATAACTGTTTAAACATGTTGATTTGTAACTAAATATAGCCTTTATGATAAATTTGGTACAACTTGTTAATGAAGAGGATACACATTTAAGTAGTTATATAGTTTAACATATATTTATTCAGATTCTAAAAGAAAGGAATTATTAACTGTAGTTAATGAATTAAAATAATTGTTTCTGCTACCTGATGTACTAGGGTTCCACTGAGCCTGCCTGTTCCACCAGCCTGGGCTCCCTCACCCTGTCCTGCTGTTCCAGGCTCTCAAGCCTCCTCTAGCACACACACAGGTAGGGATACACCCAACTGCAGAAAGACAGACACTGAAATCAGTACTGCTTAGGAAGGCTTTCAGCTAAGGAACTGCCCAGCACTCCTCCGCTGGAGAGTAAACACAAAATTGTATGGTCTTGCTCTGCACCAGAACTGTACAGTGTAAGCTAATTGAAATTCACCCTCTCCCTCACTGTGGAGAGAGATATGCACAGCTTCCCCCGCCCCCCAGTTATGAATTACAAAAACTGGGTTTAAAACAAAAACAAGTTTATTAAGTATAGAGGTAGATTTTAAGAGATTATAAAGGATCGCCAACAGGTCAGAGCAGATTACCTTAGTAAATAAACAAAACCTGCAAACTGAGCTTAACACACTAGATAGGTAGGATATAAATTAGCAAATTCTCACCCCGAGTGATAAACAGGCCGGCAGACTCTTAAGGCACAAGTTACCTTGGTTTTCCCAGGTTTTCATACACAGGCTAAATAGCCTTCTAGCCTGGGACCATCACTTCCCACAGTTCAGTCCTTTCCCCTCTGGTGTTTCCAGGTGTGTTGTTGCAGGGAGAGTGAGGTCCCCCTTTTATATCTTCTTCCCACTTGCTGGAAAGCTCTTTTGCTGTGACCTGGGTCAAACAGTTCTCATTGTGTAGTGTTATCTCTGAGATGTTTCTATTGTACACAGTTCCTGGGGTAATCCTTGTGTGTATTTCCTCAATATGCCATTAATATTGTTTGGTCTTTTTACTGATGTACCTAAAAGGCTGCTTGTGGGTGCTTTCAACATCGCAACGTGTTTCAGTAACACATTCGTACAAACTTCATAATTTCACATATGACGATAACACAGTCCAATGAGATATTAATGTCTAGCAGATCAAGTCTTTTTTTAGTCTGATACCTCACAAGGCATACTTTGTACAAAACATATCCTAATAACATGATGGTGTTGAGTATTGGGGTGTCAGCGTGTCAGACTAGTCCAAATGAAGAAAATATTCTCTCAACACCTGCACAAGAGGCTTCTGCTGTCAAAAGTTGTTCCAGGAGCTTAATCAGGGACTTTCCCCATTTGAATGGTTTGACTTTCTTTAAAACTTCAGCAGCAAAACATATCCTGCTTGAATCATTCATCTTTTAACCCTGCAATTTATTATGGTTGATGTTTGGTTTTGATGTCCATGACATAACAGTATCCTTTTCAGCAGTAAGATGTCTACCCTGGTAGTTTGTTTTGAGAAGATTGACAAGTAAAAGAGGTGGACTAAGTGCTTGATCCATCCACTTCTTCACTGCCAGCAGTTTAACTTTGTCGTTGGATACTTCTCCAGTGTTTCTTGAGGTTCTTTTCAAATTTCAACAGCATCAGCAGTAGAGCAGCTTCTTCTTCTGCAGTTTGTACAAAGCTATAGAAATAAGTCACAGTATTTTCAGCATGTCATCTGTTTCTCCTCAGTCCACTGTCAACTGCTTTGGCTATGATAATTCCATGTATTTTGTCATGATTTTCTACAAAAATTGTCATCAGGATAGGCCAGTCTTGAATAAATAGCTCAAAACAATCAGCCACTGAATTCAGTTGTACATGTTGGGGGAGAACTAGTTTTGATCATCCTTCTTTAAGTGAAACTAAAGAAAAGTGGTTGTTACTGAAGTATTTTGCAATTTCAGCAACATTTTCCTTTATTCCTGGAGTGTCTAAGTCTGTGGCCAAAAGATACATCAATGGAGCACTGTGTACCCATGTTATAAGTTTTAGGTATACTTCATTATCCTCGTCCTGAATTCTTCTCATCTTAATTTCAGCATGTTGTTTTTTTTTTTTTATTTAAATGATTTTAATAGATTATAATTTTTAAGCCTTACGATAGGTTGTCCTAATTTGAAATTTAATTTTAAAGAGCTTCATAGACTTTAAGACCAGAAGGAACCATCATGATGAGCTAGTCTGATCTCGTGCACATTGCAGGCCACAGAACCTCACCCACTCCTCTGGCTGAGTTACTGTAGTTCTCAAATCATGTTTTAAAGACTTCAAATTACACCATTTACTCTAGTTTAAACCTGCAAGTGACCCATGCTGCAGAGGAGAGCAAACCTCCCCCCCCCCCCCCCAAAAAAAAAAAAGTCTCTGCTAATCTGAACTGGGAGAAAGTTCTTTCCTAATCCCAAATATGGCCATCAGTTGGACCCTGAGTATGTCAGCAAGACCTATTAGACACCTGGGAAAGAATTCTCAGTAGTAACTCAGTGCCCTCCCTGTCTAGTGTCTCATCTTCAGCTGTTGGGGATATTTGCTACTAGCAGTCACAGATGGATTACACGTCATTTCAGGCAGTCTCATCATATCATCCCCTCCATAAATTTACCAATTTCAGTCTTGAAACCATTTTTTATCCCTACTGTCTAAACTTATTGATGACCAGTTGATATCCATTTGTTCTTAAACAGGTTTATTTTTAAAAGGAAAACATTTAATTTAAATCTGGAAATTATTTTTTAAAAAAATCATCGAATTTTATCCCTCCTGTCTAGCTGAAATATGTGCAGTATGTGCTATGAATTGTTTGTATTGGAGCTCCAAATATTTTATGGGTGCGGGTAGGCACGAGGGATGTATTTTGAATTTGAAGCTCTCAATAAAAGGGAGTGCAATAACAGAGAAGTAATGTCAGTGATGTAATCTTTTAAATAAGCTTTTGTTAAAAGAAAATAACTAGGTACCTTGAGTATGGAGCTGATGCTATCAAATAAAAACTACAGAGGTGAAACAAAGTTACACAGATAAAACTTTCAGTATAAAATTCCAGGCCCTCCCGGCTCTCTCCTCCTCTTCCTCCCCCCCCCCCCCCAAAAAAAAAATCATTCAAATATCCCTGAAACAACGTATGAACTGAATTCCAAAACCATGGAACTAACAGTGAAACACAATGAGCTGCATGTAACATAAGGCTGCTCAGTCACCTTCTGTTAAGAGTCAGTGTTCCAAAATCTCATCTCTCAGTTCAGCTCACCAAATATCCATGGTTTCCATAAGAACAGAGTAAAAGAGCTTTTAACCAACAGGCATCTAGCACAGTTAGTAAAACATCCTTGAGATGGGCTGTATCAACCCCACACCAGGCAAATGGGAGTTAACCAATCACTTTGGGCCCAAGAAACCCCTACCCCTTTGTCTCTGCTGTGCCTGCTCCAGGTGCAGGGAGCAAATAAAAGGAAGCTGGGTCAGCTCAGTCTGGGCTGGCTGAGGAGGAGGATGGATGTGTGCTGCTGGCTCCTGCTGAAGAACCATCAGCCCTCCAGACTACTGAGGTGGGTATCCCTGACTACACTATGGAGAACCCACTGGCTGTGGGGACACCAGGCTGCTGCCTGGAAAAGACAGGCCCAAAGTGAACTTAAGAGTTGTAAGTGACCCAGGGAATGTATTGGGAGCCAATACTTGAATTCCGAAAAAAGGGGTTGCTGGCTTCACAGGTTCCTGGGTCGGAATCTGGTGGAGTAGCATTGACCCTGATTCCCCTACCTTCTGCCCCATGCTGGAGACCCTGCCTATAGACTGTTTGCTCTGCCTTGCCCCGCCTAGTGGGCCAGAGTCCCTGATTGTCTGGCTCAGCTGAGTGTCTCAAGGACTGTGTGACAGGGTGTATCGACCCTGCCCTGGGCAACTGGGGGCACCCTTCTCTTCCCTGTCCCCAAACGTGCAGAGCCTTGTGAGAGTCTTCAATAGAACTTCTGTCAAATATGCATTCATTTACTGAGTCTTTCAGCAAGTTGTGTTTATGCTTTGAATTTCATGCAGCAGTGCTGCTTACTTGAAAAATTTCATTTTTCAGCTACTGAAACAAGAAAAGTCTTTAAAGCTTACTGAAAATGAGATTAGCGTCACAAGCTTGATATTTTCAAATCAAAATAAGGTAGCAATATCATTCAGAGCAATGGATTTTTAAAATCTGGCACATTATGTGAGAATTAACAAAGTTGCTTTCGAGTTTGGCTCTCCAGTTTATCATGCACTTTGTCAAAACTGTTACAGTTCTATTACCAAGGCATTAAATAGACTTAACTATTTAAAAAAAAAAAAAAAAAAAACCTTCAGAGACACCAACCTATAAATAAGATGCTTATTTTAAGGATGATTCTCCCGCTCACCCCCTCAAGCCTCTCTGACCAGATTTCGAAAGTAAAGTTGAGATATTTTGTTGATTGACGAAAGTGAAAAATAGCTAAAATGGGTGTTGGCTCAGTTGGCTAAATAAGGCCAGTGATCTTTAAAAAAAAAAAAAAAAAAAAAAAAAAAGATATTGGGGAAATATTAACCAGCGGGATATCTGATGTGGATCAAGAATAGAGTATGGTCTTAATGTGGTAACCCTGACCCATGGATAATTAAAAATGTAATTTGATGCTCTCCATAGAATGAAGTTAACATGTCAACTTAATATAACGTAGCTAAAATTTTGTAGAGGTGTACTGCTCTGATTTGGCATTGCAGTCATGTATTTCATCTAGCATTGCAGTCGAACACTTGATGTTAATATTGTCCATTTTAACATTTTTTTAAGCTACTGAGATGGTTTGAAATGACAGAGTAAGTTCACAGGAATACAATAGGGTCTTTTGATTGATCACTAAGAGTTTCATTTGAAATGGGATGAAATTCTGACTTTTTCATTCAGTGAAAAATGTCAATTTTGTTTCAACCTGAACCAATTACTTTTTTTGGAACTACCAGGGAAACTGCCAGGAACTACAAGAAAAATCAGTTCTTCTCGAAGCCCTAAATCAAGTCTGTGTTTGATATTAGAAGAGTAGGGATTCTGCATCTGTGAAAGAATTTTATTGATGTGGTAAAGGCAACTTTCTATGCAAGTCCTCTTTTGAATGGAGGAAAAGTTGGAAGATTTTGGGAAGTATTGTTGGAGAGGGCTGAGGGGAGACTTTTTTTTTTTTTTTTTTTTTTTAGTTTTCTTCCCTCTGTTGAAAGATTAGGGAACACAAACAGGAGAAATTGACTTACGCGGTGATTCAGGAAGTACATATGCACATAACTGTAAGCACACTTATAGTTTCATGGAAGTTGATGAAAACAACAAGGAGTCCATCTGAAGAAGTGGTTTTTTACCCACGAAAGCTTATGCCCAAATAAATCTGTTAGTCTTTAAGGTGCCACTGGACTCCTTGTTGTTTTTGTGGATACAGACTAACACGGCTACCCTCTGATACTTGACACCATGGAAGTCAATGGAACTACTCATACTTTAAAATCAGGTACCTTTCTGAATCAGAGGCTTACTAGTTGTGCAGGAGGAAAATAGGAAAACTAACTACAGCCAAAAGTATGTCAAAATTGAAAAATATAGCAAGAGATAAATTTCCCTGTTTATCTTCCAGCTAAAGTAATCTTAGGTGTTGAGGACTGTGGGCAAAGTTTCATGAGCATGTGCACGCGTGTGTGTCAGTGTCAAAGGGAGACAAGATTAATTATGTCCCTTTGTCATAAATGTAAAGGGAAGGGTAAACCCCTTTAAAATCCCTCCTGGCCAGAGGAAAAATCCTCTCACCTGTAAAGGGTTAAGAAGCTAAAGGTAACCTCGCTGGCACTTGACCAAAATGACCAATGAGGAGACAAGATACTTTCAAAAGCTGGGAGGAGGGAGAGAAACAAAGGGTCTGTGTTGTTGATATGCTGCTTTTGCCGGGGATAGAACAGGAATGGAGTCTTAGAACTTTTAGTAAGTAATCTAGCTAGGTATGCGTTAGATTATGATTTCTTTAAATGGCTGAGAAAAGAATTGTGCTGAATAGAATAACTATTTCTGTCTGTGTCTTTTTTGTAACTTAAGGTTTTGCCTAGAGGGATTCTCTGTGTTTTGAATCTAATTACCCTGTAAGGTACTTACCATCCTGATTTTACAGGGGTGATTCCTTTACTCCTATTTACTTCTATTTCTATTAAAAGTCTTCTTGTAAGAAAACTGAATGCTTTTTCATTGTTCTCAGATCCAAAGGTTTGGGTCTGTGGTCACCTATGCAAATTGGTGAGGATTTTTACCAAACCTCTCCCAGGAAGTGGGGTGCAAGGGTTGGGAGGATTTTGGGGGGAAAGTCCAAACTACGTTTCCCAGTAAACCCAGTTAGCGTTTGGTGGTGGCAGTGGTTATTCCAAGGACAAAGGATAAAATTAATTTGTACCTTGGGGAAGTTTTAACCTAAGCTGGTAAAAGTAAACTTAGGAGGTTTTCATGCAGGTCCCCACATCTGTACCCTAGAGTTCAGAGCGGGGGAGGAACCTTGACACCCTTAATTCAGTGATTTGATCTGATATGTAACCATTTTCTTTAGGGGTATTGAATCCTCCCTCACAATATTCCCTTGTATGGCCCATTCAAACCATATGAAATAGTTCCACGCCTGGAGAGTTTGCAAACAAAGATTTCCAAGGAACTTCCAGGTACTTCAGGAAATGTTCACCTCTCTAGCAAAGGGTGTGATTTGATGGGTCTTGGAGCAGTGGGGACACCCCTCCCCTCCACAGCAGGGAGAGGGAAATATATCAAGTGGGAGTGGCTGAACCAGTTACACACACTCCCCCAGGTTTCCCCCTTCCTTGCCAATGGCCTGCTCTGTATGTGTGTGAGAGAGAGAGATGGGGAGAAGGAGCTGCTGCTTTCTTGTGTCTTCCTCTTCCCTCCCTCCCATGCTGTATAAGTGGTGTGGTGTCTCTCATGGCATCCAGATACAGTACTGGCATCTATCCTTCCCACTTTGGCTGCCATGGAACAGCAGGCATCAGGATGGTTGGCTGTCACCTGCAAAGGGGCAATGTTTCTGTTGGCTGCTAGTGAGTAACTGTTCCAAATTCTGTCCTTTCCCAACTTTATGTTGTATGCTGGATCTCTTATGATGTTGGGCTAGGCTAATTGCCAAATTTGGTTTGGGATTTGGAAGAGATTTTTCTCATACGCCAGAATTGGCAAACTACTGGGGTGGAGAAGGATTCACCTTCCACCTGGCATCCCAGAGGCCTGTTTTGGGGGTGTTAAATTGCATGTCTCAAGGTGGTGGATTTCAGCATAGTTGGTGAGTTAAAAAGGATCCAATGTGAGGTCCCTGCACGTCCTGCTTGGGCATGAGCTCTAAGTATGATATGGCATGGGGAGGAGTGCACCTCCCTGTCTTGTGCAGTATGTAGTTCCCCATATCTCATCTCTCCTGTGTGGAGGAGTGGAATGCACAGGTGCTGATTTTTCCTTTTCCCCAGGGGTGCTCAGCCCCCGTTTGCCCAGAGGCCCTGCCCCAACTCCGCCCTTTTCCCCCAGGCCCCGCCTTCAGCCTCTTCCTGCCCCTGCTCTGTTCCCCTCCCCCAAGGCCCTGCCCTTGCTTCGCCTCTTCCTGCCCCCACTCCACCCCCCTTCCTGGGGCCCCTGCCCACCTGCCGCTCTCTGCCCTCCCTGAGGCACCAAACAGCAGAGCCCCCTCCATCAGCTGATGAACAGGAGCGGGGAACAGCTGTGGCCGGTGGGTGCTGAGCACCCACTATTTTTTTTTCCATGGGTGCTCCAGCCCCAGAGCACCCATGGAGTTGGCACCTATGGTGAAATGGGTTGGATCTCTGGCGTCCAGCCAGGGTCCCCGGGCAGGCCTGAGAGTGTAGTGAGGGTATTGCCTCATGCCTGCCCTCAGGTTTGAAGAACGTAGGCCAGTGGTGCCCTGGTGAAATCCACACTGGAGCAGCCCTGCCAGGCAGTTTGGGTAGTGGTTCTCCATTGGTTAATAATTTTAATGACATTGTGGACTCCCCATTTACCAAACTATGCCGTATGTGTCTCATTCTTTCTCTATCTGGATCAATGGTGGTGACTGTGTTTAAGTCCCATAAACTATTTAGTTCGGGCTAATGTTGTTAGCAGGATTGCACCCAGGAACCTATCCTTGCAACAAAGCCCGTTGCCAACTGTGCCCACATATCTATTCAGGGGACACCATCACAGGGCCTAATAACATCAGCCACACTGTCAGAGGCTCGTTCACGTGCACATCCACCAATGTGGTATATGCCATCATGTGCCAGCAATGCCCCTCTGCCATGTACATTGGTCAAACTGGACAGTCTCTACGTAAAAGAATAAATGGACACAAATCAGATGTCAAGAATTATAACATTCATAAACCAGTCGGAGAACACTTCAATCTCTCTGGTCACGCAATTACAGACATGAAAGTTGCGATATTACAACAAAAAAAACTTCAAAACCAGATTCCAGCGAGAGACTGTTGAATTGGAATTCATTTGCAAATTGGATACAATTAACTTAGGCTTGAATAGAGACTGGGAGTGGCTAAGTCATTATGCAAGGTAACCTATTTCCCCTTGTTTTTTCCTACCTCCTTCCCCCAGACGTTCTTGTTTAACCCTGGATTTGTGCTTAAAATGGCCCACCTTGATTATCATACACATTGTAAGGAGAGTGATCACTTTAGGTAAGCTATTACTGGCAGGAGAGTGGGGTGGGGGGAGAGAAAACCTTTTGTAGTGGTAAACACCCATTTTTTTTTCATGCTTTGTGTGTATAAAAAGATCTATACTTTCCACAGTATGCATCCGATGAAGTGAGCTGTAGCTCACGAAAGCTTATGCTCAAATAAATTGGTTAGTCTCTAAGGTGCCACAAGTACTCCTTTTCTTTTTGCGAATACAGACTAACACGGCTGTTACTCTGAAACCTTTATAGCTCAGATTCTGAAATACAGATTGCTTTGCTTTGCTTTTCCAGGTCCCAGTTTATTGAGGAAAAAGTTTAAAAGAAAAAAGTTAATTTTCTTTTCCATCTTGACATAGACACACAAAAAAACATAACACACATTCCTTTTGAAATTCCTAGTCATGCTATTTTTCATCTCAGTTCAGATAATGTAAAATCTGGCTTTTACTCCTTTAGAAATACTTTCTTAAATCTGTCTTTCAGTGAGTATATTTGATGAGGCTTTATAAAAATTATTTGTCTGGGAGGAGTTTTTAGCATTCATACTATCAGTCTGCTTCAGGTCAATTGCATTCTACTATATCTAAATGATTGGCTATTGAAAGCACATTCAAAAATGGAAGCAGATTTTACAGTCATCTGAAAGTCAAAGCGGTTTTCTCCTTAGTCTAGTGGGCAGCACAGAAAGAACACAGCCAGTCTCTCCTTTATCTAGATTTAGGTAGGTAAATGTCTCGCCCTAATAAATGTAGTCTGTTGCAGATGAAGGGTTTTCCTCTTGTGTGCTGAAGATGAGTCTTTGGTGGCTTGCAAACTGGGCTGGAACTGGGGCCTGGCTATAGTAACCCAGAAAAACCAAAGACCTATCAAGTTGAAATCATTATTGTAGATGGCTTCTGATCAAGGAGAGACTGGCTCCTTTGTTTTCTAGTTATGTCTAGACCTGCACGGATACAAAAATTTGTATCTGCATCCGATCTGTGATCCGCAAAAATTGTCCATGGATATCCACGGATTTGCAAAGCTCTACTAACAGCTCCACAGGTCACTGTGCACCAGTGATGCAGGTCTGTGACAAGCGCCCAATCCCCCCTCCCTCCCCCTTCTCCCCAGAGACCTCCTGCCCCGCCGCCTGTTCCATCCCCACGTACCTCCTTCCCTGCTCTGGGTAGGGAGGCTACAATCCTGTGTCCTTTTATGCAGCACTGCCCTCTCAGTGGTGGGGGGCTCGGACACCCCTGAGCAGCCGTGGCAGCTCTACCACACACACGTCTGGCCGCGACAGACAGTGGCAGCAGCCACTTTTTTCACAGAACCCACTGGTGCTGTCCCTTAGTTTAAAGTATAACCACACCTCTTTCAAAATGTCACTTGGCTTACTCTCTTATGGGAGTTGTAGTTTACCTTCTCCATCCGAGCAACCTGGGGGACTACAACTCCCAGAATGCCCATTGGGCTATTGCCACATATCACAGCCCGCTGATATGTGATTCAAAAAGCTGAGCTGGAGCCTGATGGCTGGGTGACAGCCGCTTCATTCAGGGAGTGTGTGCTCCAGAGCCGTGCCCAGATACAAAACTTGTATCTGCCTTCGAGCTGCGAAAATGGTCGGCGGATATCCACAGATTTGCAGGGGTGTGGTCATGTCTATATCCCCACTGTGGACTGTTCCTCTCCCCCTTTACTTACTACATCAGGATCTCATCTGGCATCAAAATAGATCTAGTTTAAAAGTCACTGTTTAGAGGCTCAGCAGCTAAAACTGTAATTTTTTGGCTATTCATCAGAACCTGCTCAAGTTGTTTTAAAATTTAGGAAAGTTTCTGTTATATTCCTAACATTTGTGCCTCCAGTGCTTTAATAACAAAAGTACCAGTAACTGTAGTTTTTGTGTGTCCTCGATTGCAGTTAACATGTAATTTCCATATCTTAATTTTTATAAATGAAGTAATGAGCTACCATTGCAATAGATGTAATACTAATGAATAAGAAATTTAGACATTTTCTGTTTTGTGGTCACTAATGAATCTAGGCTACACAGGAACTTTCTCTCCCTCCTTGACTAAGCTGACAAATTTCAACCAAGGCTGGTGAATGTTTTGGATTGTTTCTGATACTTTTACTTCTGTTGACTTTCTTAGATACTCCCATCTGATTAATTGCTCTGAATTGTGGTGTGAAAGGTCTGCTGGCGTGAAGCCTCTTCCTCATCCATCTTGTAACCTGCTACTACCTATTGCCTGAAACCCATAGCCAATAGAGAGTTGAATACTTGATAAATGATAAATTAATTCTCTTGCCTCCTTTTAGTTTATGAAAATTAATCACTGTTGACCTTTGCATCCTGTGCAGCCATTACTGAAATGAAATATACAAAATGTTGCAACCTCAATATTGAGGTTGAGCTAGAGGTCCTGAGAGCACAAAGGAATGGAACTGCTAAGTTTCCACGTGGACTTCAAACATTTTGGTAATCTCCTTTTTATAACGGAGCACAATGGACACATGGCCTTCATATAAGCTAGTGGGATATTCCTTGTTTGACCTTTGAGCAGCCCTGGGAATTGTACTTTGGTACAGATCCCACTTTTTCTTTCACCTTCCTCCCAACCGCATTGTATCAGCGTTGGCCCACTTCCCTATCCAATGTTGGGTATGGGTCTATAGGTGAAGCACAAGTTCATATCATACTCTGAAGTGGCTGTATAACACAGTTTATGATGTACCAACAATACGAAGGGTCTTTTTGAATCCATGTGATTGACCATTCTTGACCTGTAGTTTGCTATTTTGACAGTGCTGTGACAGAATGAATGTTCCTGAGACAGCTGGATGATTGTATTAGTCTGTATTGGTCTCTATTTTGCACAATATCTGCAGAATAATTGATATGTTAAAACAGTTCCTGGCTCTCACTGGGTGGATGATGCAGATAATCTGCTGAAAATAAGAAGACAATGTTTATGTAACTCTTTTCAGTTTAAGTATGATCAGGAAATGAAAAACTATGAAGAAATTCACTTTTTTAACTAGTCATGTATTCAGCACAGTAGACTATTGTAGCAATAGTTCTTAGGGGTGGACAGATTCTCTTTTCTCCTCACCCTATTGCCACACAGCAAGTGGAAGATTGAGAAAATTTCATGTTGACTGTGCTTGTATTTGTTTGATGACTGGTAAAATCCTGTTGTTGGTTGTTTTTAAATAATTATGTATACCAAAGGCCACTGATTGGTTTTGGCAGCTAAGGTTGGGTGGATATTGGGGAAGGTTTGGGGTAGGTGGGGGGTGCTGTTTGCTGGATTTTCAGTTTTGGAACTTGAGCCCACTGATATAACATAGTCCTACTTTTTGACTTTTGGAGCACACTACAAAGCACATTTGCTTTTCCCTACTTGAGAGAGACTAGTAGGACTCTGTTGCTAGGTCATAAGGGTTGGAAATAGATATTTAGCTGCTGAGTTATGATTTATGCTCCATGAGTAGTTGTTTGTATAACTGTTTTTAAAATGTCAAGGAATGCCTGGAGCAAAAGATAGACTGTTTTATATTGAATGAATATATAAACTGAAAAAATAAATAATTTCAAAAAATTAATTCACATTTCTAAACTAACATGATCAGACTCCTCTCCAAATAAGCAAAACCCTCAGTCATTTGTCCTAAAATAATCTGGAATGACTTCAACAGTAGTTTCTGTTGATTTGAAAACTTAGTGAGGCTGATTCCTTTTTCATAGGTATTAACATATAAGGACTTCTAGTTTCTTAAGTTGCTCAAGCCTAGGCCCTGCCCCCACCCCTTCCTCCAAGGCCCCACTCCTGCCCCATCTCTTTCCGCTCCCCCCCCCCCCCCCCAAGTGTGCCTGGCCAATGGGGGCTGCGGGAAGCTGCGCGGGACATACTGGCCACTGCTTCCCGCAGTGAACCGCAGCCAGTGGGAGCCGCGATCGGCCGAACCTGCGGACGCAGCAGGTAAACAAATTGGCCGGGCCTGCCAGGGGCTTTCCCTGAACAAGCGGCGTCCCAAGTTTCATAGAATCATAGAATATCAGGGTTGGAAGGGACCTCAGGAGGTCATCTAGTCCAACCCCCTGCTCAAAGCAGGACCAATCCCCAACTAAATCATCCCAGCCAGGGCTTTGTCAAGCCTGACCTTAAAAATATCTAAGGAAGGAGATTCCACCACCTCCCTAGGTAACGCATTCCAGTGTTTCACCACCCTTAGTGAAAAATTTTTTCCTAATATCCAACCTAAACCTCCCCCACTGCAACTTGAGACCATTACTCCTTGTTCTGTCATCAGCTACCACTGAGAACAGTCTAGATCCATCTTCTTTGGAACCCCCTTTCAGGTAGTTGAAAGCAGCTATCAAATCCCCTTCATTGTTCTCTTCTGCAGACTAAACAATCCCTCAGCCTCTCCTCATAACTCATGTGTTCCAGTCCCCTAATAATTTTTGTTGCCCTCCGCTGGACTCTTTCCAATTTTTCCACATCCTTCTTGTAGCGTGGGGCCCAAAACTGGACACAGTACTCCAGATGAGGCCTCACCAATGTCGAATAGAGGAGAATGATCACATCCCTTGATCTGCTGGCAATGCCCCTCCATATATATCCCAAAATGCCATTGGCTTTCTTGGCAACAAGGGCACACTGTTGACTCATATCTAGCTTCTCGTCCACTGTAACACCTAGGTCCTTTTCTGCAGAACTGCTGCTGAGCCATTCGGTCCCCAGTCTGTAGCGGTGCATGGGATTCTTCCATCCTAAGTGCAGGACTCTGCACTTGTCCTTGTTGAACCTCATCAGATTTCTTTTGGCCCAATCCTCCAATTGTCTAGGGCCCTCTGTATCCTATCCCTACCCTCCAGCGTATCTACCTCGCCTCCCAATTTAGTGTCTTCTACAAACTTGCTGAGGGTGCAATCCACACCATCCTCCTGATCATTTATGAAGATATTGAACAAAACCGGCCCCAGGACCGACCCTTGGGGCACTCCACTTGATACCGGCTGCCAACTAAACATGGAACCATTGATCACTACCTGTTGAGCCCGACAATCTAGCCAACTTTCTATCCACCTTATAGTCTATTCATCCAGCCCATACTTCTTTAACTTGCTGACAAGAATACTGTGGGCGACCGTGTCAAAAGCTTTGCTAAAGTCAAGGAACAACACGTCCACTGCTTTCTCCTCATCCACAGAGCCAGTTATCTCGTCATAGAAGGCAATTAGATTAGTCAGGCATGACTTGCCCTTGGTGAATCCATGCTGACTGTTCCTGAACTTTCCTATCCTCTAAGTGCTTCAGAATTGATTCCTTGAGGACCTGCTCCATGATTTTTCCAGGGACTGAGGTGAGGCTGACTGGCCTGTAGTTCCCCAGGTCCTCCTTTCCTTTTTTAAAGATGGGCACTACATTAGCCTTTTTCCAGTCATCCGGGACTTCCCCCGATCGCCATGAGTTTTCAAAGATAATGGCCTATGGCTCTGCAATCACATCCGCCAGCTCCTTTAGCACTCTCGGATGCAACGCATCCGGCCCCATGGACTTGTGCTCGTCCAGCTTTTCTAAATAGTCCCGAACCACTTCTTTCTCCACAGAGGGCTGGTCACCTCCTCCCCATGCTGTGCTGCCCAGTGCAGTAGTCTGGGAGCTGACCTTGTTAATGAAGACAGAGGCAAAAAAAGCATTGAGTACACTAGCTTTTTCCACATCCTCTGTCACTAGGTTGCCTCCCTCATTCAGTGAGGGGCCCACGCTTTCCTTGACTTTCTTCTTGTTGCTAACATACCTGAAGAAACCCTTCTTGTTACTCTTAACATCTCTTGCTAGCTGCAACTCCAAGTGTGATTTGGCCTTCCTGATTTCACTCCTGCATGCCCGAGCAATATTTTTATACTCATCCCTGGTCATTTGTCCAATCTTCCACTTCTTGTAAGCTTCTTTTTTGTGTTCAAGATCAGCAAGGATTTCACTGTTAAGCCAAGCTGGTCACATGTCATATTTACTATTCTTTCTACACGTCAGGATGGTTTGTCCCTGTAACCTCAATAAGAATTCTTTAAAATACAGCCAGCTCTCCTGGACTGCTTTCCCCCTCATGTTATTCTCCCTGGGGATCCTGCCCATCAGTTCCCTGGGGGAGTCAAAGTCTGCTTTTCTGAAGTCCAGAAGGACTGGGTTAGATGCACAAAATACAAGATCAAAATGATAGCTTCTTCTGTTTTTCCCGATCTCTCAGTCCAAATCTATCTCCATGTTAACAGTAGTCATAGACTAAACTATTTGGGGCAAGGACCATCTTTTAGTTCTGTCTTTGTACACTACCAAGGTCCTGGTCTTTGACTAAGGCTCCTAGATACTATAGTAATACAAATAATAGTTTCTCTCAAATCATCTCTGGGGTGGCCTTTGGCATTCCCCCACTTAATCGTACTCTTTCCTTTTGTCCTTTCATCTTTCATTTCGTCTTCTAGCTGATTTTCCTTGGTCACTTACTATAAATCCTGGTCTTAGGTGGCACTTTGCTGTGGGATTTCACTCTCCAAAATGGTTTACTCTGCCAACAGCTAGCGTTTTACTCACTTAGAACTTTGGCTGAAATTCAGAGTTACCTTTGGACACCATCTAGTTTTGTGTGCATGGTTAGTAGTAATTCCTCTCAGCCAATCAAATCCCTTTGTTTACTCTTGCAGCAGGGTTTTGTTGGTTTATTTTACCCACCCCTTTTGTTAAGAGGCAATAGTAATGCATTCTCATAATTTTTAACACCTTTTTAAAAAGACCTTTTATTATTCAAATCAAACCCAGATTATCACACAGTCTCTCAAGAAGCAAAGGAAATAACAATAGTTAATATGATTGTACTGTAGTTTATAAATTAATTTCTATTGCAAGGAAGGCAGAAT
Organism: Eretmochelys imbricata; assembly: GCF_965152235.1. NCBI lineage: Eukaryota > Metazoa > Chordata > Testudines > Cheloniidae > Eretmochelys > Eretmochelys imbricata. The sequence continues at coordinate 29,534,992 of NC_135574.1, forward strand.
AAGAGATTAGATTCACTCTGGTCAGTGAAGTTTAAATATATATAATTCCTTACTATTCTTAATCAGTTCACAATTTTTGATTATTTTTACTAAAAAAGCCCCTTGATTTGGTCAGGATTTTTAATTTTACAGATTTAAGAAACACTAGTGTTTGAGCATGCATGAAAAATAAATGTATACTTTCGAAGAAATTTGAATTGTATTTTCAGATAGTGAGTCAGCTAAAGCATGGATTAATGTTTCTATGACTACTATTTTGAGTATCTAGTGAAAAGAATTTCCACTGAGAGTTATGGCTTTCTAGATGAAGAGATGTGGTCATAAATATAGAATTGCATTAGTATGTAGGACAGTGTGGTGATATCAGAAGCTAGAAAAAGCTTTTACAAAATATGAATTATTGCATACAGTAGGGCATGACTCCTTTATATTTATTGGCTATGTAGTAGGTTAGCTTTTTATCTTTAAATGGTGGGCTCTGTGGTAAAATTTTTCTAAATTTTAGTTGTGACTTTCGAGGTAAACTGTAACATTTCCCCATCACCTCCTAAGTCACAGATTTGTCACGGGAGGGAAGTGAGTGCTGCTTTCTGCAGCAGCCTTCCCCTGCTGAGTCTACTGCTTATGCTGTTAGCAATAAAAGAGCTGGGATTTTCTTCTGGGACAATAAAGAAGTGATGAAATTTATATGTCTACTCCCCAAAAAGTACAAATGGGGGAAAATATTTTTAAATCAGGTTTGATCCAGAAATCGTAGTGGTCGCTCTCCCTCTTTTTGTTTTTTGTTGAAAAAAGTTAAGTGGTTTTAACATGGACGTGCAGCCCATATTGCTGAAGGGTGAGAGAGAGAGAGTGTGTGTGTGTACAGAAAATCCCCTCCCCCCCCTTTTTTGCAGTTCATTTTCAACATGTGGGGGAGGAGGAGGAGAGGCTTCTGGAACATGGTCTGAGTATGAGGCTATTTCACCATGTTTTTTACTGTGAAGCAAGAAGTATGGTATCAGCCCACAACTTCTGCTTTCATAAATGTTAGCAACACAGTCCAAGTTGTGTAAGTGGTGAGAGACCCATCTTATTTAGAATCTGAGTTTATTAGTAAACTTCTAAAGCAGTGCTAGTTAGTTCTAAGGTGATAAAATTGTGTAACTAACCTTAATAATAATAATAATAATAACAATAATTGATAAGGTAATAGTGCATGTTTTTACTTTTAAAAAGGGAAACTGAGTATTTCAATTCTTTGTGTCTGAATTTCTCTTTTAACAATATGTTAAACAGATTATTCAGTTTTCAACCTGAGCAGTAAAAGGCTGGGAATTTTATTTTGATTTTGAACCTTCATTAAATACTCCAGTTATCCGACTATTGTTTTAAATGTCAGTGCTTAAAAACACACAGGGAAGACTTTGGTACATACACAAGTACACCCAAATGTTTAATTTGTTCCAAGAGTTCAGACCCTAGTACTGCTGAAAAATAATTAGGATGGAAGAGCGTCCTGAGTATTAGTTATGCAAATGACATATCCAGTATCCCACTTTTGCTTCAGAATTACTATATACAGTATTATCACAATAAATAGCTTTTTAAACGAGAGTATGGTTTAATCAGATGTAAAATTGGTGATCCGTCATGATATCTGAGAATGCAGTGATAGCAGTTTTTGTGCTCACCGTCCAGTGATTTCAATCAGGTCAAGAACATTGAGTTACCTGAAATGGACTACTTTCACAAAATATCCAAAGAGAAATATATGCTGTATTCAGTGCAAGGTTTGGATTGTTTGCAGTGAATGAGGCATGGTACCACGCACAATTTAGATTAAAAAAATAACGTGGTATAGCTATTACCATTCTTCTTTCAGTGCTGGTCCCAGTGTGTATTCTAATGTGGGTATGCATGCACTCCATGTTCCTGAGACTGGAAAATTTTTACTAGTAGTGTCCATTGATCTGCACCTGGTCTCCTCACCTTGTGCCCCAGACCAAGGGCATAAGGGGTGGTACAGATCGATGACCTCTCCAGTTACTTTCTATCGCCACATGGTCTGAGACCCTCCAGTCTCCACAGAGCTGATCCTCTGACTTCAACCTGTAACTATTGTTGTGACATTACCCAGGGTACAGTCTGGACTGTTGGACAGCTGTGTCCCCTCAGTTCTTCAACCTGGGTGCCTTTCACACTGCTTCACTGTGAGAACAACCACTCCTGGCCTGTTCTCACACAGCCTCAAGCATATGAGTGCTCTTAGCTAACCACTCCTGAATTATACTGCAGAGTGACACCAGCAAATTCTCAGTCCCATGCAAATTCTGTGCGTCTTGCACTGCCCAGTTCTTTCCTTCTGGACAATACAAGCTCATAGAAAGTTTGTCATTTTATTAATAGAAAATGATATACATCTATCTTGTTATCCCAAATGAAGGTTCCCAAACACACACACAGACTGGTTTAGATAAAACAATAAAACAAGTTTAATAACTACAGAAAGATAGATTTTAAGTGATTAAGAGTAATGAGTAAGGTTACAAATCTGTCACGGATTTTGTGATTTTACCAGATGTCTGTGACTTCTTTGGCTTCAGCCTGCTGCAGTGGTAGAACTGGAGCAGCTGTCGGCAGCCTGAGGCTGCTGTACCAGTGTCCCCCACTGCCAGACGAGCAGCCCGGGGCCAGTGGTCAGTCCCTATTGCAAGGGCAATGGCCCGGGGCTGAAGCAGTGGCCGCTGTTGCTGGGTAAGCGGCCCAGGGCCAGTGGTCAGTCCTTGGCGGGGCTCCCACTGTTAGTCATGTCCCCTCACCCCTAAGGTATTTTTCATAAAAGTCACAGAAAGGTCACAGGCTTCCATGATTTTTTGTTTATTGCCTGCGACCTGTCCGTGACTTTTACTAACAATACCCATGACAAAAATCTTAACTTTTTGGTAGTGAGGCATAAAAGTCAGAATTGGTTACAAAGAAATAAAAGGTAAAACACAAGCTAATACTTACTTTAGCAAGTTAAGTGAATTTAAAGAAAAAAGGTTTCTCTCACCACATGCTTATAGGAATCTGCCTGGATCTCTTCAGCTAGGACCCCTCCCCCATTTCAATGATTCTTCCTTTGTCTTTCAAATGTTGATGCCATGAGTAGAAATGAGGGGAGAAAAGTGATTTGGAGCCTCTGTTCCTCATTTTTATATCTCTTCCTTCTCTTTGAAAATCACCTCCAGCCGAGTTTCAGGTGACAGCAAGTCTGTTTACATGGGAACTACCAGCTCTTCCATCGCCAAGACATAAATTTCATGCTCTCATCTTTCTTTCTGCCAAAGAATTGGCCGCTTAACCAGCTGATAGTCAATTTGATTTTGTTGACACCTGGCTGAGGCATCAGTGTGCCGTTTGTATCTGCTTTTTCTAAACTTGGAGCGCATATCAGTGAAGTTAAACAGTACAATCGTATAAGTTTACATACAATATTACCATACATATTTTATCAGGACAATAATGTTCAGCAGATTATGAGTTTTCAAATGATACCTCACAAGGCAAACTTTGTATGAGATTTATGATAATTTGAAAAGTGGTGAATGTAAGGTACAGACTGTCACACTTGTAAATATAAAAATTTGATAGGTGTTTAGATTTAGTTAGTACTCTGGGGATAACCCCCTTCGCGTGCCCCACCCCTCCATATGGGACCCCCTCAGGAGCTCGCACCTCCCCTCACCCCCCCCCCCCCATGGGACTCAGATTATGCCCAGGACTCTGAGCTTCAAGAACCCTTTCTCCTGCTAGTCAGCGATGACTCAGAGGTGCCTATCCTGCTTGAAGAAGCTCATGTTTCTGCTCAGTGCAGTAGTACCACTCCTTCCCCAGCCAAACTGGCGAATGTGGGAATTGAAACTTTGGAAACATCTTATGGAGAGTGTTATGAGACCCCAGTATTATCCAGGCTGGGCAGACCATCCTGTATATTGGGCAGAGGTGTGAAAGAACACACCATCCAGCACAGCTACGTCTGATACGGGGTAAAAAAAGGTAGAGCTAAGGACTTCTCAGCCCATAGGGGTCACAATACCAACGCACAGGCTCTGAAAAATAAAAGTACCTCCACATCGGTGCCGTTGGTATCGAGCAAAGAGCGACATGAGGCAAGGCTGGGACTACTATCGGTACTGACAGAAGACACCAGAAAATGCCATGCACTGCTGGTATTGACATGAGCACATAAGGAAACACTGGCTTTCAAGAGCATTTCTACACCAGCTCTGAAAGTGCACAGGGAGAAAACTCTTCATTCCAATGAGGACTGAAAGAAACACCACTTTGGAGGATACCTTCTTCCTTCTGGACCCAGAATCCCCCCCCTTCTATTGGATCCAGCCCTTACAAGGGAGATCCTAACAGTGCTGGACCATGAATACTATGAGAGAGATTGATCCCTTACTCTATGTACTTGTTAGAGCATTGAGGGCACTACCATTGCAACTGGAGTCCACATTTTCCTCTTCAGAGGAATCTGATATGGAGGAGGGATCCAACGTCACCTTTGCTGAGAGATGTGAGCCCAGATAGAGGATCCAGAATCTCCTAGGCCCTGTCATGACCTCGTAAAGATGGTCCCCAGGAATCACTTATATTCTGTGCATTACTGGGGATTGTGGGACCCCTACATGTGATATCAAGTATTGGTACATTTTCATGGGGAATTACACCATCCCTCCCCACCCCAGAGAACAGCTAGAGCTTTCTCAGCAGCCCGTGGAAGAGGAGGAGGAAGAGCCAGATCCAGTGGTACTCCCCCTAACAGGAGTATCATCATCATCATCTGATGAGGTAGTTGCTCTCGCCTCACCATCCCCACCAGATTACCATAAACCGTTTCAAGGCCTGTGGAGGACAGTTGTGGATTTGCTCCAGATTCCTCTGCAGGAAACACCTCAGACTCCTGGATGTTTTACAGAGTGCAGGACCTAGTGGAGTGATGCTCTTTGTTAACAAGGCTGTCCTGGAATAATGTGGCATACTCCAGGAACATGTGCGCCTACTTCCAAGAGCACAGAAAAGAGAATCATCGTCCCAGCCAAGGGAGCAGAATTTTTATTTATGCATCCTGGCCCAAACTCTTTGATGGCTCATGTAACCACTGAAAGGTCAAAAGCACCTGAGGTCCTCTCCCTCAGATAAAGAGGCCAAACATTCATGTCCACCAGCCTGAAATTCTGAATAGCCAATACGAGGCCTTGCTGTCTAAGTATGATTTTGTCAACTATTCAAAGATTTCAGAATTCAGAGACGAGCTCTCCCTCCAAAGGATAGAGCACAATTTTGGACCCTAATTAAGGAGGGTAGATTGGTGGCTAGAACATCTCTACAGTATGCAGTTGATGTAGCTAACATAGTCTCGAGGTCAGTGGCTATTGGTTATGTGCTGAAATAACTGACTTACAAATGTATAACTTTTAGCATAAATATAATATCACTTATGTTTTACATGTCCAGGGCACTTACTACCTAAGGGCAAAGAGACCAGGATGCAGATAAAGCTCCTAGAGTCCAGAGCTGTTGAAAAGGCCTGGAAGTAATTCTTACTGCTCATACAATCGTAACATATTTAGGTGATGTCCAACAACATGACAACCATGTTCTACACCAGCAAGCAAAGGGGAATGAGATGTACACTCCTGTACATAGAGGTGGTCAGTCTGTGGCACTGGTGTTTTCATCACCAGATCACCTTATCAGCAGTACACATTTTGGGATTACACAATACATTAGTGGACAGTCTTAACAGACACTTCATTATCAAACCTAGAATATAAGGGTTGGAAGGGACCTCATCTAGTCCAACCCTCTGCTCAAAGCAGAACCAAACCCCAGTTTTTGCCCCAGATCCCTAAATGGCCCCCTCAAGGATTGAACTCAACCCTGGGTTTAGCAGGCCAATACTCAAACCACTGAGCTATCCCTCCCCACAAATGGGAGCTGCACGATTCTGTGGTGAACATACAAAGGCAATGTGCATTCCCCTCTTGAGACCTGTTTGCATCACAAGAAAACAGGAACTCCAAGATATACTGCTTCAGAGGATTGCACGGTTAGGACTCCAAAGTGGATGCCCTCCTAATCTTGTGGGAGGGACCCTTAATATTGTATGCCTTTCCCCCCCATATCTTTCTTACCTTCAGTTCTCAGGAAGATCTAGCAGAATGGGGCGGTGATCATCCTCATCGCTCCCAGGTGGCCCAGACAGTTTTGATTTTACAACCTTCTTCAGCTGTCAACCCATCCATCCATCTATCTCTGGTCTTGTCAGACCTCTCACCACAGGAAAAGGGCAAGATCAGACGTCCCAATTCTGACTCCCTCCACCTCTCAGCTTGGTATTTGAATGGGGATCAAATCTAAAGTGGACATATTCAATAGTAGTTCAAGCCATCCTTAACAATAGTAGGAAGGAATCCACCACAAACTGTTTTTTTGGCTAAGTGGAAGAGATTTTCTATTTGAGCTCAACATCTCCAGATGCTCCCAGAAGAATCAAATATTACCACTATATTCTAGACTTTCTATTCACTTTGAAGACTGCAGATCTTTCCTGTAGCTCCCTACAAGTGCACATTGAAGTGATTAGAATCTTCTACCCTTCAGTTGACAATTATTCAACCGTTCCATTATCAACCATCCAGTGACTATATGTTTCCTAAAGGGTGTAGTTAGAATCTCTTCTCTCTAGTAACTAAACCTGCTCTGACATAGGATCTTAACTTGGTACTGTCAGTGTTAACCAAGTCAGGATTGGGCCAAAATAAATCTGATGAGGTTCAACAAGGACAAGTGCAGAGTCCTACAGTTAGGACGGAAGAATCCCATGCATTGCTACAGACTAGGGACCGAATGGCTCGGCAGCAGTTCTGCAGAAAAGGACCTAGGGATTACAGTGGATGAGAAGCTGGATATGAGTTAAGTGTGCCCTTGTTGCCAAGAAGGCTAACGGCATTTTGTATGAGTATAGGCATTGCCAGCAGATCGAGGGATGTGATCGTTCCCCTCCATTTGGCATTGGTGAGGCCTCATCTGGAGTCCTGTGTCCAGTTTTGGGCCCCACACTACAAGAAGGATGTGGAAAAATTGGGAAGCATCCAGTGGAGGGCAACAAAAATGATTAGGGGACTGGAACACATGACTTATGAGGAGAGGCTGAGGGAACTGGGATTGTTTAGTCTGAAGAAGAGAAGAGTGACGGGGGGATTTGATAGCTGTTTTCAACTACCTGAAAGGGGGTTCCAAAGAGGATGGATCTCAGTGGTAGCAGATGACAGAACAAGGAATAATAGTCTCAAGTTGCAGTGGGGGAGGTTTAGGTTGGCTATTAGGAAAAACTTTTTCACTAGGAGGGTGGTGAAGCACTGGAATGCATTACTAGGGAGGTGGTGGAATCTCCTTCCTTTGAGGTTTTTAAGGTCAGGCTTGACAAAGCCCTGGCCGGGATGATTTAGTTGGGGATTGGTCCTGCTTTGAGCAGGGGTTGGACTAGATGACCTCCTGAGGTCCCTTCCAACCCTGATATTCTATGATTTGGTGAACCGTTAGTGATCTGCTCACTGTTCCATTTGTCTGTGAAGGTCACCTTTCTAGTGGCTGTCACTTTGGCTAGAAGTATTGGATAACTAGGAGCCCTTATGGGTGATCCATCCTACATAGTTTTCCATAAGAATAAGGTTTTTTTAAGAAAATCAAAAATTCACCCCCAAAATAATCTCGGCTTCTCACATAAACAAGACAATATACCTACCTGTCTTTTTTCTGAAGTCATGTGCTACTAATGAGGGGAGGAGACTCCATTCCCTGGATGTTCACCAAGTATTGGCATTCTACGTACAAAGAACAGTCATTTAGGAAATCATTAGCCTGTACGTTTCATTGGCAGAACAGATGAAAGGACAATCAATCTTTGCTCAGAGACTTTGGATTTCAGGCTGTATCCTCCTCTGTTATTAGTAAGCTGATACCCTCCTCTGCAAGGTGTGAAGGACCATTATACCAGAGCCAAGGCAGCTTCAGTAGCTGCTATTTATGAAATGCCACTAGTTGACATCTGTGAAACTACAATGTGGAGCTCTGTACGTACATTCACAAAACATTGCACATAGGTCCAAGCCTCTGCAACTGATGCATCTTTTGGATCGGTGGTCCTTCATTCGTCTGTACTGCATGGGTCCTTGCACCCTCCTCTTCAATGATTACAGCTTGTCCGTCACCCACAGTGGAGTTCACATAGGGATGAAGAAGAAAGAGACATTATTTACCTTTTTTCAGAGTAGCAGCCGTGTTAGTCTGTAGTCGCAAAAAGAAAAGGAGTACTTGTGGCACCTTAGAGACTAACAAATTTATTTGAGCATAAGCTTTCGTGAGCTGCATCCGATGAAGTGAGCTGTAGCTTACGAAAGCTTATACTCAAATAAATTTGTTAGTCTCTAAGGTGCCACAAGTACTCCTTTTTATTATTTACCTTGTATGGTAACTGGAGTTCTTCAAGATGTGTGATCCCTATCTGTATTTCCCTGCCTTTCCTCTTTCTCCTCTGGTTTGGATCCTTTACTCATCGTTCATGGTAGAGAAGGAACTGAAGAACCAGTCTCTGTCTGCACCACCCTTTATACCAGGAGAAGAAGAGCACATGCGAGGCCAATGAACACCGCTTACAAAAATCTTCCATTCTTGGGTACATGGAGTGAATGCATATTTATCCACAGTGGAATACATACAGGGACAACGCATCTTGAATAACTTCAGTTACTATACAAGTAAGTAACCTCTTTTTCAGTGGATATCATCCATCCTACCTCATTCAGAGCACAGGATGGGGATTCCTATGGGGAAAAATAATCTTTAATTACATGATTGCAGACTATCAGAATACATGTGCACAAGAGGGCCAAAATACGATTTCATGGGCAACCTTAATTCTGGCATTTCCTAAATTTTGAGTATGCAATCTTAATGTTCTTTTAATGGAGTTTCTGTGTGTGTAATATTATAAAGGCTGGAGTCATTGCAGTTGGCTTAAAAATGCAGCATTACTTACAAGGTCTTTATTGCTATTCATTTCTGCCTCATTAAAAGATTATTTTTGTGCTCAAACAGTACTTTATTGAGCTGGTATCATTTTAAGAAAAAAATCAATGGGATGATAAGTTGAAATGGTCATAACAGTAGTTCACCAAATATTTGTTTACCTAACACTTAAAAAATGGGGGATAATTGCAGAGGGATCCTGGTTAATAATTAACTGTCATTTGCTATATGTGATCTTATTAAAGGAGCAATACAAATCTCTCTCCAACTAGGTTCAAATGTAGAGTTGCAGTTTTATTTCCATAATAACAATTTAGATCCAAATACCCCCAATATTTTTAAATGAGGTACCTAAAGTTCACGTAAGTTGACATAGTAAAAATATTAGTCTTCGTCTGGTCTTTTATATCAGAGGACAGCAACATACAGTATTTTACAGGAACCTAAAGTGGGATCAGATGCTAACAATTAATTTCCTCGTAGAATTTTCTATGGGGCTTATCACTATAGTATCTGAATATTTCAGGAACATTAATGAAATTATTTCACAACACCCCTCTGAGGTAAAATGATGGCATTTCCCCCATTTTACAGATGAGAAACTGAGACCCAGAGTTAAGGCCAAAAACTGTAAAAAGTGTTAGTTAATTTTGGGTGCCCAGCTTGGGAAGTCTAAGGCTTAATTTTGTCAAAGTACTTAGCATGATGTAGCATTTCAGATGTTGAAAGCATAACTCCCATTGACTTACACCGAGTTACAGTTGGGAGTGCTCAGCACATCTTCAAATCAGGCCCTGGTGTGGTATCTAGAAATGAGGAACTCACATAGAATGGCCCATGAAAAGTTTGGTTTAAGTGACTTGCCCAGTGTCACACAGGAACTCTTTGGAAGAGGCAGGAATAGAATCTAGATAACCATGAGACTGCCTCATTCACTGCATCTTTCAGTTTCTGCAATAAATAAGGCAGGGATCCAACAGACAACAGTCTCATTTTGCTGTACAACTCAGATTCATTTGAGGAGCACTATCTATCCCGTGCGCTGAATGAGGCTGGAGTGCTGTGGAAAGAACAGTTTCTGATCGTTGTGACAGGGTCGGGCTACAGGAGAGTGATAGAAGGTAGATACATTAGCCCCAGATTAAGCAGGTCCCTTTCCCCGAGTAAGATAAGGGGCTATTCCAGAACAATCAGGAAGTTGCTGGAACCAATTATGGCAGGCACGCTAATTAGAGCACCTGAAGCCAATTAAGAAGCTACTAGACTCAATTAGGACAGGCAGTCTTATCAGGGCACCTGGTTTAAAAAGGATCTCACTTCAATTAGTGAGGTGTGGCAAGGAGCTGAGAGTGAGAAGGCATACTGTTGGAGGACCGAGGAGTACAAGTGTCATCAGGAGGAAGGTCCTGCGGTGAGGATAAAGAAGGTATTGGGAGGAGGCCACGGGGAAGTAGCCCAGGGAGTTGTAGCTGTCACGCAGCTGTTACAGGAAACACTGTTGACAGCTGTGATCCACAGTGCCCTGGACAGGAACCCGGAGTAGAGGGCAGGCACTCCCTACTTGATACAAGAGGAGTTGACCTGGACTGTGGGTCCCACCTAGGGTGACCAGATCACCACACTAAAATATCAGAACACATTGGAGTGCCATCAGCCCTGCCCACAGTCCACCCCTGCTCCTCCCAGGCTCTGCCCCCACTTGGCCCCCCTCCCACCGCAGCCTTCCTCATCCCCCTGCCTGCCGCTGGCTTGCTGCATCCCTCCTCAGTCCCCCACCCACTGCTCACCTCAACGCCTACTCACTTGCCTGCCACTCACCTCTTCACCGGCCCGCAACTCACTCCTATGGAGCTCGCCCATGCCCCACCTCTGCACCGCCCTCGCCCTTCCCCCAAGTCCCCGCCCCTGCCCTGCCTCTTCTCCGCCTCCTCCCTTGAACTTGCCGCGTACCCGCTCCTCCCTCCTGGAAAGCGCTAAGCACCGCCAGGAGCTGTTGGGCGGCGGGAAGCGCTGGGCGGGAGGAGCAGGGACGCGGCACGCTGGGGGGAGAAGGAGGCGAGGAGTGGGGAGCTTGGCTGCAATTTTTCCCCGTGGGTGCTCCAGCCCCAGAGCACCCACGGGGTCAGCACATCCCTCCTGCTCGCCTCCTTACCTGAATATCAGGACAAATGGCGTCCTGATTGTAACGTTGATCAGGATGTGGACAAAGGGTTAAATATCGGGACAGTCCGATTTTATCGGGACATCTGGTCACTCCAGTCCCACCAGAGGGGAAGGTCCCTGGCCTAGGTAGGTCAGCAGAGACTGCGGGGATTGTTCTCCTCCCTTTCCCCATGCTGTCCAGTGATGAGGTTAGCTGAGTGAACGGTAGGTTTGAGCCACTAGCAAAAGTGGCCAAACTGATTGCTGCCGTTAATCTCTGAGGCGAGCAAATCCGCTGATAAGTGCAGGACCCACCAAGGCAGAGGAGGAACTTTGTCACATCATGTAATTAAAGACTACACGACAAAACATTATGCACAGGGTTCCTTAATTGCACAGGTAAACTTTAAATCTGGCATTTCCTAAATGTTGAGTGCCTGACTTTGAAACCTTAATGTTCTTTTAAACGATTTTTAATGTATTTCCCTAACCTTTGAAAAAACACATTCAGTCGTGTAAAGTGACATTGACTCTCACATGGGTTATCAGTAGCATTGAAACTCTTAAATCCACAGTTCTGACCTCTGCAACTAGAGCTAGCAGAGTAAATTATAGCAGCAGTAGGCTGTTATCCTTTCCATCAGTTCCTGTTGTGTGTTGAGAGAGACTTATGCAAATGATTTCATAGTTAGCAGAAAAATGTTGACACTTGGTGATCATAAATTCAAGTCCATATTCTGGAAGGAAGCATGCTCCAATGGTTAGAGTATCTTCTGCCCGTGTCCCTTAGTAGTATATCTCATTCAATCGGTCCCTTTTGCTTCTGTCTCCTCTTCTCCCTCCCTCCGCCTCCCCGCCCCGGCCGCTATTGTGTCTAACCTCCTGCCTGTCCTTGGTTAACCTCTGCATCTGAGTCAGGCTGCTTCCTTCTCCTCCATACTGTGTGGGCACCAACAAAAGGAGCATCAAGAGCATAGAAAAGGCAGTCCCCCTTCCCAAAGCCACAGTTCAAGTCTGGAGGGACGGCCTGTGCCCAGTTTGACACTGGGGTGCAAGACTCATTTGTTTTGTTTGTGTTTTGGACTTGGGGTCTATCCAGAAAGAGTGGAGTTTTCTTTTATGTTTTAGCAAGAGGCCAAAGTCACTGTAGCAACCAAACCAGATTGGAATGTTGGGAGATTCAACCTGTGTGAGGAGAATTGAGGGCAGCTAGCCAGAAGCCAGATTGGATAGGTAGCACTGTTTCAAATGTGTTTAGCATGAACAAATACACTTTTTATTTATAAGTTACATAATTCTCTCAAGTTTATGGTTGGAAAGGGGTATGTGAGTGTGTAAGTGTGTTTTGAAGTTCTAGTCTGTTTTTTATGTTTTTGTGGGTTTTTCTTAAGCAGCCTTAATTGGCACTCCTTTTCTTGCCCTTCTTTGTGAATTCCTTTAGTGTTTCATAGGAAACTTTCCACCAATGCTCATTAGTGCCTTCTGTATAATTTGCTATTGACACTGCTGTGGTTATGTTGGGTGTATAACTACTGCTGGGATCTAAATCTCTCCTGAGGCAGATTTTGAGAAGGTAAATCTATTTTACTTCCAGCAACTTCACAATCTTGAGCAAAATATGCATCTGACAAGATATGAAATTCTCCACTTCCATGATCAATTATGGAATTAATTCTGAATGGGAGCAACCCAGCAATTATAAAGAGACATAACCCCCACCCCACCCCACCCCAATAAATAAATAAACCTAGAAGTTTTATGCTGTAGCCAGGTCAAAGGCAGACTGTTAATCTCCTCCAAATTGGGGCTTTTTAGTGAACAAATAGGTCACCCACCCCTATAAGATCAACCACAAATAGAAGAATTGAAGCCTCCCTCAGAAGAAATGATCTTCTGTGACCCTCTGCACCTCTGTGGTTTCTACTTCTTTGGCATGGACCAGCTTCTAATTGGAGGATCCTTCAGGGAAGGTTAAAGACCTTAAATCTACCCTATGTTTAACTTTCATTGCCTGCAGCTTTTGTTTCCAGTGTCTCATTCATGCCCTGTCCTTTGTGGCTAAATGTATGGGAACATTCGTATTTTCAAGACAACTTTGACTGCTGTTTTGGGCAGTGCATCTAATGGACTCGTCCAAATGCAAAGGGAAAAGTTTTGGTTAGCCACTGGATAAAGCAATAATTAAAGCAAGGGGTAAAGAAAAGCTGCTGGCTTTATCTAGTTGTCAGAGTTAAGCCTACAGAAATTAATAGAGGGCAAGCAGCTCTTTTGTTGATTCCACTCCTCTACTAGATTTAACAATAAAGAGAGAGCAGTTCTTCTCAGGGCATCTGGAACAGTTTTCAGCTGAGAATAAGCAGCCTTTTGGATCCTTTATTGGGTAGAAAACTGGCCCCTAACAGTGCTTTCCTCATTGAAGGCAACTTAATGTCTAAGATGAATAGCTGATCCTGTCTCTGAAGGAGTGGGAGTTTAACAGCAGAGCTTCTCAGGCAGTGTTCCAGTAATGGGAGATTCCACAGACTGATTTGTTTCAAACAACAACAGGAAGTTGGATCTTTTTTGCTTCAGAGAGGAGGCCATGGAAAATGAACCCTTTTTTATTGGGATTGTTATATGAAGTGATGTGTTCTCTTCCATTTCTAATTCCAGTAGGCACGAAGATGAAGGTCAGGACCAGTATCCTCTTAATTGCCTTGCCTGAAGCTATTGACGGTTGGAAATGCCAATTTGACTTCCTTGGAGGTTATCTCTTCGCAGAGTCCTTCAGGTTTTAACTTAGGAAGCAGGAATCAGTATTGTCAGTCCCCAAAAATGTGCCCTCCGTTCATACTGGAGCAGGAGTAGTATTCTGCAGAAGGTCTCCTCTGTTCCTTAGGCCTAGGATGTTACATTGCAGCACATGTCAGAATGATTCAACTGCTGGAATGTTTCTGTTACACTTACAACTGGAGCAGTCCTGGTGCAGAGTTTGGCATATAAAATATGTCTGTCAGACTTCTCTAGTAAAAGAAAATAACTTTTTAAAATGCCTGAATATGTATTTATAAGAATATGTATTGTTAAACATATATTCACATGCACGTGCTTGAATAACGTATGCTTTTTCTTCTTGGGAGAGAAAATTATCAGTGAATCTAACTGCAATACTAAGGTTCCTAGGGAAGTTTGGTACTTTCTTGAACACATGTTGAACCGAGGGATGTAATGTAGTCCCAGCTAATTTTTCTTAAATTCCTAATGTAGTAGATGCTAAGTATGAAATGAGAATCTTTGTGAATGCACTTTTATCTTTTAAAAAAACACTTTTACAATCTGACACTTGACATTTGCAAGGTATATGTGGTTTCCATTTTAAATAGAAAATTTGAAATATTAAGTGTGATTTATATTTATGAACAGTGTAATTACTTTTGATACCAGTTACCCAAAAAGGTGAGACATTAATTTAAATGGAATTGTTAAAACATACTTCGTAAACCAAGTTCCTTTCTAAAATTTTGTAAACAAAATCTTATGCATGTTTCTATCAATAAGTGTGTCATAATTATTGTAAAGTTCTGAGGATTGAAGGAATTTTCTGCTTCTTAGCTGATAATGCTTCCATGTTAGTGCAGAAATAAAATGTGTGTTTTATTTCCCGCTGCTGCTAGTCTGTTCATTTTCTAATTTAAAACAGGTAGTGGCATATACTTTTGTTTAAACTATACTCTTTCGCTTCTTGTAAAATGTATTGGTGGGTATTTATTCATAGTACTCTAAGCTAATTGTTTAGACCATAATGGTTTACTTAAGTATACCGTTTACCTGGGAAACGTTCCAGTTAAAACTCTAGTCTTGTTCTACCAATATTACTAGGGATTAAAATTATATTGTAGTCTGATCTGAAACTTTCTGTATTCACTTGCTATATTCTGGACCATTGTCAGAAAGCTTTACTAAACTGGTGGATCAGTTAAAATTTTTGGTCAATATCTTGTGACTTGTCAGCATTGGAAAGGAATACTTTGTACGACTTGAACCTTGAACATTAGTTTCTCTTTTTCCAACTCTACTTCTAGTTTTGATTTTTTTGTTTTAATTTTTTTTGGGTGTAAATTCAATTTGGTTGTTTGGGAAGCCTTCAACTGAGTTGATACAGCCAGTTACTTTTGTGGAAGAGTAATAATCGGAATTATTTTGCTTTCCTGTGTCCTTCTGCTGAAGTCTGTTGTATGATACGCTATTGGAAACCTTGGAGAAGCCAAATTAACAGGAAAGAAATTACCCTTAATACTGTATTTATTAAACATTTTTAATTTAGGACTCTGTGCATTTTTATGCTTGTCTGCTCTTTTGAGAGCAATGCCAAATCAAAAATTAAAACCAACTAAGGAATTTATAAATATATAGTGACATTTGGCTCAGGACAGGTTATACTAGATGACTGAATCTTCTATGATTGCACTGTCACAGCAAAAGTAGACCTAGAATTTGTTTTATATTGCTGGAGTCTGAAGACAAAAATGGCAGCAGATGAGCTGTGGGAGGAGACAAATGGTGACATTTAATAGAAGTGGAAATAATATTTAATTGAAATATTTCTGGCTAAAGTACATATATAATATTTTTAGAGTCTTTATTGCTAAATAACACTGTAATATTGAAAATATGAATTATCTGTAAAACCTGTGTTCAACAAGTAAGTTATGAATATACTGTTGCTGCTCCTTCTTCTCACCCCTCTCCTCCAGTTTGTTTACTTTGTTCATCTGTAAATTCCATTTTAAACTGCATTGTAAGCTCTTTAGGGCAGAGGCCGTATCTCTTTATGTGTACACTGCCTAAGAGGATGTGAGTGGTGACCGTATGTGCTACTGTACTATAAATGGTAATCAAGATGTTTTTCCCCCCAATAGTCAAATAAATAAATAACCCCTGAAAAATTGTTTTAAATATTGTCCAGGTGCAAAATCTGTGAGAAGAACCACATTTCACTGAAACCTATTGTCTATGTTACATGGTTTAAATGTCTAAATATGTATTTACTTGTAGATGACGACTACGTTCAGATATATTTGAATACATTTCTTTTTAGTCACAAGTCTAAACTACGAGATTCCATACAGTTAAACTCAAATAATGTAATCTGAAAAAAACTATTAAATTTCAAGTAGTCTTCCAGAACAATAAAACCTCCCAACAGTACATGTTGCCGGGATTATAGCCCCCTCCATCACTTCCTTCACGTACCTCTACTTACTGTCTTGCTTTGGGAACATTCTAGAACAGGGGTGGGCAAACTTTTTGGCCCGAGGGCCACATCTGGGTATGGAAATTGTATGGTGGATCCTGAATGCTCACGAAATTGGGGATTGGGGTGCGGGAGGGGGTGAGGGCTCCGGCTGGGGGTGCGGGCTCTTGAGTGGGGCCAGAAATTAGGAGTTCAGGGTGGTGGAGGGGGCTCTGGGCTGGGGCAGGGGTTGAGGTGTGGGGGTGAGGGCTCCAGCTGGGGGTGCAGGCTCTGGGTGGCACTTACCTCAAGCAGCTCCTGGAAGCAGTGGCATGTCCCCCCTCCTGCTCCTACGCGGAGGCGCAGCCAGGGGGCACGGTGCACTGTCCTGTCCTCAGGTGCCGCGTCTGCAGCTCCCATTGGCTGCAGTTGCCAGCCAATGGGATCTGCGGGAGCCACGCACAGCGTGGCAAGCCCTTGACCCCGCTCCCCAGCCGGAGCTCAATGGCCTGATTGAAACATCTGAAGGGCCGAATGCGGCCCCCCAGGCCGTAGTTTGCCCACCCCTGTCCTAGAAGAACAAATGAGTCTTCTAAAATGTCCTGATAGTAATTTAAAGTCAGGATTTGCTGAGCGAAGTTGTGAAATTAATTCTAGAGCTCAGGGTCTCACATAAATATCCAACCACCTTTCCTGTCCTGTTGTTGCTATATGGCTTGTTAGCCTGATTTAGTAATAGTAGCTCCAACAACATGGAGAGAAGTAATCACTCCAGCAGGTCCAAAACCATTTAAGCGTATTTTAGGTATGTTATGGTCTCGTATAAATCCATACCTGGGAATATTATAATGTTTTAATCAGTTAAAAAGCCATTGGATTGTCAGTTCAAGTATGCATACATTTAAAAAGTGCATATTCTGTTTTTAGGAGTTTATATTATCAGTAGTTGTGCTTCTAAATCACCTAGGTGATTTTGTTTTCTAGATTAGTTATGAACTGAAAACACTAAAAATGTAATTGGTATTGTACCCGGTGGTACTGTGAAAAGATGTTTTGGATTCTGCCAACTCATTTTTGCTCATAGTATGGCGGGGCCTAAATCTGAGTAGGCCAGGCCATTCAACTGAACAGGGTTGATGAAGGCATAAACCCCAAACAGACTCAACCAGCCATTATAACTTTAGAATTAAGTGCCAACACAGGTGAGGCCACATTCTGTGCTGATTTCAGTGGGATTACTTGAAATATAAGCAGAGAATTTGACTGGCTGTTTTGTGGCTTCTGTTTTCTCCCCAGTTGTCTTTGTCAGAGTGAACAACACATACATTTAGCTCTCTCTTGTTTCCAAGGCTTTCCCTTAGTTAATTTTTCCTCCATTTATTTAGGTCTTCAAACTGTACAGGATGCCTGCTTAGAAGGCAAAATTGAGGGCTACTTTCAAAGTGGATTCCTAGTGGCTAATTGTTCTGGGAAATCTTCTCTTCTGATTCAGGAGAATGCTGAAAAAAACTTTTAATTGAGATTTGTCTGCTGGAGAAATGCAATATAAAGAGTGTTTAAGCGAATTTACACAAGTAGATCTTTTTTGATAGGACTGGGGTTGCCTTTGCTTTTGCCAACAATGTGTGTGTTTGGTTCCTGCTATTTTTAGTTCTGATGGCTTTAAACCTTTTGTAATAACAGAAAGAGGAAGTGAACAGTGATATCATTTTAATAACATATTTCCTGGTAGGAATGACTTATCAATGAGGCCTAAACAGAGGATGTCATTTCCTGGATTACTTATCTTCAGTTTGGATGGTCTGTTTTATCTTTTGGCCCAGGCATGCTCATCAATGTTCATAAATGTAATACAAATTTAATGCTCTTAGGTGAAAGATGCCCTTCAGCAACTGTTTAGAGCTTAAAACATCAGTTGGTCAAGTATTAAAATATAGAGAGGTCTTTCATACAATAAATATTAACATGTATATGAAATGCCTCGTATTTGTTTAATGTTTTTGTGAACCTTAAAATTTGCTTTCTTTGAAAGAATTTTTATAAGACTTTCTATCACTTCTCCCAGGATTAAGCAAAAACACAGAAATATTGGCCTTTGGGTTTGCTTTTAGCTTCTACTTTTATAGAAAAAAACCCCACTTTTTACAAATATAACCTAAAACAAACATGCAACTTCAAGGATAAACTTTAGACTTCGAAATGCTGCTTGTTTTCACCAGGCCTGATTTTGTTGTTGCACGTTGTGGATGATAGACATCAGAAATTAGGAAGATTTCTAGTGATCTAGGTGGCATAATTGTCATCTCAGTTTCTATGACTGTTCATTGGCAGCTACATGTAAAAGCTGTTTAAATTTTTATGAACAGAATTTGTGGAAAGCTGGGAGAAGAGAGAGCTAATCATTGTACATTTGGCATAATTAAAGTGATACAATTTTCCAGTCTTCATAAAATATAGGAATTGGTGGGTTGAAGAGAAGGATCCTTGACATAAGTGTAAAGGTGTGGCCACTCGCGAGCGTCTCTTGCTGGCGAGGTACATGCCTAGTTTTTTTTTTTTTTTTGGTGCCCGGTGCTGGTAGTTTCTCTTTTTAGATGGGTTTTCAGTGACTCAGCCAAGTCACACGCAGTCTGTAGGTGAAACAAATGGAAAACAAACCCCTTCCAGGGTAGCACAGTCCAACAAAAGGTTGGCCCCTCCCCAGAGTCCTGTCTCTGGGCCTGTTTAAGCACTTGCCCCCTTCTTGAGTGCCAACCAAAACTTGTTGCCTCCTTGGCCTGTGTGGGGACCCAGGCCCGCCCATTACTCTGGGTCCCAACCCTAGGACCCTACAACTAGCAGCCACCTGGTGCTTCCTTCACTATTGTCTATTGCTGCATTGCCTGGGTTGCTTCTCACTCTGTCCCATTAGCTTCTTGGGTCCTCTGCCTTTTCTTCGTTTAAGCAGCGTCTCTCCCAGGCCTCCTTGCTTAGAGAGTTGGTAACAATCTCTGCCCTCTAAAAGATTGTTTCTTTCTCACAGGCTCCTTTGCCTGGTGAGCTTATAACAAGTTTCTCGCCCTTTTTGTCGGGGCTCTTTCTCCCAGGCCTCTGTGCCTAGAGAGCTTCAGAGTCCTACCTCTGCTTAGGCAGTGTTTCTCCACAGTCTCTGTACCTGTGGAGTCTCCCAGCCTTCCACTCTTCGTGGTCCCAGCCAGCTACTGCTCTGTCCAGCTGCTACGGTTTCCTCAGTCAGGAACAGGGTCCTTTAGCCTTCTAGGCTCTGATTGGCTGCCTCCCCTGCAACCTCTTTAGGCAGCGAAGAGGACCCCACTCTACTGCCTTTTTTCTGGGGTGGAGTGCTGAAGAAGCACAAGGCCATCTGGAGGACCTGAAAGGCCTAGTACACGCCGTCACCCTAAGACATTTTAACAATGTCACGGTGTGATGTTGGTAACTTACATTTAACTGTTACAATTCTATGGACCCTCTAGTACAGCATCACTAAAATATATAATTTGATGCCTTTTCCCCCCGGATCTATAACTAGGATATAGATTGAACATAGTAATCCATGCATTTAAAAAAAAAAAAACCACCCAAAATATAATGCAAAATGACCTTGCAGGTCATAAATAGCCAGAAGTAATTTTCAATTCTCTTCCAGCTTGTACAGATTCTGGAGTAAAAAGAAAAGGAGGACTTGTGGCACCTTAGAGACTAACCAATTTATCTGAGCATAAGCTTTCGTGAGCTACAGCTCAGTAGTAGTT
The DNA here is from genome assembly GCF_965152235.1 of Eretmochelys imbricata. Classification (NCBI taxonomy): domain Eukaryota; kingdom Metazoa; phylum Chordata; order Testudines; family Cheloniidae; genus Eretmochelys; species Eretmochelys imbricata. Next base: position 29,555,158 of record NC_135574.1, read on the forward strand.
TAAAAAAACAAATTACAGTGACTGTGACAGACTGACAATATCCTGGATAAACCTTATCAAATTAAGAGAAACGTCTTAAGTTAAACCTTATTGAATTAGGGTTAATATCTTTGGGGGCCCATTGTATTAAAAATGTAATTGTGTATATGTTATGGAATTATATGTACCTTCTCTAGTTGGAGGGGGATGCTAATATACTTTCTCTGTTATCAGCCCTTTGAAGCCAACCCCTGGAGAGGTACGCATATGCTAGTGCAAACTGGATTCTCCAGGAACCAACAGACAAAGAAAGGATTTTTGGATAAATAACCTGGTTTTAAAGTGGCTCAGGGCCTTCTTCCTGATCCAGCAAATGGACAGGACCTCTGGTCCACAGAGGTCCCCAATCCTTAAGGTAGGATGGAAAGACTGTGGCTACTGAAGCCCCATAAGACTGTGTGCTTGTTCTGAGCTGGAGCTGTGATGAACTTGTGATCGCAAAGGAAAATCCTTGGGTGAGGTTTTGAAGGACTGCTCCTGCCAGAGCCTATGTTAGAGTTGGGATGTTCTCTGGTAAGCTTATTAGCGTGAGTGTAGGTTCTTTTATTGTTCTTGATCTGTTTCTCTGTCATCCTTTTACCTTAAGGATAAAATAGGCTTGTATAAGAAGTGCTTTGTCGGTAACTTATAATTACAGCAATTCAGCGTTTTAATTGTCTCTGAAGAGAAAGCGAGCAGGTGGGCTTGGGCAACCCAGCCTGTCTCTGCTGGGAATAACACAGTGAAGTCAGGGAACAGTGTAGCCTACAAATACCCCAGTCAAATGGGAATGAGATGCCAATCTCCACGCAAGAGAGGCAATGACTGGGGAGGTGGAAACCTGCGAGTGGGTGCCTTTGGTGGGCCACTGAAGGGACATACAAATGCAGTTAAGGTGAACTGGGACAGTGACAATAAATGGAGAGCAAGCAGGAGATATGGGTCCATGTAGGGAGCAGTGGAGTTAGGAGGACTGTTGATGTTTGGGAAAAGAACAGGTTTTCTTGTTGAGTCTATGCAGGTACATTTAGTAATGAACATCCCTGATCTGTATCTAAGATAAATTCAGGCTCAATTATGGATCTATAGTCAATTGAGGGCTTTTGAGGAATCAAAAGTTCAAAATCGGATGATAGTTGAGGTTTCCAGCATCATCAAAACCACCTTATGGAATTGTAGCCCCATTGTTTGTACTGTTGGTAGTCCATAGTAGCCAGTCACTGTGGTACACAATTGCAATTGGGGCCCCATTGTGCTGGATTCTATTAAATGGTAGTGACAGTCCCCATCTGCACTCAGATAATCAGTTCCCCTTCTTAACCTCACCTGTCTCCCTTTCACATTACCCATTCTGAACAGCCTTAAATCTGACTGTTTATTGGTTATGTTTCTGTTTTGCTGAGTAGCTTAAGGTTGTTTGTTTTATAAACTACATTGCACATAGTTCTGTACATGGTTCATGTTGATTCATATAAGAAAGTGAGTTATTGTGCCAGATTACAAATAGTGTCTGTGAGGTGTTTGTCAGTAATGTTCAGAAAAACTTCTGTAAATGGATTATCTAAATTTTTAGTGAACATACCACGTGCTGCCAACTACAGGGGTTCTTGTGCCTTCCTTTGAACCATCTGGTACTGGCCACTATTAGAATGCTAGACTAGATGTATTATGGGTATGATCTGGTATAGCAATTCCTAGGGTAGCATATTTATAAAGGTAGAAATTACAGAATTGAAATCTGCGTGTTTGTGGTGGTATATTATATATTTATGGCTTCAGTTGTGTCTGCAGTTCCTTCAAAAAGTACACGATTGTGTCAAACTTCTGGAAGTTAGCAGTGACAGCTTTAAACAGTGTTACGAGCAAGCAAGTGGATCAGGAGTTATTTCTCCTCTTCCTTTGGGGAAACTGGTGTGACACCATGGCTCCCCCTTATTCACCACTGTCATATAATTAGGATATGTTTTGTACAAAGTATGCCGTGTGAGGTATCAGTCTAAAAGTCTTGATCTGCTAGACATTAATATCTCATTGGATTATATGTGCTGTCATTGTATGTGAAGTTACGAAGTTTGACTATGTATGAGTTACTGAAACATGTGAGGTTGAAAACACCCACAAGCAGCCTTTCAGGTACAACAGTAAAAAGGCCAAAAAATCTTTAATGGCTTATTGAGGAAATGCGCACAAGCACAAGGAATTATGTATGATAGAAACCTCTCAGAGATAGCACCACACAATGGGAACTGTTTGACCCAGGTCACAGCAGAAGAGCTTTCTAGCAAGTGAGAAGAAGTTATAAAAGGGGGAAATTACATCATGATGGTACCTCACTCTCCCTACAACAACAACACCTGGAAACACCCGGGGAACAAAGACTCAGCTGTGGGAAGTGATGGTCCCAGGCTAGAGGGATTTCTAGCCTGTGTATGAAAACCTGGGAAACCCATGCTGCAAAGCCAAGGCAGCTTGTGCTTTAAGAATCTTCCAGCCTGTTTATCACTCGGGTGAGAATTTGCTAATTCATATCCTGCCTATCTAGTATGTTAAACTCAGTTTGTGTTTTTGTTTATTTACTAGGTAATCTGCTTTGATCTGTTGCTGTCACTTATAATCACTTAAAATCTTTCCTTTTGTAGTTAATAAACTTTTAATCCAGACCAGTGTGCATTTGACTAAGGTGTCTGGGGAAAATCTCAGCTGGGTTATCACAAGTGTGCTCTTCACACTGAGGGAGAAGCGGACTGGATGTTAAACCTATATACTGGCCAGATTTGACGAGGGCAGGACGGTACTGCTCTGGGGTCCCAGGCTGGGAAGGCTGGTGGTTAGAGAGCCTGTATGTAACTGCAGCTGGGTGTGTCACCAGCATTCACACAGGTAGGGAAAGTGCAAGATTGGAGGGCTTTGCAGCTTGTCACAGCAGCACAGTGTGAGAGGGAGCCCTGGCTGGTGGGTCAGAAGGCTCAGTGGTATCGCAGTTCCAAGTGGCACCCCAGGGGGAACCCGTCACAACTGGGACTTGGAATTTTCAGCTGTATCATCGCTTTCCTTTTGATACCCCTAACTCAGTATCATTTATATTTACTTTCCAGTGTAGTGTCCAGCAACCTTTTTCATAATGGTCATCTGACCATAAGAGAATTTCAGAGTTGGAATATTTGTCGGGGGAGCCACAGAGGGCTGATTTAGCCTTTTATCCCAAAACAAAACTCCCAATTCTATAAATACTATTACTGTAGTACCTGGCAGCCCTAGTCATGGACCAGAATGATATTGTTATATTCCTCCATCTAATGCCTTGAATTCAAAGGGAGAGATTAGCATAAACTAGATGTGTATGGTGCACATAATGTCTATCAAAAGAAGACTGAAACCTTTAGGACTTCGAGATCCTTATTATCATCACGCGGTCTAATGCAGAACACTTCCAATTCCTCCATAGATAACTGGATTAAGGCAGGTATCTTAGAATCTTACAAAAGGCAAAGAAAAACCTACTGATATAAGCATCAAATATGCCAGTAGTTCCATTGTCGGTGGAAAATTTTCGTGACTCCTATGAAAAGAGATGCAAGCAGCAATATGGCCTTGCTCTCGTACCATCATCAGACAGTGCAAGATAGGTGTATTCATCTGCAGACACAGCTTTTCAGAGGAAGATACTTCAGTCTATAGTGCACGCAGTAATAGAATTTGTTATCCAAGTTTTATTCCTTTTATATGTACATAGCTGATAAATTAATTGTATGTGCGATGCCTATTAGCTTCAATGGCAATTGTGGACACATAATTGGAGGGATGATCTGGGCCTTAGAAATCTTGTTAGTATTGTTACAGATTTAGTTGGGGTCCCAGTGACAAGTCTAGTTTTTCCTATGTTGCATGTAGAAAAGAATCTAGGAAGACCCAAATTAACAGATTAGGCAATTCTTCACCCTCTACCCATGCCAAGTTTCAGAGCCTGGGCTCCAGCCTGAGCAGGAACATCTACACTGCTATTTTTAGCCATGCAGCCTGAGCCCTGAGAGACCGAGTCAGTTGACCTGGGCTTTGAGACTTAGTGTTGCGGTTATCTTTGCAGTGTAGACATACCCTTAATGTGCTATTCCTACTGCTTGAAGCTGCATTGCAGGCTGGACATCCAACAGCCCAGAGATTAGTCTCTACCTTTCAAAAGACCTTACGGGATGACTACATGTTTCAAAGTGCAGACATTTGCTCTGTTCCACTATATTTGAATCCCTCTATTTGAATTTCTGCATTTCTAAATCTTCAGTTCTTAGTGCCTTCAAGGACTTGCTGAGTAGTTGATTAGCATTAAGAAGTATGACAGTATTTTGGTGAGCTTCTTGCAATGCTTGATGTTTGTTTCTAAGGAGTGGGAGAACCTTAAACGCAGGTGCTTCGTAATCCCTCTGCTGCTTAGTTCTTTGCATTGGCAGTGTGTGAATATTTGAGGTTCCCAAGTGAACATTGTGTACCTCATTATTGCAAGGTGATATCCTAGCCTCCTGAGTTGACAGTGTCTGCACCTCAGCATCAGGTTTCACTCATTTTGCCTTTCTAAACAGATGCTAATTCATCATCGTACACAGAGCCTAAACTTTCCTATGTATTTTCCTATGGTGGGGTGTATCATTAATGTTTTACAATATTGAGGATTGAACACAATGAATGTAATAAAGGCTGTCCAATGATCTGAACTATCTTGTTTTGAAAAAAAAAAATATATTATCTCCTGCATAAGGAGTTATATTGACTGTGTTCTTTTGACATAGCAGGTCAGTTGTATACAAGCTCCTTTTTCCTTGAGGAATACCAGTTTGGTAAAATTGTGGAATTTAACAAGTTTTTCGTCAGTACATTTAACCACAAGATAGTGGTTCTGGTGCTGGTATTCTCCAGAGCAGTGGTGGATGGCGAACCACAACCACTGGGAACTGCAGGCGGCTGTGCCTGCAGACAGACGGTCAATATAAACAAACTATCTTGTGGCCTACCAGCGGATTATCCTGACGGGCTGCGTGTGGCCCGCAGGTTGTCCACCACTACTCTGGAGTGTACATAATTTTGTACATAATTCTACATTTGTAAGATCAACTTTCATGATAAAGTGATTGCACTTTAGTACTTGTATTAGGTGAATTGAAAAATACTATTTCTTTCGTTTTTTACAGTGCAAATATTTGTAATAAAAATAAATATAAAGTGAGCACCGTGCACTCTGTATTCTGTGTTGTAAGCGAAATCAATATATTTGAAGATGTAGAAAACATCCAAAAGTATTTTAAATAAATGGTATTCTATTATTGTTTAACAGCATGATTAATCAATGATTAATCACAATTAATTTTTTAATCACTTGACAGCCCTAATAATCACATTTTCTGGACCAAAAATCTGGCCTAACTCGTGAATTTATGCTAATGAGAAGGAATATGTGTTCTTTTGTATTTGTATCTCTGTTGTAGCAAATGTGTAGCACATAAAGTCTTTCATTTTGCTCATCTTGAGGACCATATTGGTCCTACCTTTTGGCTGTTTCCCACCTGATTAGTATTTCCCCTCAGCTCTCCAGCCTGCTTCTGTGGATGGGGGATTTGGATGACCTCTGATTCTTCTGAATACATGAAACTTCCTTTAACAGTTTTTGTTTCTTCATGATTGGACAATTTATGTATTTGTGGAGACAGCCTTTTGAGCTTTGGTTTCTAAGAGAAGGAATCCAGTTAATATGCTTTCTTTAGAGGAGAAATTTTGCATTTTTCCTTTTCTAGATGAGATTCTCACTCACTTGTCCCACTTCCCTTCAGTGTTGATAAGGGAAAGAAATATTTTCAATAACTAAACTTTTTTTAATAGCCTCTTTCTGTTCTATAAATATTCTTTGGACTTTTATTATACTTAGATTTTGGGGAGCTCTTTGCTTCCCATTCATAAAAGTTACTGAAACCAGTTATTCTGTACAATTGATTTCAGAATGAGGATTGCCTTACTGTGCCTCAAAGAACAAAAATGTTTTAAGATGTAGGGAAGTTCTGATTTGTCTTGTCCTAGGGGGTCCGAATTCAAGATCAGAAATCCAGTGAAACGATACCTTGAGTGAGGGAGAATTCTAAAACACATGTTGCTGCCCTTGCGCCTGTGCAATCCTTTTCGTTCATTAAGATAACTGTATTTGCATAATGGGATTGTGGTCTGTGCTTGAATAATATAGAACCATACTTATTACAATAGTTTTAAGAGAGAGGTTAATTTTGAAATTCTAGAAACACGTTTACAATTAACTTATTTTTATTTCTTTTCAGGATGGCCTGAATTCTTTGGTCCTTGATCTGGATTTTCCAGCACTGAGGAAAAACAAGAACATAGATAATTTCTTAAATAGATGTAAGTTGCACTTAAGTATGCTTGATGTTGTCATGATTGCACTATAACAGTCTTGGAAGCTGAATGGGCAGAAATACTATACATTACTTATGTGTACTTCGCTAATTACCACAAAACAGAGCTTGCACTATAAAAACAGCATTCCCTTCTCAGTAGATACTTGAGATCTCATTGCAATGGTGATGTTTCATTACTAAAATTTCATTACTCTTACAAATGTATCGGAAAGTATACTGATCAATACTATACTTTTAATTTTAATTCAGAAAAGTCCTTCTACCACATCTTAAATAGATTTTAAAGTATGGTTGTTTAATTGCAATGTTTGTTTTAGGTGCATCTTTGTCATGTAAATAACAAACTTACTGTGATTCTCTCTTAAACCACTTCAAAACATAGCTGTTGTCTATGGAAGGAACATTTTCCCAAAAATTCAGTCTTGTTTTAAAACCAGTTGGAGCTGCAGTATAGACAAAGCTGTGCTAGCTGATGCAGTTTTTATAACTAGCTTAGTTAAAACTGCTTTCTAAACTAGAACTCAAACTTGGCGGGGCGGGGGGGGGGGGAGATTTGCAACTATTCAGGGAATACTCACTCCTTTCAAATGTTAGTGTCCTGGGAAAAACAGGAGGAACCATAATTCCATTAATGTTTACATTGGTCTGGGGAGCAAAAATTCCTTTGGTTATCTGTCCCTTAAGGGTAGTATGGCCTAATGGTCTGCCTAACCCATTATGTGGCACAGCTCTTTAAGAGATTGAAAGATCTGATTATATACCCAAGGATTTGGGAGACACTGGGAGAGAGGAAGCAGTCCTGGGGGTAAGAAGCGTTCAGAAGGAAATCCCGTTACTGTTTCTTTAAGGACTTAAGGCTGGGAGCTTTGCAGAGAGGGTGGGGCAAAGCTCCCCTCTCACATGACCAACTGGGGATGACCTGGGAGAAAAGGACTAGCATAAAGGTTGCCTCCTCTCACAGCAGAACAGATGCCAGGAGATACCAGCAGTGAAAGGCTGCCTTGCTGAGCAACATGAATGATAATTAAGGAAAGGGGACTAGCTGGGGCAGAAGCTGGTAAAGGCCCCCCAGTTGGCTAATATACAACTCAGCTCCATGGAGGAGAGCTGGGGAGACTCCTGGGTAGGGAGAAAGTAGTACAGCCCCGTTCTAAAGAGAAAAGCTGGGGAGTCCTGCTTAAGGAAGGACTGGAAAGGGGCAACCCCAAGAAAGAACCACAAATGTTTCCTGGACCAGAGACTCTTCTCTGGTCCTGTTGTGAAAGAAATATATTCAGTATTATGCTTAACCATTTGATGGCTATTGAACCTCACAGGTATATCCCGGCAAATTGTACCTGCCATGCTGCTGAATGTGCTTGGTACTTTAACGTTACACCCTCATCAAAAGAATATTAGTGGATGGAGGCAGCACAGCAGGTGGCAGAGGAGTAAAAGTTCAAGGTTGTCATGTTGGGTCCTTAACGGCTAAAATGTGTCTGGAGGCTTGAAAAGTGTATGTTTCTAAGGCATTAGGTAGACTACAACTGAAATTAGAATAGTATTAGTTTTCACAGTTACGAGGAGATGATCATTCAACTGTTTACCAAGAAATACCAAAAAGACTGCAATTATGGATTTTAATTCTGAGCAAATGGTTTAAAAACAACGTAGGAGTTAGTTGCAAATTTTAACTTTTGTATTCAAATGGCTTGTTTTTACCGTCTGGATGACAAATATTACCAGAGCTGTTCTCACACTGCTACAGATCTGTCTTTATGACGTCATTCTTTAAACTTGTTTTAGATGAGAAAATTGTGGAAAAAATTCGAGCTTTACAAATGAAAGCTGAAGACTATGATGTTGTTAAGGTGATTGGAAGAGGCGCTTTTGGAGAAGTACAGTTGGTAAGAATGTCTACTCATCATCTGATTACTACTTGTCAGCTAGATTTATTGTACCAACTAGATACTCTTAGAGCCACACTTTTAATGGAAAGTATGCACATTTTCAAACATGGATTTATTTTTTTTAATTCTCTGCTTGTTGTAATTTAGTATCAAATTCCTTGTTAAATATAAACTTTGTGACATAAAGAAATCCAAGGGAATTAAATGTTCACATTATATCCTTAACACACTTTCCTGTGCTGAAGCTTAGTAGTGTATTGAAGATCATAAAATCAGACCTCAAAAATAGTTTACCCATAATGGTGGGTTGCAAGGGAAAGAACTGAAAAGCTGTTTCCCTTACCTAGGGCAGCTTTAGAGTATTTAGCTTGTGCTAGGTATGTTTTTTTCTTGGCCACAATAGTATCAGGAAACCTCCTTTGTTGGTAAAGTGTCAATAGTGCAACAAGAAGGCTTTCCCCACAGTTCTCTCTTGCTCTTGGTACGTGGGACAACAGTTTTATAATGCATTCAGTTAATACTATTTACATACAAGGTTTTTATTCCAAATTTCTTTTCTTAATTTTTGTTTCTAATTTAAAAATCCAAACAGTTTGTTTTCAAGGTATATTACCCAATGTAAATACCTATTTAGAAATTTACATAAAGATGAGATTAGAGAACACTCCATCTGCTGATTTGGGTCATCCATAGTTTCCTTTGCAATTGATTTTGATGTGTCTAAGGCTGCCAAGTGCGGTTGTAGGATAAATCAACAATTTTAAAATTAAAAGTGTGTGTGTGTGTAATATTTCTAAAATACCTACTTTAAATTTTATATATATGTTTTCACCGACTTCTCATTTTAAAAGTTTGTTGTTGTCAAGGTTCCTCCCCCACTCTGAACTCTAGGGTACAGATGTGGGGACCTACATGAAAAACCTCCTAAGCTTATCTTTACCAGCTTAGGTCAAAACTTCCCCAAGGTACAAAATATTCCACCCTTTGTCCTTGCCGCTACCACCACCAAACTAATACTGGTTACTGGGGAAGAGCTGTTTGGACGCGTCTTTCCCCCCAAAATACTTCCCAAAACCTTGCACCCCACTTCCTGGACAAGATTTGGTAAAAAGCCTGACCAATTTGCCTAGGTGACTACAGACCCAGACCCTTGGATCTTAAGAACAATGAACAATCCTCCCAACACTTGCACCCCCCCCTTTTCTGGGAAATGTTGGATAAAAAGCCTCACCAATTTGCATAGGTGACCACAGACCCAAACCCTTGGATCTGAGAACAATGAAAAAGCATTCAGTTTTCTTACAAGAAGACTTTTAATAAAAATACAAGTAAATAGAAATAAAGAAATCCCCCCTGTAAAATCAGGATGGTAAATATCTTACAGGGTAATTAGATTAAAAAACATAGAGAACCCCTCTAGGCAAAACCTTAAGTTACAAAAAAGATACACAGACAGAATTAGTTATTCTATTCAGCACAATTCTTTTCTCAGCCATTTAAAGAAATCATAATCTAACACATGCCTAGCTAGATTACTTACTAAAAGTTCTAAGACTCCATTCCTGGTCTATCCCCGGCGGAAAACCAGCATATAGACAGACACACAGACCCTTTGTTTCTCTCCCTCCTCCCAGCTTTTGAAAGTATCTTGTCTCCTCATTGGTCATTTTGGTCAGGTGCCAGCGAGGTTACCTTTAGCTTCTTAACCCTTTACAGGTGAGAGGAGCTTTCCCCTGGCCAGGAGGGATTTCAAAGGGGTTTACCCTTCCCTTTATATTTATGACACGCCCCCCAAATCTCAGCTAGGGTGAAACACTGGCTGGGATTTCTTCCTGGAGATCTAGGAAAAACAGAGTTAATAAGACACATGCATCTCTAAATATACTACCAAGTACATAAAGACTAACAGTATTTTCCACATCTCAAGGACGATTTTAACCAGTTGATTCTGGGAAACTTTCACGGGAGAGTGCATCAGCCACTTTGTTAGAAGCTCCTGAGATGTGCTGGATGTCGAAATCAAAATCTTGGAGAGCTAAACTCCACCGAAGAAGTTTTTTGTTAGTTTCCTTGATGGTGTGGAGCCACTTCAGTGCAGCATGGTCGGTTTGCAGGTAGAAACGCCGTCCCCAAACATATGGGTGTAGCTTTTCCAGAGCGTAGACAAAGGCGTAACATTCTTTTTCAGTGACTGACCAGTTGCTTTCCCTCTCAGACAGTTTTTTGCTGAGAAACACTACAGGGTGGAATTCTTGATCAGGGCCTTTCTGCATTAAAACTGCTCCCACACCACGCTCGGACGCATCTGTGGTTACTAGGAACGGTTTGTCAAAGTCTGGGGCCCTTAGTACAGGATCAGACATGAGTGTCGCTTTAAGCTTGTTAAAGGCCTTCTGACACTTTTCGGTCCACTGAACAGCATTTGGCTGTTTCTTTTTGGTTAGGTCTGTCAGTGGGGCGGCGATTTGGCTGTAGTGCGGTACGAATCGTCTGTAATAACCGGCCAAGCCTAAGAAGGATTGAACCTGTTTCTTTGACTTTGGGACAGGCCACTTTTGGATAGCATCCACTTTGGCCTGTAGGGGGCTGACAGTTCCTTGACCCACCTGGTGTCCAAGGTAAGTCACTCTGTTTAGGCCTATTTGAGACTTCTTAGCCTTAACAGTTAGTCCTGCCTCCCTTATGCGCTCAAGGACTTTTTGTAGATGTTCCAGGTGGTCTGCCCAGCAATCCGAAAATATGGCCACATCGTCAAGGTAGGCGACTGCATATCTCCTAATCCCGCTAGGAGGCCATCTACAAGTCTTTGGAAAGTGGCGGGTGCATTTTGCAGCCCGAAAGGGAGTACATTAACTTCATACAGCCCGAGATGTGTGATGAAGGCTGACCTTTCCTTGGCAGATTCATCTAGCGGTACTTGCCAGTACCCCTTGGTTAAGTCCAAGGTAGAGATGAACTGGGCCCGTCCCAGTTTCTCTAATAGTTCATCTGTGCGTGGCATTGGATAGTTGTCTGGGCGAGTTACAGCATTTAGCTTACGGTAGTCCACGCAAAAACGTATTTCCCCATCTGGTTTGGGAACTAGAACCACTGGAGATGCCCATGCACTTTCAGAGGGGCGGATTACACCCATCTGTAACATATCCTGGATCTCCCGTTCTATAGCAGTTTTAGCTTGAGGAGACACCCGGTAAGGGTGGACCCTAATTTGGTGAGCATTACCTGTGTCATTGGAGTGGTATGCCCGTTCAGTCAGTCCTGGGGTGGCTGAGAACGTTGGCGCGTAGCTAGTGCACAGCTCCTGGATCTGCTGTCGCTGCATACGCCCAAGGATCATGGAGAGGTTCACCTCTTCCACACCACCACCACATTTCCCTTCGTAGTAGACACCTTCGGGCCACTCAGCGTCGTCTCCTCCCTGGGCTGTAAACTGACAAACCTTTAATTCTCTGGAATAAAAGGGCTTTAGAGAATAATATGGTACACCTTAGGCTTTCGGTTGGAGGTGGGGAATGCTATGAGATAATTAACAGTTCCCAGGCGCTCCTGGACCGTGAATGGCCCTTCCCACGATGCTTCCATTTTATGGGCCTGGAGCGCCTTTAAGACCATGACCTGGTCTCCTACTTGGAAGGAACGCTCTCTGGCATGTTTATTATACCAGGCTTTTTGCTCTTTTTGAGCATCCTGTAAGTTTTCTCTAGCAAGGGCTAAAGAGGTTCGGAGGGTGTTTTGTAGGTTGGTTACGAAGTCCAGAATGTTAGTTCCTGGAGAAGGTGTAAATCCCTCCCATTGCTGCTTCACCAACTGCCATGGCCCCTTAACCTCACGGCCATATACAAGTTCAAATGGGGAAAACCCTAAACTGGGATGTGGTACAGCTCTGTAGGCAAAGAGCAACTGCTGCAACACTAGGTCCCAATCATTGGAGTGCTCATTTACGAATTTACGTATCGTGGCCCCCAAAGTTCCATTAAACTTCTCCACCATGCCATTTGTTTGATGGTGGTAAGGAGTGGCAACCAAGTGATTTACCCCATGAGCTTTCCAAAGGTTTTCCAAGTTCCTGCCAGGAAATTAGTCCCTGCATCTTTGAGGATGTCGGAGGGCCAACCTACCCTGGCAAAAATGTCAGTTAGTGCCTGGCACACACTTTTAGCCCTGGTGTTGCTTAGAGCTACTGCTTCCGGCCATCGGGTGGCAAAATCCATGAAAGTCAGTATGTACTGCTTTCCTCTGGGTGTCTTTTTCGGAAAAGGACCCAGAATATCCACAGCTACTCGCTGAAATGGAACTTCAATGATGGGGAGTGGCTGGAGAGGGGCTTTGACCTGGTCTTGGGGTTTTCCCACTCTTTGGCACACCTCACAAGACTGGACATAGGTAGAAATATCCTTGCCCATTCCCTCCCAGTGGAATGACCCCCCCAAACGGTCTTTGGTCCTGTTCACCCCAGCATGGCCACTAGGGTGATCGTGGGCTAAGCTCAAGAGCTTGGCCCGGTATTTAGTTGGAACTACCAACTGTCTCTGAGGATGCCAGTCTTCCTGGTGTCCCCCAGAAAGAGTTTCCTTGTATAAAAGTCCTCTTTCTACAACAAACCTGGATCGATTAGAAGAGCTGAGAGGCGGTGGGTTTCTCCGTCTCGCCGTCCAAGCTCTCTGGAGGCTTTCATCTGCTTCCTGTTCGGTCTGGAACTGTTCCCTTGATGCTGGAGACATCAGTCCCTCATTGGATTGTGGACCTAGGCTTGGTCCCTCTGGAAGCGATATAGGGGATGGAGCTGTTTCTGTTGACTGTGAACCGCTCTCCGCTGGTGCACTATGTTGGGATTCAGGCTCCGGCTGAGCCTCTTGTGTCGGGTTATCGGCTGCTGCCAGTTCAGGTTCGGTGGGGCCATCTGGTGTTGAGGTTGCAAGTACTGGATTCAGTGCTGACACTGGGTCTGGTGTTGGTTGTTCGGCTGGTTCCGGTTCTGGGACTGGTTCCGTCTGGGTCTCTGGGACTGGATCCACTACTGCTGTTGCAGACATTGGCCTGGGGTCCGGGTCCATGATAGAAGTTTCCGGAACAGAGCTAGGCCTCACAGCTTGTTTAGCCTGGCTGTGGGTGATCGTTCCCACCCTCCTGGCCTGCTTCACATGATTGGCCAAGTCTTCCCCCAACAGTATGGGGATGGGATAATCATCATAGACTGCAAAAGTCGACATTCCTGACCAGCCCTTGTACTGGACAGGCAACTTGGCTGTAGGCAAATTGAAAGAGTTGGACTTGAAGGGTTGAATCGTCACTTGGATCTCTGGGTTGATTAAATTGGGGTCCACTAAGGAAGCATGGATAGCTGACACTTGTGCTCCGGTGTCCCTCCACGCGGTGACCTTCTTCCCGCCCACACTCACAGTTTCCCTCCGCTCCAAGGGTATCTGGGAGGTATCTGGGCCTGTGGACCTCTGGTGTGATTCCGGTGCAATGAACTGTAATCTGTTGGGGTTCTTGGGGCAGTTGGCCTTTACATGCCCCAGCTCGTTACATTTAAAACATCGTCCAGCTGACGGGTCACTGGGGCGAGGAGGGTTGCTGGAGAACGGGGTGGTGGGACGATAAGGGGTCTGGAGGGTTCTTTGGGAGGTAGGTGGGGCTTTGGGCGGCCCCCAGTAATAGGGTGTGGTCTGGGGTGGTCCCTTCTGGTCTCTGCTCCAACTGCGACCAGTTTTCTTCTTCTCTGCCACCTCCACCCATCTGGCTCCAATCTCTCCTGCCTCGATTACAGTTTTGGGTTTCCCATCTAGGATGTATCTTTCTATTTCCTCAGGAACACCCTCTAAGAATTGTTCCATTTGCATTAGGAAGGGCAAATTTACTGGAGATTCAACACTTGCTCCTGATATTCAGGCATCCCAATGTTTCACAATGTGGTAGGCATGTCGGGTAAATGACATGTCTGGTTTCCACCTTAGGGCTCTGAACCTCCGACGAGACTGCTCGGGTGTTATCCCCATTCTGACTCTTGCCTTGGATTTAAACAGTTCATACTTGTTCATGTGTTCTTTAGGCATTTCAGCTGCCACCTCAGCTAAGGGTCCACTGAGCTGCGGCCTCAGCTCTACCATGTATTGGTCAGTAGAGATGTTGTACCCAAGGCAGGCCCTTTCGAAGTTTTCTAAGAAGGCCTCAGTATCATCACCTGCCTTGTAGGTGGGGAACTTTCTGGGATGGGAAGTGGTACCTGGAGAAGGATTGCTAGGGTTTGTTGGTATATTCTGCTGGGCCTTTATCCTCTCTACCTCCTCCACATGCTTCCTCTCTTTTTCCTTCTCCTCCTCCACATGCTTCCTCTCTTTTTCCTTCTCCTCCTCCACATGCTTCCTTGCCTCCATTTCCCTCTTGTGGGCAGCCTCCTGTACCTCCTTCTCCAGCCGCATGAGTTCTATCTGTCTTTCATGTTCCCTTTGTTTTTCCTCAGCCTGAAATTTGACTAATTCCAGCTGTAGTCGAGCTGCGGATTTGGTCATTCTAATCTCTCTGTTTTTAACTAACTTTACACCCGAGGTTTAGAAATAAACAAACAAAACTTGGCTGTAAAATTTTGCTGTGCTGGAATAGAATACCTATTCTCTGATAGTGATTGTCAGCCTACAGAAAAAGACAATTCCCTTGTCTCTGCTCTGGGCCCAAATTAAAGCAAAAAACCTCCAACTACTTGGAAACCTGCTTACCCAGCCCAAAGAAAAAGCAAATGGGTAGAACACACACCCCCTATTTACTTTTAGGAAGAAAAGAAAAAAAACCTCTGGGTTGGAAGACTGTGAATTTCCCTGCAGGAGTTAAGTACCCTGCCTCCAGGCAAAGAAAACCTGCAATTCACAAAGATAATCCCCTTTTGTCTCTGCATGGCCACAAAGCAGAGAAAAAACAAGCTGCTTTCAGTTTCAGCTGCTTTCTGGACTTCCCTTCCAAAGGAAAAAAAAAATTTCCTTTTTAAAATCTGTATTTCTAGTTCAAAAAATCTCAACTGGATCTCAAAATGATTTCAGGTTAATCCCACCACTATGCCACCATGTCAAGGTTCCTCCCCCACTCTGAACTCTAGGGTACAGATGTGGGGACCTGCATGAAAAACCTCCTAAGCTTATCTTTACCAGCTTAGGTCAAAACTTCCCCAAGGTACAAAATATTCCACCCTTTGTCCTTGCCGCTACCACCACCAAACTAATACTGGTTACTGGGGAAGAGCTGTTTGGACGCGTCTTTCCCCCCAAAATACTTCCCAAAACCTTGCACCCCACTTCCTGGACAAGTTTTGGTAAAAAGCCTCACCAATTTGCCTTGGTGACCACAGACCCAAACCCTTGGATCTGAGAACAATGAAAAAGCATTCAGTTTTCTTACAAGAAGACTTTTAATAAAAATAGAAGTAAATAGAAATAAAGAAATCCCCCCTGTAAAATCAGGATGGTAGATATCTTACAGGGTAATTAGATTCAAAAACATAGAGAACCCCTCTAGGCAAAACCTTAAGTTACTAAAAAGATACACAGACAGAATTAGTTATTCTATTCAGCACAATCCTTTTCTCAGCCATTTAAAGAAATCATAATCTAACACATGCCTAGCTAGATTACTTACTAAAAGTTCTAAGACTCCATTCCTGGTCTATCCCCGGCAGAAAACCAGCATATAGACAGACACACAGACCCTTTGTTTCTCTCCCTCCTCCCAGCTTTTGAAAGTATCTTGTCTCCTCATTGGTCATTTTGGTCAGGTGCCAGCGAGGTTACCTTTAGTTTCTTAACCCTTTACAGGTGAGAGGAGCTTTCCCCTGGCCAGGAGGGATTTCAAAGGGGTTTACCCTTCCCTTTATATTTATGACAGTTGTAAATATAATAGATGTAGGACCAGCTGGGATCTGTGTTGGAAAGTGCCTGTAAATTTCACAGCTTTGTGATAGTTGTTTTTCTTTCTATGAAGAAGAGGGGGGAAAAAAAGAATGTTTGCTCTTTGCCAAGAAGCATTGCTGTAAGTAGTTACAAAATAACACTTCAAGAAAGGATGTAGAAATACTTAGAGAAGCTGCAATGAAATTAGACACTTATAGTCCATTTATAAAACTGCTAGCAGTTCCCAAGGCTGGTGAAATAATAAAAACAGAGCCAAGAAAATTATCCAGAGTATTTTAACAAATAGAATGTTGAAGAAAAAACAGGGCATGCACATAAGGTTCGTGACAACTTTTGTTGTTTGTATTGCTGGTTTCCTCTTCAGCAAGCTGGGTTAATTTTCAAAGAGAAATATTGTAGATTTGATATGTCTTGACGAGTAAATACAAATTGCCCTAGTTAAAATAATTAGAAAAAGTTTTCATCCCCTATCCCTATACTTTGTAATAGGTTTATTGCTGTCTTAATTAGGTACTGGATTCCTCATTAAAATTACTGTAACTAAAAAAAATTGTCGCAGTTTAAATAGAATAACATTTTTTGGATAGTTTCTTACATGCGAAATATGCCTAAGATGCTTTCCAAAATGAAATAATAGTTTGGAAGATAAATGGGAGAGCGAAAATAGCAACTGTAACAACATTTGCATGACTCATGGGTAAGGCTAAGGTTTTGTCACGGATATTTTTAGTAAAAGTCATGGACAGGTCACGGGCAAAACAGAAAAATTCACGGAGCCAGTGACCTGTCTCTAACTTTGACTAAAAATATCCTTGACAAAATGGGGATCTGCGGATCTTCACACTACTTCAAGCAGGGCAGCTGCAGGGTGCCCGGTTGCCTGCAGCTCTGTGCATCCCCGGCTGCCTGCAGGGGCTGGGAGCTCACCCATGGGGGCCAGGAGCTTGGGTTCCTCCCCAGCAGCCCAGAGCTGTCCGCCACCTCTGGCTGCTGTGGTTCATTGCCACACCTGGCAGCCGGGAGCTCGGGGGTTCCCCTGCTGCCACCTGCTGGGAGCTTGGGATTCCTCCGCTGCGCTGCCCCAGGCGGCAGGGAGATGGGGGTTCCCGGCCACCAGGAGCTGAGGGGTACCCCACAGCTTCCTGCCCCAGCGGGCGGTGGGGGGACCCTGCAGCTCCTGACCACTGCAGGCTGAAGTAATGGAGGCTGCTGGAAGTCACGGATTCCGTGACTTCCGTAACCTCCGTGACTAAATCGCAGCCTTACTCATGAGTAACTTGCAAGTTTGGATGTGATTCATGTGGGCAGTGTGAAAAAGCAGTGATTTTTTGGCAAGGTCATCCCTGTGTGACAATGTAAGAGTGCAGCTCTTACACACTGTACCGCTAGGTGAGCTCTGCTTGGTTGCAGCAGAGTTAACGGAGAGCCCACAAAATATAGGCATCGCAGGGATTTACTCTCTATCATCAGGGCTTTACTCAATACCAACAGTGCATCTTTAATCTGTCTGCTCTCAGGGGTAGAAGAAGAGAAACTACTTCTTAGGACCCCACTTGACAGAAGAGGAGCTGCTGCAAATAATTTTGTGAGGAGGAAATTTTCCCTGTAGGCCACATTTCTGTCCGCCTTCCACTACTGATTCCTGTATCAAGTGTTACTTTGCAATACTTCTAATAGAGATTTTTTTTTGTTTCGCTTGACCGTAGAAACGGGAAGTGCTTAGGAGAGGTGCTGTAGGTATGTACTTGGTCCATGGGCTAGCAGAGAAAGCCAGAGTGCAAATGGGCTAATGTGGAGTACAGTCCTTCCTCCATCAGACAGGAGGAAGAGGGAAAAGAATGTTGTAATGTGTGTTAACATTCATAATATGTTCAGATTAAAATGTATGTGTTTTTGACCTGGCATTGGTTTCAGCAAATGCACCAGAAGAAGGCCTAAAATAATTGTTGGGGGTGGAGGGAGGGAATTTTGACACACTCAGATTTACACATATCTTTTTATACATTTCATTCCAACTTAAAATGATACATCCCAAGTAATTATTTTTAAATTATATAATTTAGACTTAATATTTGCTCTACTATAAGGGTGTTACAAGCTGCCAAAAATTCTATGAATTCTATATATAGAATTTTTTAAAAATCACTCAATTTTGTAGTTATTAGCCTTGTATAATATATAAAAACCATAACATTTTGCTGAATCTAGAATAGCAATGAACTGAAAAATACCATTCATGGCGCTGTACTAACTTGAGTCATAATGAGGGTATACATAGACATTTTGACTTCAGAAGGTTCAATACAAGTTGAAATTGTTGAGCTCTAAGCCCTATCACTTTCTGCTGCATTCAGAATATTATCATAAGTCTTTTCAAACAATCATGGATGATGATTTGCAATAATTAAAACATATAGTTCAGTTTACAACCAAGATAGGAATTTGCTTTGGCAGGCTCTAAAAACAGAGGGCACCATAATAACATAAGAATGGTCACACTGGGTCAGACCAGTGGTTCATCTAGTCTAGTATCTTCTCTTGTGACAGGGGCCTGTGCCAGATGCTTCAGGGAGAGTAAACAGAGCAGGGCTTTTTATCGAGTGATCCGTTCCGTCATCCAGTCCCAGCTTTTAGCAGTCAGAGGTTTTGGGACACCCAGAACATGGGGTTGCATCCCTGAGCATCTTTGCTAATAGCCATTGTTGGACCTGTCCTCCATGAACTTATCTAATTCTTTTCTGAACTCCGTTATACTTTTGGCCTTCACAACATCTCCTGTCAATGAGTTTCACAGGTTTACTGTGAGTTGTGTGAAAAATTATGTTTGTTTTAAACTTGTTGCCTATTAATTTCATTGGGTGACTTCTGGTTCTTGTGTTATGTGAAGGGGTAAACAACACTTCTTTATTCACTGTCTCCACATCGTTCATGATTTTGTAGACCTCTATCTCATTCCCCCTCTGCCATCTCTTTTCCAAGATGAACAGTGAGAGTGTTTTTAATCTCTCCACCATGAGTAAAATAAGATTGAAGATCTGAATTAAATCAATAAAATTCAAAACATTTACATTTTCTCTGAACAGTGCATACTGTTCTGCATCATAAATATTGCTGCACTAAAGCAAGCCAAAAAGATGGCACATTAACCTATCTAGCAGAAGGGTGATCTTGCAGTGAAAGCCAGCTCCCCCAAAATTTGCAGCTCCTATGTGGCAGCTCCCCAAGAAAGGAGAGCTAATGCAGATTAGTTTCCCTGATTTCCGTGTTCTGCCTACTCAGTTTGGGACAACACATTCTGTGGCATTTAGTCTTGTGCATAGATTAACAAATACCCTTCTCCTGTCCCCAGATGTCAGTCCTGCAGAGGGAGACCAATTGGCTCTGGGCTCAGTCTCTGACTTTGGTGGAAAAACAATTTTCTGGTGCTCCAAAAGTAATAAAACTCCACTCTTGGATTCTAGCCTTGGGTGTAGAGAGACCAATAGCTGATGAGCAACCTAAGAATGTAGAAATCACCTGGTGGGAGGGTGAATAGGATGCATCTATCTTCAACTGCCAATTCCTTTCATTACGCATTGAGTGAGGAGCTGTGACTGGTGTCTAAGGCAGACATAAAACAAATATTGTATATTTAGATTAAGGCCAATAGTTTACGTGAAGGAGGTTAATGTGTATTCAGTATGTGGTTTTGCATATTGTTTTCTCTTCGGGGGGGGGAGGGGAGGAATGGGAATCGTATTGATTGAAATTCAAATATAAGTGGTTTCCTGTGTTTTTTCTCTTGTGCCTTATCACAAAGTACTGGGTTATGGTCCAGTGATATTGCTGACTAGCATAATCCTTTACCATAAGAGCTCCCTGCCTACACAATAGGGAAAGGCCTACCCCTAGTTGCAGAGTGTGTTAGGTCCATTTACCATACCTTCGGGTAGTCAGTGTCTCTGGGAGATCTGTATTACACAATTTCAGTGTTAAATCTCTGCAGTCTTATGGAGTTCATGAAGACCACACTGGTCAAGATGTGTGTAAATGGGCTACCATTGAATTGTTGCCATTAAACATGCAGCGCATTGTCTATTGCATCTACTCTGCCTGCTGACAGGGTGCATGCTTCAATGCTAGCCCATATAAAAGGAGCAGATGTTTCTTTTGTCTCTACCAGCTGAAACCACCTCCTTGAGGAGACTAACTCTGGCCCCATCTCTGTAGCAGCCCTAACTAAGTTTACCTCTTGCATCAGCAGCACATCTTGTGATATTTTAGGTATTTTCAAAACCTTTCTGCGCGCTAGGATTTTAAGTTTGGCATGACAAGACTTGGCACCATTATCAGTACTAGATTTGATGCATGGAGAAAGCTGACTATTTAGAATAGCTGCATCATTTCCTCAATATGCAGATTACCTTTTGATATAGTGATTGGGAGGGTCTTCAGTGCACCTCTTATGTGGTGGCAGAATGTGTCTTGGGGAGACTTGTCTTTTAAGACACCATTAATTTGTTTTACATTTCATTAATGAAGCAGGGACCAGGCCATAGAGTAACTGTGATGCTTTAAGAAAGCATACATGAATCAAACTAGCTTTAGTGCATGGTGGCAACATGAAGGAAATTTGACAGATTTTTCCCCTATATTTTGATATAAGTTTCTTTCAACTTCAGCATCTCTCTTCAGTGCAGTTGGATGCAATTTACTGCATTAGAACAGTTTCACGGGTGCCTAGACAAATGTTAGCACCTCAGTGAACATACATACATACACACACTCACACATACACACTGCTTTGAGGAAATGGCTTGATAATTCTTCCATCTAAGATGCCTCTAAATTAGTTGCTTCACTGGTGGCCATATTGATACTACAAGAGAGATCTCCCATAGGTCCTTTCACACATGTGGCCTGCTCAGGACAGAGCAAATCTGTGGATGTGTCATTGCCACAGTTATTCATTGTCTTGAGGTACTTCTGTTTTTCAGTGCTGACCAAGATAGTGGATGTATCCTGTAGTTTTCTCAGGAAATGTTTTTAGCCACCTGATAATTTGACACCCCCAGCCCAGTCAGTGAGACAGATTCTTGTCTCCATTCCCACTGCTTTGCACTCGACATGTGCTACATAGGATTTGGTTTCTGCCTGTAACTGGCCAGTGGAGAATTTCTCTAATGGCAGGAAAATTTCCTTTGGCATAAAGTCAGCTGTGCATGCCACACCAACCCCAAAACTGCTACTCTGATCCCCCAGTAGTGAGTGATCGCTTAGAATCATAAACTGGTGGCATGACTTAGGGCTGACCCTAGGCAGTTTTATCCCAATGCCTCTGATGAATAGATTTTTCTCTGAGGGCCTCTGTGCCAATATTTCTTCTGCAACTGAGCAAAAGGATCTATGGAAGCTCTGATTTATGTAATATAGCTTCCACTGTATTCAACAGTTCTGTGCACGATGTTGATAATTGGAATAGGAAAGGAATTAGTTCTCCAAGTAATCTTATGTTAGGACATTTCCTTAATGCCTTAAATTGTATATACTTTAGAGGTATTGCAGCATATGGATAATTTTTTTTAAATCTACAGTTCCCATGAACTAACCATCTAGAAAGTTGTAGCCTAGTAACAGGCTGTGTAAGAGGCTGATCCCTAAAATGTGCATACCTGTCTAGGCAACACAAAGCTCATGTATTCAAGAACATAGTATACACCTACCTAATGATGTTTCAAGACATGTTTTGGCTGCTTTCCAGAGTATCTTGTGCCTTGATTATTTTTCTGCTCCTACGACTAGTGCTTATTGTCTCAAGGAATTGTAATGCCGGCAGCTCCTCAGAATGAGGTGTTTGGTTGAGGTTTCCATGGTTACAGGGGAGGCAAGAGGCTGTGCACATTTTAAAGACTTTACTATGAGATCAATAGGAGCATAAGACATATTTTGACAGGGTCCGGCCAGACGGCTACGGGAGAGTGATAGAAGGCAGATATATTAGCCCCAGGTTAAGTAGGTCCCTTTTCCCTGGGTAAGGTAACAGGGAAGGTTCCAGAACAATCAGGAACTTTCTGGAAACAAGGCAGACAGGCTGATTAGAACACCTGCAGCCAATCAAGAAGCTGCTAGAATCAATTAAGGCAGGCTAATCAGGGCACCTGGGTTTTAAAAAGGAGCTCACTTCAGTTTGTGGTGTGTATGTGAGGAGCTGGGAGCAAGAGGCACTAGGAGCTGAGAGTGAGAACGCGGACTGTTGGAGGACTGAGGTGTACAAGCATTATCAGACACCAGGAGGAAGGTCCTATGGTGAGGATAAAGAAGGTGTTGGGAGGAAGCCATGGGGAAGTAGCCCAGGGAGATGTAACTGTCACGCAGCTGTTACAGGAGCCACTGTAGACAGCTGCAATCTACAGGGCCTTGGGCTGGAACCCGGAGTAGAGGGCAGGCCCTGGTTCCCTCCATCACCCCCAACTCCCTACTTGATTCCAGAGGAGTTGAACTGGACTGTGGGTTCCACCAGAGGGGAAGGTCTCTGGCCTGTTCCCCGATCCACTAGGTGGATCAGCAGAGACTGCAGGGATTATTCTTCTTCCTTTCCCCATGCTGGCCAGTGATGAGGCTAACTGAGTGAACCGCAGATTTGAGCCACGAAAGTGGCCAAACTGAGGGCTGCCATGAACCTCTGAGGCGAGAAAATCCACCGATAAGCGCAGGACCCACCATGGCAGAGGAGGAACTTTGTCACAATATGCTGTTATGCAAATCGATACATTCTTAAAATAAACGTTTAATTGCATAACTTAATTGGTCGCTAGCTGAGCAATAGTTTTCTAGTTGATTTTACTAAATGGTCTGTCCTGGAATACACCAATCAAATCTCTAACCTTCTGATTCTGGTTTTACAAATTTAGGTTATTTACTATGTAAAAGAAAGCTGAATCCCTTTTGTAAAACCAAAAAGGGAGATGAATGCATATATCTGAGATGCAATAAATTTCTTTCTGTGTGATTCAGGTATCTTACCTCTGATTACATATTCTACTCATAATCTGTTTTATTCCTCAAAAGAAGCTTTAGGAGAATTCAGACATCTGTCCTTTGAATTTTGTTTCACTTCAATACTATATTGTCATAATGTCTGAACCCATCCCTTCAAGGATACTAAAAGCCTTTAGTGGGTCCTTAAAGTGCCAGTTAGTCTGTCTTTTATGTCACAGGGATTATCAAATATCTCCACAGGGTTATGTGTCCAAACTCTGCCTATTTAGAGTTTTCCAGAACTACTCCAGATTTTGTGATATAAGTTCTCATTTAGACTGTCATACAAGTTTTAGACCATTTATTCAGTTAGAGCCTAAATGGACTGAGGAACTGATTGGGAACACAAATAGGAATAAATGGTCAATTTTCAACATTGAAGGACGCTAAAGTGGATTGCCCGAAGGATTTGTAGTGAGACATGTTGTTTTAATACTTTACTGAACTGGAAAAGAGGGCGAACACTGAGGTAGTAAAATTTCAAATGACACATTTTAGGCTAGTCAAGACTATCCGAAGATCCTAACAAAGTTAGACAATTGGGCAAGACTGGTAGGTGAAATGAAATGTAGACAAATGTAAGGTAACATGCTAGAAGGAACAAGTGGAGTTACTTGTAAATATTAGTTGCAACAACTCAGGAAAACGTTTAGGATGTAACTGTGAATAGTTCAATGAAAGCATTGGTTAAAAAAAAAAAAAAAAAAAAAAGCAAACAAATGCCAGCTTGCTTTAGGAATAGGATAGAGAATAATACTGTAATGTTACCATACTATTATAGATAGATGAGATGCTTGAATGCTGTTCTAGCTGTTCCATTTCAAAAAGAATATAGCAGAATTAGAAGGACATGTAAAATGATTAGACATGGCAATATGGAGACAGTTTAGATAAGCGGTGACATAAGGGTATATAAAATAATGAAATCTATAGAGAAGGTCAGTTGGGTGTTCTTATTTACCTTGTACCTTCTACTATTCTTGTAGGAGAATAACAAGATGATGTCTTATAAAGTTAAAAATCAAAACATTTTAAACAGCTGAAAACATTTTTTGAACAATGTATAATTAAGCCTTTAACTCACTGCAGCAGGTACTATTGAAACAAAAAGCTCAATAGTATTAAAAAGGAGACATTTATGAATATTAAAATCTGCAATTAAACTTGTTAGAATAAAAATGTATAAGGGATTAAAAATATGTTTTTCCTCTACCCCTGTTCCACATGCCCTGATGGCTTTCACATATTGGTTTATTTTGTTGTTTCAGTGTGGGGCATGTGTGTTCTAAATGGGTGGATGAAAATGACTCGTCAGTGATTGCTTTATTTCATTGTCACCATTTACATGTGTGAATGTGCAGTAAAAATATATTTCAGTAGTTACATCTTATTTTTAGTCTCTTCTAGATCGGGATACCTTTTCAAAAAGCATTGTGAAGTTTTATCTGTGCAGTGCTAATTCAAGGATGTGGCTGCCACTAGTATAGATGATGGGTATATCTCTGTCATCTGTCAGTCATTTTCATTCCCTTTTCCTGCTAGCAGGCATTCTTGCTAGAGTAGATAGACTGTTCCAGTTGAATTTTGGGAAATTCCAAAGTTCTAAGACTAATTTCAGGAACCTCTCTCCAAGTGCTTTGTTGCAGTAGATAGTCTCAATCAGTTAACATTGGAATCCATCTGACTAGATGCCAGCTTCCTGAGGTTGTCTGTCCTTAACCAGTGAGACTTTTGGGAGGGAGGAGCATTTCCGCTAACTTCCATCTTGTCTCCATTCTTTTTAAGAGCTCTAGAATATTTGGATGTTGTGTACTCAAGGAGCAGTTTCAAAAGAAATCTCTCTCAGTGCCAGCCTCCCAGTTGAATCTCAAGCTTGGTGCATGTCTCATTAAAGGCAGTGTCTCTCTTGAGTGAGGTCAGGTCACCGCTGTGCCGACCCATTGTTTATAAAGGTGGCAGCATATCAGTGAAGAACAAATTACTCTTGCCTATTAGTTTCTTTCGTATAGTGACTCCAGTATAGACACCCTCTAAAATACCCTATTTGATTAACAGACTCTGGCAGAATGGCTAGAAGTTAAGTAGAGCTATAAGGTTTTTTCTTTTGGCTTTGGAAGTTCTCAACTAGTTACAGACTTCCTGACTGCCTAGAAATTGCAGACATAGAAATCTGGATTGGTTACCACCTGATGTAGGGGACTTGCCATGTCACAGAAAACAATTAGCAGGTAAGAAATTAGTTTTACTTTGTTTTTTATAATTATTTAAAAACACAATTTTTTCCCTTCTTCTTAACCAACAGGTTCGCCATAAAACATCACAGAAGGTTTATGCAATGAAGCTTCTTAGTAAATTTGAAATGATAAAAAGATCGGATTCAGCCTTTTTCTGGGAAGAAAGAGATATCATGGCCTTTGCCAACAGTCCCTGGGTGGTTCAAGTAAGGAGTGTTTTTCTCTAGTTTTTAAATTTAAGTTAAAAGTATTTAATTTTTGGGTCAGTTTTGAATATGCATTTAAATTCAAATAATTGGTTAGATTCAGATCTCAATTTAGAAGTCACACCAGTGTAACTGAATTATGAATCAGGATCAGTGATTTTGTTTTAGTTTATATTTGTCCATATTGATAGGCTAACTTTTAGCTTGATCACTTCAGCTGCAGTATAAAATGAAATGGAATTTACAAAACAGCCTCAAATGAGTACTCTACTTGAAATTATAATAATTTTTGTGTGAAGGGAAAATTGTGAGTCAGATTACAATTACAGTACAAAAATATGTGAGTGAACTGAAATTTTTTCTACTAATCTATTCTGCCAGATTAATTTTATTAGTGATTGTAATATGGCTCAATCATGAGGTCACAAACAATTCATTGTGTTATTGTGGAGGAGGAAAGTGGATTTAAGTATAAAGTATCTATTTATGCACCCATGTACCTCAATAATCTGTAACAATGAAAACCTAAATGCAGGAAAAAAATTCTTGGTACTTGTAATTTAAGAATTAAATAGTTATAATTTGAAACATTTTCAAGTGTGTAGATGTGATTCTCTGTATGTAAAAGGTAAATACTGCCACTGACCAATTACATAGTAATGGCCTGGCCTTACTTGGGCTGTTTTCAAATGGATGGGATCTAGAGGTGAAAGTCCTGGAGTGCATTCAATGAAACCCACTAAAACAATTTGCAAAGAAATGAACTTACTTTCAATAGACCAGTAACCTAAAATATCATCTGTAATATATACCAAGCTATATTTAATTATTAGTAAAGTTAATCACTTCATGCATCTCCACTTCATAGACACATTAACCTGCATTTATCATTTCTACTTTTGCTTGGTGATATTAGAGGAAAACAGCAGTAATGAGTTCCAAATAATAATTATGTAAATATTTGGGAGCTATAACATAATACAGAAATGAAATTACAAAGCAATTTCAGAGACATCAGCCTCTGTTTAGCTATTTCCAGTACTCTGAATTGTACTTGTATCTCAGAGGGAGCTGACATTTCAATGATGCCCGTTTCATGCTGAGAAACAGAATGAGATGCACTTAATAAATGGAATAAATAAGAAATTAGTAGTTTTTAAAAATTGTGAGATAAGGTAGTTTTAATGTTTAGAATATGTTAGATTACTGTTAAATTAACCAAAGTCTTTATTCGAAACTTTAAAAACAAATTGAACTTGCCTTACAACAATCTTGAAAATCTCTGATTATCTAAGAACAGAGTTTCATGAAAGCAGAATAGAAAGAAGGTTGCTTTTTCAAATATCCCTCGAGTAATTTTCCTTCTTTTCTGCTTTAGCTCTTTTGTGCCTTTCAAGATGACCGATACTTGTACATGGTAATGGAATACATGCCGGGTGGAGATCTTGTAAACCTTATGAGCAATTATGATGTGCCTGAAAAATGGGCCAAGTTTTACACAGCTGAAGTTGTCCTTGCTCTGGATGCAATTCACTCCATGGGCTTGATACACAGGGACGTGAAGCCTGACAATATGCTTTTGGATAAACATGGGCATCTAAAGTTGGCAGATTTTGGCACCTGTATGAAAATGGATGAAGTAAGTATGCAATTAAATATTTTATCTACCATAAAGATAGGTTTTATTTTATTGTAAATTACTCAGGGATGTAAGGAATAAAGGAATGTTCAGCTAATTGAGCTTCTTGATTGGCAGAATATTCCTTGCTGTCT
This sequence comes from Eretmochelys imbricata, assembly GCF_965152235.1. Taxonomy (NCBI): domain Eukaryota; kingdom Metazoa; phylum Chordata; order Testudines; family Cheloniidae; genus Eretmochelys; species Eretmochelys imbricata. The sequence goes on from NC_135574.1 coordinate 29,582,603, forward strand.
AATTTTAAGTAGAGGAAGGGACATTCTGTATTTTGTAACATTGGTCCATAATAAACTATTCTGGCATGGCGACAAAGGAAAGAGACCTACTTTTTGTTATTTCTGGGAGCATATATGTTTATGAATTTCTGTGTGTTCATTCTTTAGCCAAATGTTTGAACAGCTCATGAGACAACTCCTAATTTCAACATTAGTAATCTTGGAGCAGTTTATAAGCTAACACTTTAGTATAAATGAAATTGTTACTGAAGAGGCAACAATTTACATAGTCCCATATAGTCATTACTATATATAATTGCTCCAACAGCACCCCCTAGTGGTTTTCAACTTAAAAATTTAGATTAAAGTAATGTGACTAATGAAGTGTGATGCACTGATTGGGACTGCTTATTGCTAGTATTCAAAATATTCTATTTTTTCATTGCCCACATATTTAAAGAACGTGGTCCATTAGGCAATACATTTTATGTGCTAGTTTCAAGATAAACTCATATGGCTTTAAAAAAGCCTTATTTGGACTACTAACAACATTTTAAAGCAGACTTTTAAAATCTTCTGTATTTTTCAGTTTACACTTTGTTCTTGTTAAGTGAGGAGTAAAAAGTAAACAGTGAAATTACTCTGTAATTAGACATATTCCCCCACCTCTTGTGTTTTACTCTACAAAGGCACCGTAAGTTATCATGAACTTTGTGTGAATGTGCAAGTGTTACATTGATTACCTTTAGTTTTAAAATGTTTCTCTGATATTTTAATATTGGTGTTCCTTTGTTTTGTCAGCTTTGACTTAACAAGAGTATATTTTGGCCTGAAGGATATTACTTTAGTGCTTTCTTCTGCTATGTTGTGCTAGAATTTGTGTATATTACTTATACAAAATATGTTCTTGTTCCTTTGCAACCTATTTCACTTCTTCTTTTCTCCAGTATTTTTTTGTAATATATTTTTGACTACTACCCTTTTATAGTAATTGCAAATGTACTCTGAAATACTGATGTCTTTTTTCCTCATATGGTATTTTATAAGCTTATTGAGAAATGTAATAGCCTTCATTTCTAGCATCATTTAGTTCATTTTGTTCATGCTACAGTGATTCTATTCCACAGGTAGATAGATTGTTTATCTTAATTTGATTATTTGGGAGACAAGATGGCTGAGGTAATACCTTTTATTGGACCAACTTCTGTTAGGTGAGTGAGGTAATATCTTTTAGTGGATCAACTGCTGAAGTTGGTCCAATAAAAGATATTACCTCAGCCATCTTATCTCTCTAATATCCTGGGACCAGCATGGCTTACGTACAGTTAATTTGATTATATAAGGCTGCTGACTGGCAGAGTTAATTTATTTTTATATTAGATAGATATGTTGCCAGGTTGTTACTGTAAGTCTAATTATTTTCAGGGTCCTTTTGAATACGTATTCTTTGAAATGTTAAATCCAAATAAATAAATAAATATAATGTGAACCTTGTAGCTGTAAGAGTCCGATTGGACCACCCTATCTGTATTGATACTATTAGGCTACATATAAGGTGGCTTATGCCTTCAGACTTTGCTTCTTTCATTGTACAAATTCTATAAGGCTTTCCAGGTTCTCATTCTCTGAACGCATTTTCTGATCCTTTCCTTGTATAGATATTCAGAACCCTGACTGACACTTTGCTTGCAGTAAGCCAAATTTGTTTAGTCGTCTGAGACTAAACTTAATGTGATAATGGGCCTTGTTTTACTTGTAATTGAAGTAAGGTAAAAATAATATTTGATCTGCTTAATATGAACCCTTAACTTGTTTTTCTTCTTTAAGTACGTGCTCATATCCATATCATGTTAGGTGCATGCTCATGGCATGGACTGTTGCTGGAGATTTTTCCCTCAGTGGTATCCATCAGGTTGACTCTAGCACCCTCCATGTGACAGTATAAAGTGCGCCACTGGCCCCACACCCAATCAGTTCCTTCTTACCGCCCCGATGGTTGCTGGAATAACTCCTCTTGCTTCAGCCACTGGTCTCCAGACCTTCAGCACCAGACGTCGGAAATAAGGAGTACCACTGCCCTTGGTCACCTCGGGAGGACTCGTCATCTGAGTCTTATGTGGAGCCCTACACCCAGTGCAAGAGCCACCACTGGTACTGTCCTATGTGCTGCTGGACCTCAGTGCAGGTTGCCCCACGAGTACCTGGTCAGGTGGACAATGGCCTATTCAGTGGCCAATCAGGAACCCATGGCCATTTCCCTCAGTGCCGTGTCCGTCTTCTCACCTGTCATACTCGTTTGCTTCCGAGGGGTAGCATCCCCCTTCACTCCGCTCGGTACTGGACACCAACTCCCAGTGCTGATGCACATGACGTGGGCCACATGGAGGTAATTAAAGCTGAAGATGAGAAAACAGCCCTCACCTTCCAGTAGAGGCCTCTTCTTCCTCCTCCGCAGACCAGGACATCTCGGGACCGAGTGGCTCACTGCCGCAAGGTGATTTTAGAGCCCATCAGGAGTTTCTGAAGCGGGTAGCAGTTAACCTGGAGCTAGAGATTGAGGAGCTCTAGGAATTGTCTCTCACCCTCATTGACATTCTAGATGCAACAGCACCATTTAAGGTGGCTCTGATACCCGGGGTTCTTTCAACCGAAAGCTCTTGGTAACTTTTACTCTGTGCGAGGTGGTGTCAGGAAATAAATCATGGGAGACACGGCCGTCCGACCGATAGATGGCTGGCACAAACAGGACAACACAAGAGTGCTTTCACTTAAACCTAAACTTTACTTAGTCTCAAGCACTTATACATGTCCGCAGCAGGTTAGTAAAACACCCCCAACCCTCGATAATTACTGAAGCTGAGTGTGGCTCTCGAGTGGCACAGCTGCAGCCTGTCTGTCAGTGGAGGACACAAGCTGCATCCAGAAGGAGAGTCCAGTCCCGAGGAGTCCCACTACCTCAAACTTTTCCCCCTTATTTATACATTAGTAAAACAATGACATGTCACTTGTTAAGCAAGCAGTTTCAACGGTCAAGCAAGAGGTTTCCTTCTAATTATTGATTAACCAGGTGTGAGTTTTTCCCAGAGTTTGCAGTCTTGAGGCTCTAACAGACACATTCCTGAGGGCACACCCTGCTCTTCTAAGATGCATGTATCAGCAACTTCAACACAATTCTTATCAGGAAGGACGCGGGGTCAAGCTGTCCTGTTTGTGGCACCCAAAACCCCCTCCCCTCCTGCCTTGGTTAAGGTGAGGCTGCTGCATGGCCAATTTGCAGTCTGCTGACTTGGCTGCCTTTAATTTTAAGCAATAGTGGTATCAGGCACTTTACTGGTTTGCAGAAATCTCCCCGTACAGCCCTACCCATTAACGAGGTGGTAATGGGTCCAGTCAGAGCCCTGTGGCAGACCTAGTCTTCTCTTCCTCCCACTTTGAAGAGGGCAGAGAAGAAATATTATGTGTCAGCCAATGGGTATGAGTAGCTATACTCTCAGCCCCCGTCCTGGGTTCCTAGTTGTATGGGTGGCCAATGAGAGGAGTAGACAGAGCTAAGCAAGTGCTACCCACAAACAGAAGTATGCAAGGAAACTCAATCTGTTTGGGAAGAAAGTTTTTATTCAACAGGTGGTCTACAACTAATCTCAAACCAGCAAACCCTGCTGGGGAGATATGATTACAACTTGTAGGACTCCTTATCCAATTTTAAGGTCTCTGTGCCTGAGGACTTCAAGGCAGGAATTCTGTGCCCAATTAGTGGAGGGGAAAGAATGTTGTCAGAGCCTCACTCCAGGCGACACTGAATGCTGCTGACATGGCAGCCAGGACGATGGCCTCTGCAGTGTCCATGAGGTGATATTCTTGGCTACAGTCCTCATGGCTACCTCAAGAGGTCCAGCAATCGATCCAGGACCTCCCTTTCAAAGGCTCCTCATTATTTCAGAGCAAACGGACACACCACTCTATGGCCTGAAGGACTCAAGGGCTACCTTCAGATCCCTGGGCCTCTGTGCTTCATCCACTTCAAGGAGGCACTTCAGGCCTCAACAGCCAGCCCACTTCTCGGCTCCACCACTGAGACAGGACCTGTACAAGAGAAAGGGCAGAGGTTACAAATGCCATCCTTTGTTTGTTTTCGGACTGACTCCCACTTAAGTTCGGCATCGTCCCACATCTCATCGGGCCACTGGGTGCTAAGTACAGTGGTGGGTGGTTATATCCTGCAGTTTTCAGCCACTCCTCTCTCCCACCCCTTATCGCCGTCCCTCTTCAGTGACCCTTCTCACAAGCAACTCCTAGTCCAGGAGCTGCAGATCCTCTTACCGGTGGGAGCTGTGGAAGAGGTACCTCGAAAATTGAGAGGGAAAAAGTTTTACTCCCGATATTTCCTAATCCCAAAGGCCCAGATTGGCTTTTGCCCCATTCTGGACCTGCATTACCTCAATAATTATCTCAAGTGTCATAAATATAAAGGGAAAGGTAAACACCTTTAAATCCCTCCTGGCCAGAGGGAAAACCCTTTCACCTGTAAAGGGTTAAGAAGCTAGGATAACCTTGCTGGCACCTGACCAAAATGACCAATGAGGAGACAAGATAGTTTCAAAGTTTGGGGGGGGGTGGAGGGGGAAACAAAGGGTTCTCTCTGACTGTGTGTTGTTTTTTTTGCCAGGAACAGACAAGGAATGGAGTCTTAGAACTTAGTAAGTAATCTAGCTAGATATGCGTTAGATTCCGTTTTGTTTAAATGGATGATAAAATAAGTTGTGCTGAATGGAATGTATATTCCTGTTTTTGTGTCTTTTTGTAACTTAAGGTTTTGCTTAGATGGATTCTCTATGTTTTGAATCTAATTACCCTGTAAGGTATTTACCATCCTGATTTTACAGAGGTGATTCTTTTACTTTTTCTTTAATTAAAATTCTTCTTTTAAGAACCTGATTGTTTTTTCATTGTTCTTAAGATCCAAGGGTTTGGGTCTGTGTTCACCTATGCAAATTGGTGAGGATTTTTATCAAACCTTCCCCAGGAAAGGGGGTGTGGGGTTTGCTGAGGATTTTGAGGGGAAAGATGTTTCCAAGCGGGCTCTTTCCCTGTTACATATTTGTTAAACGCTTGGTGGTGGCAGCAATAAAGTCCAATGGCAAAAGGTAAAATAGTTTGTACCTTGGGGCAGTTTTAACCTAAGCTGGTAAAAATAAGCTTAGGGGGTTTTCATGCAGGTCCCCACATCTGTACCCTAGAGTTCAGAGTGGGGAAGGAACTCTGACATCAAGAAACTGAGGTTCTGCCTCATCTCCATGGCCTCAATCATTCCCTCCCTGGATCCAGGAGCCCTCAACTTGAAGGACGCTTATTTTCACATTTCTGTCTTCCATGGCCGCAGAAGATTTATCAGATTTATTATAAACCAGACTCCTTACCAATTCACCATTTTCCCTTTTGGCGGGTCCTCAGCCTCCTGGGTTTTTACAAAAGGTATGGTGGTGGTAGCTGCCTTTCTCAGAAGGTGAGGTGTTCAAGTCTACCCATACCACAGTGACTGGCTGGCTGATCAAGGGTCATTCAGAGGCTCAAGTAAAGAAAAGCATCAGCCTGGTCCAAGCCACCTTCCAAGCACTGGGCCTGTTGGTAAACGAACAAAAGTCGACTCTCATTCCAGTACAGAGAATAGAGTTTATCATGGCAGTGCTAGACTCAACTCAGGCCAGAACCTTCCTTCCAAGGATGCGATTCCAGACCTGACATCCAAGGTCATGGCTTAACTGATCACAACAGCTTGGGTTTGCCTCAAGCAACTGGGACACATAGCCGCATGCACTTACATGCTATGGTATGCAAGGCTGTGCCTCAGGCCCCTGCAGACATGGTTAGCTTCAGTGTACTCTCCGAACTGTCACTACTTGGACTCTGTGCTTGCTGTTCCAGCCCCAATCCTTGCCTCCCTTGACTGGTGGAAGGACCCCTGGATGGCACTGGCGGATGTTCTCTTTGTTGCCCTCCAGCCATCAGTGTGCCTAGTGTCGTATCCTTCAGACCTAGGTTGGGGAGCCCACCTTGATTAACGTAGGGCCTGTGGTCCCAGTAAGAACTCTCCTTGCACATAAATGTCTGGAAGCTCAGAGGGGTCTGCTTGACTTGCCAAGTGTTCCTTCCCCAGATTGCAGGCAAGGCAGTGCAGGTATTGATAGACAGCACCATAGCCATGTTCTACATCAGTAAGCAGGGAGGAGCATGCTGCTCCACCTTGTGTCAAGAGGCCGTCTGTCTGTGGGACTTCTGCATGAAGGACTCCATCCACTTCAAGGCATCTCATCTTCTGGAAGCCTGGAATGCCCTGGCACACCTCAGCAGATCTTTCTCCTCTCACCACGAGTGGTCCCTTCACCCAGAGGTCATCAGGTTCATCTTTCAATGGTGAGGATTGCTCTAGGTTGACCTGTTTGCAGCCAAGCAGAACTGGAAATGCCATCAGTTTTGCTTGCTGCATGGGCACAGCCTGGGCTCCCATGCCTTCTGACTTCCAGGGGCAGAGCTCTTATTCTACGCATTTTTACTGGTTCCTCTGGTTTACAAGGTGCTTCTGAAAATCAAGCAAGACAAGGTGAGAGTTATTTGTATAGCCCCGGCATGGCCACACCCACACTGGTTTGGCACACTGCTTACCAGTAGTACCCCAGCTAATGCTCCCACTCTGCCTGGACCTGATCTCTCAAGATCACAGCCATTTACTCCACTTGAAGCTTGGGTCCCTTCACCTGACTGCATGGAAGTTATATGGCTGAACCCGATGGAACAAGCCTGTTCGGAACAAGTTCGACAGGTCCTTCTGGGTAGTAGGAAGTCCTCCACCAGGAATACCTACCTCACTAAATGGAAGCATTTCTCAATATGGTCATTCGAAATGGGGCCTCTCTCCAACTCGGTCTTCCCTTCAGTCCTGGATTAGTTGCTCCATCTAAAACAACAAGGTCTAGCCTTCACATCTATCAAGATGCATCTAGCATCAATTTTGACCTTCCATCCGCCAGTGGACAGTAAGTCTGTTTTCTTTCACAAGATGACCATTCTTTTTCTTAAGGAGTTGGAGAGACTTTACCCTCAGGCTCACAAATTGATCCCTCCCATGGGATTTAAACCTGATCCTATCAAAACTCACAGGCCCTCCCTTTGAGCCGCTAGCATTGTGCTCTCTGTTGCTCCTCTCCTGGAAGGTCACCTTCTTGGTAGTATTTACCTCAGCCAGATGGGTCTCTGAAATCAGGGCCCTTACATCAGAACTACTGTACATCGTGTTCTTCAAGAACAAGGTCCAGCTACACCGCCATCCGGCCTTCCTGCCAAAGGTGGTTTTTCAGTTCCATAGCAACCAGGTCATTTTACTGCCAGTCTTCTTCACGAAGCCTCACAAGAATTCAGAAGAGCAGTGGCTTCACACACTGGATGTTTGGCATCTCCTCACCTTCTACCTTGAGAGGACTAAACCTTTCCACAGATTCATGCAACTCTTTTGTGGCAATCGCAGAGAGAAGGAAAGGCCTACCAGTTTCAGCCCAGAGAATATCATTCTGGATAACCTCCTGTATTTGGGATTGCTGAAAGCAATCCAATCCAAGACATCTGCAGGGCTGCAACCTGGTCAGCAATGCATATCTTCTGATCCCACAATGCCATCACCCAACAGTCTTGTGATGACATGAGGTTCAGGATAGCAGAGTTGCAGTCCGCTTCTCCATGAACTCCGAGCCCACTGCCTTGGGTACCGCTTGTGAGTCACCAAATGTGGAATGGACGTGAGCAGGCACTCAAAGAGAAAACGGTTACTGACCTTCTGTAACTATTATTCTTTGAGATTAATTGCTCATATTCATTCTATGACCCACCCTTCTACCGCTCTGTCAGAGTTAGCTGGCAAGAAGAAACTCAGAAGGTGCAGGGTTGGCAGTGCCCCTTGTATTGGCGCATAAGCTTGTGGCACCAGAAGGCACTGGAGCCAACCCGATTGGATACCACTGAGGGAAAAATCTCCAGCAACGGTGCATGTGACATGCACACACCTAATGTGGAATGGACGTGAACATCACATCTTGAAGAGCAACAGTTATGGAAGGTCAGTAACCGTTTTTTATGCTATGTTTATTTTTAAAGGGCTACTGGTTTTGAACCAAAAGAGTACTAGTTCAGCAGTATATGTTAAAAGTTTGGTGAACAAAGACTGCTGAGAGTATTATAAAGCTCTATTGTTAATCAGAGCTAATAATAAAACAGTAATATGTATAAAATTATACTGACCCACAAAGTTGAGGGGAACTATCAGTAATTTCTCTGGGGGCTACAAAAATAGTAACCGTAAGATTACTCATGTTTTTCTATGAAGGAAATTGAACTATAATAAGACTTTTAATTCCTTTCTAAAGTTTGAAGTGTTTGCAGCATTTTTGTAAGTAATTGTAGCAGAAACTCCAGGATTGGGTTGGGAATCAAGACTGAACTACTATCTGACCCCTAGAAGTTAGGGTTGTTGTTTTTTTAATACCTTAAAGTTTAAGTCTTTATAGACTTAGATGGTCTCAGACTGAATGGAATGGAGGAAATATTTTATATAAGAAGCTGTAGAATCAGACACATGGACGTAGTTCTAGAATGTCTCCAAATCCTGGGGATGTCCCAGCTGTAAAAATATGTTGATGCTGGCAGGATGACTTCTATAAAACATAGGCCTCCTGTCAAGGTTCCTTCCCCACTCTGAACTCTAGGGTACAGATGTGGGGACCTGCATGAAAGACCCCCTAAGCTTATTCTTACGAGCTTAGGTTAAAAGCTGCCACCACCAAAGTGTTACACAAAGAACAGGGGACGTGCCCACTTGGAAACATCTCTTCGCCTCCCCCCAAAATATCCCCCCAAGCACTACACCCCCTTTCCTGGGGAAGGCTTGATAAAAATCCTCACCAATTTGCATAGGTGAACACAGACCCAAACCCTTGGATCTTAAGAACAATGTAAAAAGCAATCAGGTTCTTAAAAGAAGAATTTTAATTAAAGAAAAAGTAAAAGAATCACCTCTGTAAAATCAGGATGGTAAATACCTTACAGGGTAATCAGATTCAAAACACAGAGAATCCCTATAGGCAAAACCTTAAGTTACAAAAAGACACAAAAACAGGAATATACATTCCATTCAGCACAACTTATTTTATCAGCGATTTAAACAAAACAGAATCTAACGCATATCTAACTAGATTGCTTACTAACTCTTTACAGGAGTTCTGACCTGCATTCCTGCTCTGGTCCCGGCAAAAGCATCACACAGACAGAGAGAACCCTTTGTTTCCCCACACCCTCCAGCCTTGAAAGTATCTTGTCTCCTCATTGGTCATTTTGGTCAGGTGCCAGGGGGGTTATTTTAGTTTCTTAACCCTTTACAGGTGAAAGGGTTTTCCCTCTGGCCAGGAGGGATTTAAAGGTGTTTACCCTTCCCTTTATATTTATGACATCTCCCTAGCACCTATTTTTCTTTTTTAACTTTGAGTTTCTTTACCAGTAGTGTGTATTAACAGTTCATTTATGTATAAAGAGCCCAGAAAAATAGCAGCATGGATTTGTAGGGGATGGAAAGGAGGAACCTTATTGTTGTTCGAATGCTTGTTCATGTCTATTCCAGTCAGGTGTGTGCATGCTGCGGGCATAGTTGCCAGAAATTTTTCTCCCAGCAGCTCCCATAGGGTCGGCTGTAGAGCCCACTAGAATGGAGCCTTCATGGCGCTCAATATACAACCCTGCTGACCCAGCCCCTCCTCCGTTCCTTCTTACCACCTGTGACGGTTATCGGAACTGCGAATGACTTGATTGCAAGTTCTCCTCACTTCCTGTAGCTTTCTAGTATAGCTTATCTCAATAGTTTATAGTTCTAGTTTTTATTAGTTAGTAGTAGTTCTGTTGGGAGTGGGGTTTCCCCTCCACCCCGACCTTTCCCCTTGGGGACGTCAGGGCAAGCCTCAATCCCCAGAGTTCAAGCCCTGCAAGTCCTGCAGTAAGCTGATGTCAATGGGCAACCCCCACCACACTTGTTTAAATAGTCTGGGGGAGGCTCACCAAGCTGTTAAGTGCAGGATTTGCAAGGGTTTTCGACCAAGGACCAAAAAGGAATGGGATTTCAGGTTGAAACAGCTCCTCATGGAGCTGGCTTTTAAACTGCAGTCCACCTTGGCATGGCAGGACCCGGCACCAATCTCCTCGGTGCGGAGTGCACCAGTATCGGTGGCAGAATTGGCACTGCAGAAGATCTCCGAGCACAGAGACTTGCAGCACCTTCGCCCTAGGCAAGACTTTCTAGATGGCGAGGTAGGAACAGCAGGCATAAGCCGTCCCAGCCCTCATCATCACAGGGCCAAGCGCATGCCTGAACAGCCTCCAAGCAGACCTTTTGAAGGTGTACCCGGGGACAAAGTGCCAGTCTGTATACTGGTTCCTCAGTCCTGCTTTCGGAATTGTCTATCCCACTTCTACCATGCATGGTCCCAAATAACATAGGACTGCTAGGTTCTCCGTACGGTAGAAGTGGGGTACTCTCTCCAATTCTGCTCCTCCCCTCCCTCCCTCCCACCCACTGCCCTTCCTGGTCCCTCTTCAGGGACCCTTCTCACAAGCAACTCCTTATCCAGGAGGTGCAATCGCTCCTTGCCATAGGGGCAATGAAGGAGGTTCCTCAGGAGCTAAGGGGCAAGGGGTTCTACTCCCGCTATTTCCTAATCCTCAAGGCAAACGGGGAGGGGGGTGTCTGACCCATTCTAGACCTGGTTCATGGTGAAGTTGAAGTTCCGCATGGTCTCCCTGAGCGTTATTATCCTTTCCCTAGATTCGGGAGACTGGTACGCCACCCTCAACATGAAAGATGCGTACTTTCATATAGCTATTTGGCCTGTGCACAGACGATTTCTGCAGTGTATAGCCAGCACCATACACTGTCAGTTCATGGTCCTCCCCTTCGGTCTGTTGACAGCCCCCTGAGTGTTCACCAAGTGTATATCAGTCATAGCAGCCTTCCTTCGCAAGAGGCAGGTACAGGTATACCCATACCTAGACGACTGGCTACTCAGGCGGCGCACCAGGGAGCAGGTGGAGTCTCAAGTCCGACTAGTCAGAGCTCCTTTCGAGAGGCTGGGACGATTCCTCAACGTGAACAAGTCAACCTTGTCACTGACTCAAAAAATAGAATTCATCGGTGCGGTGCTGGACTCAGTGCAGGCAAGGGTGCTCCTGCCAGACACCAGATTTCAGACCATGAAAAACATTATCCGAAGCCTCAGATGGTACCTGACTACTACAGAGAAGGGATGCCTGAGTCTCCTTGGCCACATGTCAGCCTGCACTTACGTGGTCCAGCATGCCAGACTGAGGCTCAGACCATTTCAAGCATGGCTCGCATCTGTATACCTCCCAGGGCACGACAGCCTGTTATCTGTGGTCATGGTGCCAGACCAAATACTCGTCCCTCCAGTGGTGGCTAGACCCTCGCACAGTGTGCAAGGGAGTCCCCTTCAACAGCCCTCAGCTTTTCTTGTCTCTAGTAATGGACGTGTCAGCTCTCGGTTGGGGGGCGCATCTGGGAGAGCTCCAGACACAAGGATTATGGTCACAGGATGAGCTCTCCCTGCATATCGATATCAATAGAGAGCTCAGAGCAGTACAGCTAGCGTGACAAATCTTCCTATCCTGGCTTCAAAGCCAGTGTGTGCGGGTAATGACGGACAACACTATGGCCATGTTTTACATCAACAAGCAGGGTGGACCCCGCTCTTCCCCCCTATGTCGGGAAGCCCTTCAGCTATGGGAGTTCTGCATAGCCCACTCCATTCACCTGAAGGTGTTCTATCTCCTAGGTGTGCAGAACGAACCTGCAGACCACCTCAGCAGATCGTTTCACAATCACGAGTTGGCCATCCACCCGGATGTCATATATTCCATCTCCCAAAAGTGAGAGGTTCCCCAGGTCGATCTGTTTGTTACCTGGAGCAACAGGAGGTGCCCAGTGTTCTGCTCCTTTCAGAAACACAGCCCGGGTTTGATCTCGGATGCGTTCCTGCTTTCCAGGGGAGACCGTCTCATGTATGCCTTTCCACCATCCACTCGTGCACAGATTACTGCTGAAAATCCACAGAGTCAGAGCGAAAGTAATTCTGCTGGCCCCAACATTAGTACACCATGTTTCTGGAGCTGTCAGTGGACATTCCTATCGTGTTACCACTCTACCCTGATCTGATGACACAGGACCACAATTGCCTTCGCTACCTGCACCTCCAGTCCTTCCATCTCACATCTTGGAAGCTTCATGGCTAAACCCAGTGGAGCTCCTGTGGCTCGGAACCAGTAAGAAAGGTCCTGCTTCTCAGCAGAAAACCATCCACCAGGGCCACTTATCTGGCCAAGTGGAAGAGGTTCACTTGCTGGTGTGCCCAACATCACATTCCTCCACTCCAGGCGTCTGTACCACTCATCCTGGAGTACCTTGTGCACCTCAACCAACAAGGCCTGGCAGTGTCATCCATCAAGGTACAACTTGCTGCTATCTCAGCCTTCCACCTGGGCACATCTGGACGCTTCATATTCACTAACCTTGTGATAGGATGTTTCCTTAAGGGCCTGGAACAGATATATCCTCAGGTTAGACAGCCTCTTCTGGCATGGGACCTTAATCTGGTCCTCTCCAGAATAATGGGACCCCCATTCGAATGGCTGGCGACTTGCTCCCTTCTCTGCCTGTCATGGAAGGTAGCCTTCCTGGTCGCCATCACATCAGCCAGGAGGGTGTTGGAGGTAAAGGCCCTTACCTCCAATCCACCCTATATGGTCCTCCACAAGGACAAGGTGCAAGTAGCCAAGACATTTTTTTACCTGTTTTCTATCCCAAGCCCCACAACAGTACCCAAGAGCAAAGCCTCCTGTCACTGGATGTTTGGCAGGTGATGGCATTCTACATCGAGTGCACAAAGCCGTTCAGGAGGTCAAACCAGCTGTTCGTGGCAGTGGCAGACTGAAGGAAAGGACTCCTGGTCTCATCTCAAAGATTATTTTCCTGGATCACGGCCTGTATCTGCACATGTGGTGAGCTGGCCAAGGTCCCAGCACCGCCTCTTAAGGCTCATTACACAAGGGCACAGGCCTCATCAGCTGAATTCCTGGCTCAGGTCCTGATACAGGAAATCTGCAGGGCAGCTACTTCGTGCTCGGTGCGTATGTTCACCTCTCACTGTGCCATCACACAGCACGCTAGAGATGATGCAGCTTTCGGCAGAGCAGTGCTCACATCAGCAATTCCTTAACTCCAACTCCACCTCTGGGGTAGAACTTGGAAGTCACCTGACTGGAATCGACATGAACAAGCACTCGAAGAAAAAAAAATGGTTACTTACCTTCTTGTAACTGTTCTTCGAGATGTGTTGTTCACGTTCTTTCCAATACCCACCCTCCTACCCCTCTGTCGGAACAGCCAGCAAGAAGGAACTGAGGAGGGGCCAGGTCAGCAGGGTCATATATTGAGCGCCATGAAGGCAGCACTCCAGGGGGCTCCACAGCCAACCCGACAGGAGCTGCTGGGGGAGAAATTTCCAGCAACTGTGCATGCAGAGCATGCACACCTGATTGCAATGGACATGAACAACACATCTCGAAGAACAACAGTTACAAGAAGGTGAGTAACCATTTTTTATAGAATTCAAAGCAGCGTTATCTGTTAAATCTTCCGTACCAGGTAGACACTCAGAGTGTAATTTCTTCCAACCAGCAGATGCACAGAATTGCGAATTGTTTTCATGACATTACCACTCATATATGGGACTTGTTGGCTTACAAAGCTCAGTTGTTTTTATCTCCTGCAGGAGGATCATGTATAGTCTTCCCCTAACTGAAAGAAAGGCCTGAACAAAGGAAAAAATGGAGTAGGCCTCAGAGGCTTAGTAGGAGCTCCAATCATATGTTTGCATGCAGCTGCCTCAGCTACAGTACTTGGGGCACCAAAAGACTGCTGTCTTTTTGGTTCTGTGACTAATGAAACAGGCATCACAGGACTACAACATGCATCATGGCTGATTGCTGTAGAAACTCCAGAGACAAGAACTGCCCACAAAGCTTGGCTTTTCAGATAGACCAGTCAGGATCTCTGTTCCCTTGTAGCTGAGCTCTTAGGGAAGCTCAAACTCAAAGGGAACTCTAAGGAAAGGAGGTGTTGCAGGACAGAAGGAATGGTGGTCATCAATTTGGGACTACACCGTCAGTAGATGGAATAACCTTCAGAGAGAAATTCTTCCTCCTTCTACAACTCAGTCTTTTGCTCCCCTGATACCATCACACAATGATCTTGGATAACTCTTGCTCTAGCTCTGTGCTGTAAGCCCTGTGATACGCAGGCCCAGGCTCAGTATTGCCTCCAGACCTGGCCTGACTTACTCCATTATCTCTACAAAGAAGAGTTGGAGGGTGCTGGTACTTCTCTCTTCAGAAAAGCATCATCAGGAAGTCTAAACCATCACTCCTGCAGCAGCATTCTTACATATTGAGCCATTCTGACCTCTTCAAAAGGCCCTGGAGATGAATAAAGAAACTATTCTGTCTGCAGCATTTGCAGAAGCCAGTCCAGCTCACTCCCAGCCACAGGGACTTGGGGAGATGATCAGCATAGGGGACCTCTGTGAGATACCAAGAGAAAAGGCACACAAAGTTCCCAGTTCTTCTAAGATATAAACATATTGCATCTTATTGGAGGAACCCTTTCACCTCCCAGTTGGAAGTACTTAGCCCCTTTCGGGGTGCAGCTTCTGAGACTGCCCAACTCCTACATCTTTCACCTCTGAAAAGCTTCTAGTGCTGTCCTGAGCAGGGCAATAACAGTCTCAGGGAAAGAAAAGGCCCTTTACTTAACAGAAGAGACATTATGTCACAGAGCTCCTCTGGTAAATATGGTAGCCAGAGCACTAGAGACATAGAGAGAAACAGGCTTAGGATTTAATCAAAAGAGAATAGGATGCTCTCTGCCCAGAGAAAGACATCCCCCTTTAGCTCTCTGAGCTTTCAGCTTCGGAGCAGTCCTGTTTGACAGTCTGATCTCACTGTAACCCAGCCATTGAGACAGTAGAGTATGGAGGTCAATTAACTCTGGGAAGGAGATGATCCACGGAATTGGTAAAGAGTTCCTGATCCTTATTCTTGGGATAAAGAGGACCTCATTCTCTAATTTCCGGATGTTAACATTGGAGGTGTAAAAGCTGATGCAATTAGTCTTAGAGTACCTAGTATTTAAATATTCATACAAAGCCCTCAAAGCTTTTTGCATGCTCTGACGAATGAATGATGGAAAATAGCAATTTCATGTATATAGTCCATCAAGGAGATGTTAAAGTCCCCAGATCTGCTCCTGAGAGAATTTCATGTGGAATGCAAGAGAAGATGCAGCTATATCCAGTTAAAAAGGAGAAATACTATCCTCTGAAGGCTCAGAATAGCACTGAAGATCCCCTTTGAGAGAAAAATGGAAACTTCATTTGCTGGACATTGAGATATTTGGGATCTTTTCTGCAAACTTCAGTCTACATTACCTAAGATCCTTCAGCAAGCATCAGATCACTGCAAAAACGAAGTAAATCAAGAGATTTTGTGGAAACGAGCAGTCAGATTGACTAAGACGCTGCCCTACTTTGGTTTGACCTCTCTACCGTGTGATACTACAGAAATATTAGGAATCTGTCTTCTTACTTTTTGGCTTCTTTAGTCAAAGCTGTGCAAGGAATGGGGGGAAATATCACAATGATTAGCCTGGTCTGAGTGCATAGACTGTGACTGAAGCTGAGGCCTTCTGACTACTCCTTGAAAACCAGATTGACAACTTTTCCCTTTCAAGGAAAATTCTTGTTTGGGGAGGAATTCAGGTGGCTTCAGCAAATCACTGTCAAAGACTCCAGATCTCCCTCAGCAGTCTCCCATTTCCGCCATCTAGTATGGCTTCCAGACCTCCAGGGGCATCCAACAATACCAAAGTTTATTTAGCAGCCACAATCCTCGTTAAACAGGAGAGGTAGGTTCAACTGGAGAAACTTCATTCATGTTCAAAATCAGGATGAGAGAGACACTCAAAGTTCAGACAAGGTCTATAGATCTGTGCCCACAATGCTGTCATAGGCAGAAGGTTTAAAGACGTATTCCATGCCTATGCCTAATCAACAATATACACTTGAGTCATGGATACTGTAGCATCTGGGTATTCTGTAGAGTTAAATATAGCATTTTCTTATTCATCCTGTCCTAAAAGGAAGAGAATGTAATGGGTTTTTAATCACCCATTGTAAAAAGAAGCTACTGCCTTATCCCAGAGTGGCCATCATCTACTCTATTTATTTTATAATGCAGAAAGCCGTAGCTTGCCTATCCCGCAACCTGGAATTGTAGAGTTAGCCTTTTCTTAGGGACCCCGGATTCAGAATGGAATCTCTGAAGTAGACTGCACAGGCATTAACTGGGGGTCATTTTTGTAGCTCCTTAAGGGTCTCTGCAGTGTCCATTTACATATCCTAATTTTACCTGTTTTCTCCCTGTAATCGTTATGGTCTGTGATTTTGGTTTAAAAGAAAAATCAGATCACATGTTGGTTTATGTTACTTGTGATAACCAAACCAATACTACTTTACAACTTGTCAGTCACCCTCTAAATGGGGAGTCTAGAATATCTGACTGGACCTCTGTCATGGTAGCTCTGACAGCAATACGTTTCCTTGAGAAAACAGAAATTTGGTTTTGGTGTTTTTTGTTTTTTGTTTTGTTTTTAATTCTGTTTTCAGCTGTTACTACTTATTTTCTTTCACAGAATTGAGGGTAAGGTGGGTGAGAAACTTTCTGTGGTTTACAAGTATCTTGGGATGGAGAGATTAGATAAGAAGCAATGGTGCAAGAGTATTTGTGATACTTATACTGTACTTTATCCAGGATTTCTTTTCATTGTTGCGATCTGGACTCTCTGGAATAAACCTAGTTGAAGCTTGAATTTAGGGAAGTTGAACTCATATCACTTTGAACCAGTATGCTAGCAGACCTGATATTGACTCTTCTTTTATTGATTGTTCAGCTAGGAGCAAGGAGTATGGATAGTCAGGGCCTTTATGTTGCTAAATTAATGAAGTACTAGCAAGTGTTTTTAAGGATAAAACCTGTGCTTTGCTTTAAAAATTATATTTTCTTGTAGAGCTTAACCTTCCCATTCTTCCAAAATAGCTTTTCCGTTCATTTAAATTGTTCTTTCAAGCATTAAAATAAAAACAAAACAAGACCAAAGAACTCAGCCCCTAACTGGTCTTAGTGCCTAACCAAAAAAAAAAAAGCTGTGTCTGTCTCTGTCTGCTCTTTTAGGGCCTAATTCAAAGCCCATTGAAGTCATTTGAGTCATTGACTTCAGTGCGCTTTGGATCAGGCCCATAGTATGCATACTCAGCTTTGTTAATACTGGAACCTAGGCTAAGTCACATTTCCTTTTTAATTTTTTTTCAATCTCGAAAGATATGTTTTAAAAAAGAAATGAGGCGTTACCAGGAATAGTCATTTTGTCAGTGTCAAGGTTCCTCCCCCGCTCTGAACTCTAGGGTACAGATGTGGGGACCTGCATGAAAACCTCCTAAGCTTACTTTTACCAGCTTAGGTTAAAACTTCCCCAAGGTACAAATTAATTTTATCCTTTGTCCTTGGAATATCCACTGCCATCACCAAACTCTAACTGGGTTTACTGGGAAACGTAGTTTGGACACGTCTTTCCCCCCAAAATCCTCCCAACCCTTGCACCCCACTTCCTGGGAGAGGTTTGGTAAAAATCCTCACCAATTTGCATAGGTGACCACAGACCCAAACCCTTGGATCGGAGAACAATGAAAAAGCATTCAGTTTTCTTACAAGAAGACTTTTAATAGAAATAGAAGTAAATAGAAATAAAGGAATCACCCCTGTAAAATCAGGATGGTAGATACCTTACAGGGTAATTAGATTCAAAACATAGAGAATCCCTCTAGGCAAAACCTTAAGTCACAAAAAAGACACACAGACAGAAATAGTCATTCTATTCAGCACAATTCTTTTCTCAGCCATTTAAAGAAATCATAATCTAACACATACCCAGCTAGGTTACTTACTAAAAGTTCTAAGACTCCATTCCTGGTCTATCCCTGGCAAAAGCAGCGTACCGACAGACACAGACCCTTTGTTTCTCTCCCTCCTCCCAGCTTTTGAAAGTATCTTGTCTCCTCATTGGTCATTTTGGTCAGGTGCCAGCGAGGTTACCTTTAGCTTCTTAACCCTTTACAGGTGAGAGGATTTTTCCTCTGGCCAGGAGGGATTTTAAAGTGGTTTACCCTTCCCTTTATATTTATGACAGTCAGAAACCACTTCTGGAATAGGAACTTTTGGAGGCCTTAAATGTTTCCCAAACTACTTACTTTGGGACATGTTTTTCTCAAAATAACATAAATGGGTTAATTTTATTTTTGGTGAAACACTGTGTTTATTATATTGTTTCAATTAAATCGATTATTACTTGCGATTTTTTGCAATTACATAGACTGGTATGGTGCGCTGTGATACAGCTGTTGGAACGCCTGACTACATATCGCCTGAAGTCTTGAAGTCACAAGGAGGTGATGGCTGCTATGGACGGGAGTGTGATTGGTGGTCCGTAGGAGTTTTTCTCTTTGAGATGCTTGTTGGTGAGTAATAATTTAGTTCATTAAATTTTTCCCCCATCCCCTTCTGGAAACTTCTATTCAAGAACTTTTATCATCGAATCATAGACTACTGGGGTTGGAAGGGACTTCAGGAGGTCATCTAGTCCAATCCCCTGCTCAAAGCAGGACTAACACCAACTAAATAATCCCAGCCAGGGCTTTGTCAGGCCGGGCCTTAAAACCACTAAGGATGGAGATTCCACCAGGTCCCAAGGTAACCCGTTCCAGTGCTTCACCACCCCTCTCCTAGTGAAATATATTTTATGATTCAATTATCCTTATATAGCAACAAGTAAGACATATGGATGCATCGAGACAGTTCAGCCTGTGACTGCTTCTGCTTTTGGCTAATTCTTGTACTCTCTGGTCAGGATTTTCCATTGTAAAGCACTGGACCATTAGGTCATGTAAGGTATATGAATATTAGATCCATTATAGCGGACCCTAGCCATCCAAGGTTGTAAACAAGCCTCAGAGTCTAGTATCAGAGCATTGGTGAGGAGTCTGGAACTGAGCATGATTACTCACTATCCATACCAACATGTTCTGGGAACACTTCAGGAACAGATACGTTTCTAAGGTTCTGGGGGAAGGAAAGCTCCTCCCGAGTCTGCAGTCATTGAAATGTTAATGCCTCTGAGGATGAAGCACATTTGACTTATGAAGGCTAATTAGTAAGTTGAATCCCAGGATCAATTTAATCAATGCACCTTAATAGTTAATATGTTAGAAGTCTGTCCTGTAGTGCCAAGACAGAGCTTCATTTTCATTTTTGTTTTGTGGTTGGGACCTCTTTTCTCTCCTCCAGTACATCATCAAATGTGGGGAACACCAGTATTTTGAGAGTCTGAGTTTTTATCGTTGAGGGGCTCACTAGCTCAGTTTTCTCTATAATCTGGGGTTTCATTTGGGAGAGTTAATGATACTTCATGGTTTGTATACATTTCCTCTCCTATGGCCCATCTTGTTTGTGATGCTTCTAATTACCACGTTTCTCCATCTCTATTAGTTTTTTTCCCCCTCTTACTCCTCAACCTCATTTCCTTCTCTTCTGCATGCTCTCCTCTTCTTTGCTTCCTTCCTGTTTGTTTCATTGTGACTCTTAGAACCATAGAAATGTAGGGTTGAAAGGGACCTCGAGATTCTCCCTGCACAGAGGCAGGACCAAGTATACCTAGACCATCTGTGACAGGCATTTGTCTAACCTGTTCTTAAAATCCTCTAATGACTGGGTTTCAACAACATCCCTTGGTGACCTATTCTAGTACTTAACCACCCTGATAGTAAGAGAGTTTTTCCTAATATCTAACCTAAATATCCCTTGCTGCCGATTAAGCTGATTACTCCTTGTCCTACCTTCAGTTGACATGGAGAACAGTTGATCACCATCCTTTATATAACGGCCCATAACATATTTGAAGACTGTTATCAGATTCCTGAAAGTCTTATCTTCTGAAGAAGAAAACATGCCAGTTTATTTTACCCTTTCCTCATAAGTCAGGTTTTATAAACCTTTTGTAATTTTTGTTGCTCTCCTCTGGACACTCTTGAATTTCTCCAAATCCTTAAGTGTGGTACCCAAAACTGGACACAGTAGTCCATCTGAGGCCTTACCAGTGCTGAGTAGAGCAGGACAGTTACCTCCCGTGTCTTCCCTATGACACTCCTGTTAATGCATCCAAGAATATTAGCTTTCTTTTTACAGCTGCATCACGTTGGTGACTCATATTCAATTTGTGCTCCACTATAACCCCGAGATCCTTTTCTGCGGTACAACTGCCTAGCCAATTATTTCCCATTTTGTATTTGTGCATTTTATTATTCCTTCCTAAGTGAGGTACTTTGTATTGTCTTTATTGAATTTCATCTTGTTGGTTTCAGACCAATTATCCAATTTATCCAGGTTGTTTGGAGGACAGGATTAGAATTTAAAAGTGCTTGCAACTCTTCCTAGCATAGTGTCTTCTGCAGATTTTATAAGCATCCTCTTCACTCCTTTCTCCAATTAATGAAACTGATGAATAGTATTAGATCAGGATACACCCTGTAGGACCCCACTAGATAAGTCCTCCCAGTGTGACAGCAAACCATTGATACTTTGGCCTTTCAACCGGTGGTGCACCCACCTTTCAACAATTTGATCTAGATCACATTTCCCTAGTTTGCCTATGAGACTGTAATTTGAGATGGTGTCAAAAGCTTTATTAAAATCCCCATCCGTCCACAAGGCCAGTAGCCCTAACAAAGAAGGAAACTAGGTTGGGTTGTTATGATTTGTTCTTGACAAATCCATGTTGGCTATTAATTATCACCTTCTTATCCTCTAGGTGTTTATAAATTGTTGAATAATTTGCTCCAGTATCTTTCCAGGTATCAACATTAGTCTGACTGGTCTATTATTCCCTGTGTCCTCTTTGTTCTCCTTTTTGAAAATAGGTACTATGTTTGCCCTTCCCCGGTCTTCTGGGACCTCACCCGTCCTCTATGGTTATGTCTCCACTGAAATTGAAAACCTGTGGCTGGCCCTTGCCAACTGACTCTGGCTTGCGGGGCTGTTTAATATCGGTGTAGATGTCTGGGCTTGTGCTGAAACCCAGAGTCGAGGGCCTTGTGAGGTCAGAGGGTCCCAGAGCTCGGGCTGCAGCTCAAGCCAGAACGTCTACACCACAATTAAACAGCCCCACAGCCCAAGTCCCGGGAGCTCGAGTCAACTGGCAAGGGCCAGCTGCAAGTGTTTAATTCCAGTGTAGACATATACCCTATGAGAGCTCTAACATCATCACTAATGGTTCTGGGATTGCTTCAGCTATTACCTTAAGGCTTAAGATCTTAGTGTGAATTTTATTAAAGTCTGCCCACTTGAATATATCTGACTTATCTAAATATTCTTTAACTTTTCATTTCCCTGTGGTTTGTGTCTTCTCTCCACGTCCCGTCCCCCCGTTAATATTAATTGTATTAAGCATCTGGATAAATTCTCTTTCTTAGAGAAGACTGAAACAAAATAGACATTAAACATCTCAGCCTTCTTGGTGTTGTCCATTATTATCTCTTCTTCCCCACTATGTAGTAGACGTACATTTTCTTTCATCTGTTTTTTTTATTGCCTTATATGTCCCTGTTAAGTGTAACTCATTTTGTGCCTTAGCCTTTCTGTATTTTGTCCCTACATGCTTGTGCTATTCTTTTGTGCTGATCCTTGGCAATGTGTCCATGTTTCTATTTCTTGTAGGATTCCTTTTTGGTTTTCAAGTAATTGAAGAGACTCCTGATGCAGCTGTATTGGCTTATTATTATCTTTCATTCATATCAGGATAGTTTGCAGTTGTGCCTTTAATATCGTCTCCTTGATAAACTGCCAGCTCTTCTGAACTTTTTCCCCTCAGATTTTTCCCGTTTCCCCATCTCATCTCCTGGGAATGTTTCTGTTTAGGTTTTAACCTGTTTATGGTTCCTCTGCCCTTACTGTTCATATTTCCTTTTCTCTGTTCATTCTTCATGACCTTAGTTAAGGCTTTGACACTGTGGATCATTTTGTCTCCCAGCATTATCTTCATATGGATAGTTACATGAGCCTCCCTTTTCCCCCCCTGTCCTGGATCCGCTGTTATTTGCATAACTAGTCTTTTTCGGTTGCTGATGACTGCTCCATCTCTCTGCACCATCGTTCCTGCTCCTTTGTATCTCACAATAGTTTAGTTGTCAGTTTGCTTTTTCCATCTACTTTCTCCTCAGATATCTTATTTCAGCCTTTAACTACCTTTACAGTCATGATACTCAACCATGTCTACCTTTTAATATTTTTCAATGACTCCTGCTTGTGCACGCTCTCTCCTTATACTGAGCTGTGGCTCAACTTCATTCAACTAAATGTTTACACATATAAGTGTTTTCTCTTAAATAAGAGCATCATCAATTTGCCTCTTTGACTTGAACCCGACAATACATATAATTGATGTCTTGCTTATATCTGATTTACTCCTCCTGCATCACAAGCATATATTGTTTGTTTGTAAATGTTCTTCTCAACATTTCAGCAACATTGCCCATGTACAATACTGCCTAAAGTCCAACTTCACTGAAGTCCGCATCCATGGTTTCCTCTCTTCTTTCGTAGACTATTGCAGATAGCTTCTTTTCACCACCAAGGATATGCAGACTATAGCTGCTTGCCTTCTCACACACACAAAGTTCAGCTATATCATCCCCATCTTAAAACCACTCCAATGCCACCTCATTAATTTGAGGATCCAGTTCAAAATTACCTTTTCAGTTTTAAATACCTTGGTAGACCTAAGTTCTCTGTAAGCTGTGCGGATGTGCAGCAGCCTATTTAGTGCCGTGCAGGCACTCCGGGAGCCCAGGTGCTGCAGGGAGGAGAGAGAGCTGGGGGGAGTCCTCTCTCCTTGCCATAGCCCCAGAACACTCTCCTACACCCCAAGCCCCTCATCCCCGGCTCCACCCCAGAGCCTGCACCCCAACCCTTTGCCCCAGCCCTGTGCTTCTTATCCCCAGACCCAGCCCTGAGCCCCCTCCCACACTCCAAACCCCTCGGCTCCACCCCTATCATATGAATTATGTTATGTGCACCAATATGAAGATGACGTGTCACACATCACCTCCATATTGGTGCACATAACAAAATTCTGCACATAGGTGAGAAAAATTAGAGGGAACATTGCAGTAGACTTGCTTCAGCTTGTTAAACAATCCTTCCTTCTATTGCCCTCCATTCCTTCTGCTAATATAGCTCTGAACACTTTTAATAAAAAAAAAAAAAAACAATCCTTTGCAGCTCTTGCAGTCAGGAACAGTGGTTGAACTTCTTGGCCTCGTTGATTTCCTTATTTCAAATTTCAGCTGAAAATATCTGTTCTCTGTTGGCTTTACTTCTTAATAGTTCTGCTTCTGACTTCATCAATTTTAATTTATATTTAAAATAAGGCTGTAGAGCATTTTGGGATACAGTTTATATGAAAGGTGCTACACCGAATGAAATTGTATTACATTTTATTGTACATTAGATACAAAGCTGAAGTATTAGTTGGAAAGCAGAGAATTGGGCTGCCAAGAGAGGGATTACCTTAGTTGAGGGGATACTAGGGTGGTGATGAATGGCTTTGATAGGAGCCTTTTATGATGGTGCTGAAGAGAAAAGGGGAGAGAAGACCCTTTTAGAGTGAAGAAGGAGGGAGCATTGGTAGACCATGGAATCTGTGCATCTGATGGATGTAGGGTGACCAAATGTCCCGATTTTTGGGTCTTTTTCTTATATAGGCTCCTATTACCCCCCACCCCCTCTCCCAATTTTTCACACTTGCTGTCTGGTCACCCTAAATGGATGATTTCTGTAGGAACCATACTAGGACTAGTTGGGAGGTCACAGCAGAGTCTGGGAGTTTAATTGATACTAATGTGAATGCTAACTTGTTCTTTCTTGGAGCCTATTTGTGTTTGGTTCTTCTCTTTTATATCCTCCTCAAGAGCAAAATGGCTTCTATGTATTGGTTTGTAGAGATTAATAAACTTTCCACATGGTGAAAATGTTCTAATTGCTGATAATTTATCGAATCTGTTAAATCAGAATGCCTTTTTCTGCTGAATGTTTTCCTTCTGATGGACAAAATAGGTAACTTGGTCAGTAAACATATTCCTCAGGGGCTTTTTTCATTAAAGTGTGTTTCAACTCTGAAAGAGAATTATGTAAAAATGTCCGCCTCTTGGTCAACGGATCTGTTCTTTTTGCATATTCAGAGTGTTAGCTGATCACTTTGGTGACAAATACATTTTGATTGCTGTTTGTTCTTGTTAGAAGTGCAGAACTGAAACCACTAAGAGTTAATTGTGAATTCTATTCCACAACATCCATCAACCGAAATGTTTAATGGTTCCAATCAATTACTCCTATCCAAGCCCCTTGAAGTCAGTGGATTTACAAAGGTGTTACTGAGGGCATAATTGAAAGACACTGTATGAGTATGACAGATCTGTTTTGGTGTGCAGAAACTTCAGTAATGATGGTGGAAATATCGTAGCTTGATTCCCCTGGGCATAGGCTTAGTTTGTAGTGTGGGTATTTAGGGGGGAAATAGTTTTAGTTGTAAATGGAGTACATATGATTTTTTTTTAAAATTGAGATACAATAAACATGGATCAAGCAATCCCATTTTTATACAGCCACTTTTCAGAATAAGCCTGAACTTTATAATTTATAGGTCTGCTTTCTTTTTTCTCTGTCTATCTTAAAATACTTAAATTTTAAATTAAAAATCTTAAC
Source organism: Eretmochelys imbricata (assembly GCF_965152235.1). Classification (NCBI taxonomy): domain Eukaryota; kingdom Metazoa; phylum Chordata; order Testudines; family Cheloniidae; genus Eretmochelys; species Eretmochelys imbricata. The sequence continues at coordinate 29,607,602 of NC_135574.1, forward strand.
ATTTATGCATGTTTTATTTTAGGGGACACTCCATTTTATGCAGACTCCTTGGTAGGAACATATAGTAAAATCATGGATCACAAGAATTCATTAAGTTTCCCAGATGATGTGGAAATCTCTAAGCATGCAAAGAACCTCATCTGTGACTTTTTAACGGACAGGTACGTGTGTGTACTACATTTGTACAATCTCTCTTATAGTGGGTGCAAACACACTTGCTGTATCTTAGAACAATGGATTCCTTCCCCTTAATTGTGCTATCTAAATCATTCTCATTTTGTGAGAAATTAACCGTATCTTCTGCTTTCTAGTGGCTGGCTGTTGTGCAAACTCTGTTATGTTTAACTAAAACTAACGTTTTCATGAGTACTTCTGGCAATAATTACATTGTCTGCACTCTTCCTAAGAATTCAAAATTGCCCCAAAGAAAATCTTTCCTAGTGCCATGCAAACAAGGTCCAAAATACAGTAACAATGTTTGAAATACATTGTGAGTTCCTTGAGACAGGGACCAACTTGTCTTGCATTCATTAAGCGCTGAGCGTGTCGTCAGCGCTCAGTAAATAATAATGAAAACAGATACATTATCAAAAATAGAGAATTTTATGCAGAGAGTTATTCTAGTTTTCTTAGAAGAGATTTTCTTAGATATGCTTTTTAAAACCTGCTTTTGAGGTAAGAATTTACAAGTATAGCTAATTTCCCCACAAAGAGGAATGATTCTGGATGTAAACTGCTAGATGAGATCTCGTCTTGTATAATAGAGCTCCTCATTGGTATTAAGCTGATGTAGCATGTTCTTGCCCCAGCCACCTCCACCTCTCTCTCTCCCTTCCTCCCTCTCACCTATGTTTTGCTATCCTCCTGTGCCAGGCACTAGCACAGCCTAGGAGATGCTGCAATGGACACAAGAGCTACACAGTGCAGAATCAGAGGAATAACTAATTCCCTGGTGCCCTCTGCTCCCTAGTGCTGAACAGAGCCTGGCCACAGTAGAGAATCTAGCCCGGTAACTGACTGTGTAGAATGATTGATTTAAAAAAAACAACAACTAAAAAAACTTAAAGAAATATGTATCTGGTGGTATGTACTAGTTCTTTATTTCAAAGATGGACTGTCTGGTCTGTTGAGTAAGATTACATGCAGCTAAAGAAATACCATTCATGAAAGAGCTGCTTTAGTGGGGATTTGTCTTGTTCAAGACCCAGGATGGCTGAAAGGTGGAGAGGAGATATGAGAAGAGTTTAATAATATAAAAGTGTCCAGGAGTACTTCCCCCACGTGTGTACATCTTCCTGTTTATATTAAATGTGTGCTTGGGGGATTTATTTAAAACAGATGCTCTCTTTCTGTATACATAATCACTACTGAAGCACTTAAAGTGACAAGAAGGAATGAGCATCTATCATGTGACTTATCTGTTCAAGTCCATAAGTTATTTTTATGTTCTGAGAGCTATGTTAAAAGATAGTCTTATATAAAGAATGTTTGTTGTCACATCTAAAACTTGCCACATGGTGTCTTTGTTGTAAATGTAAGCAAAAGGCATGTAAGGGTTATTTTTCAGGGGAGGAGGATAGAAGTTTTGAAATATTTATTTCATTGGAATTTTGAATAACCGTTCTGTGTACTAAGCCAGACCTCCCTTCATTTGCGTCCTAAGGTTTGTCATGTGGTTTGGCAGACTTTCTAAGTTTGCAGTTAATTTTTTTTATTTAAAACTTGTGCCTGTGTGCTCCCTTTCTACACAAAATCTAGATGGAAAAATATTTTACTCCACACGTGGCAGATTCAGAATTCTAGCCATTTTAGTACGTGCAGAGAGAGTGCCTGCTAAGAAACTGGGAGCATTTTTAATATGAGAAACAACAGATGATTTGATTTTAATTAAAGTTCGCCTGAATTACATTGACTGCCCATATCTCTTTGAACCTTAATTTTGTTTAAAGTCTCTGTGCACTTAAGCGCAAAGTCACAAGTTACTTAACAAAAATGGAGTACTGATTTTTCTAATGTGAAATTGGGTTAATTACTATGTTTAGAGAGGTGCGACTTGGGAGAAATGGTGTAGAAGAAATTAAACAGCACCCTTTCTTTAAGAGTGATCAGTGGAACTGGGATAACATTCGAGAGAGTAAGTAAACTGTAGTTTATATTTTGAATATGTTCAATATTTGCATAAACAGCTACTGTTTTAACAGTGTGGAATTAAAAATGTAAAACACTTAAAATATTCACGTAACAGTTTTGTACAGTAATTTTTTGGGTCTCAAGGGGTGTCACATAGGCTGTTTTTCTTACTATTGTTCTTGTTTATAATAAAAGAAATGCCAGTATGGGTTCATAAACATCCCCCCCCTTCCTCTTTTTGCCATGCTGTAAATATAGAGAGAGTGCATTTGTTTGAACAACAGAGTTTGATCTTTTATTTTTTTTAACAAATGGCTACATAGTCAGTTGTACTTTCCTAACTTGCTTACCTCCTGAAGTTGTATGAGTACTGTCTAACCTACCACTTAGAATCATTTAAGTTCATAGAACTTAATTGCCTCTGGCAAAAATTTAGCTGTTTTAGTTTACCATTTGATCAAAACTTCTGTAATCAGACACACTTATTGAAGCTTATTCATATAGTTAAGATAAAATTGGGATTAAATATCTGACCTAAATCTGGATGCTTTAGAAAATGTATGTTTTATGCAATAAAAACTGCCTTCTTCGGCAAACTGATTTATTTAAATGATTTTCTTTGTATTGCATGGTAACAGATCACTTCAAAACATTTACTTTGTCAGATGTGGGTGTGGAAAGAAAATTATTTTATTAATCCAAAAATATTAATGGATCTGCTATATGATAAATAATATAAAATAAATGATGAAATTACTGTATGCCGTATTTACCTTTCATTATATAGTGTGTTGATATATCCACAACAGAATGTTGAATCTTACCATGAAGCTGACCATTTTTTCCTTTGTAGCTGCTGCTCCTGTTGTACCTGAGCTTAGCAGTGACATAGACAGCAGTAATTTTGATGACATTGAGGATGACAAAGGAGATGTGGAAACCTTTCCAATCCCCAAAGCCTTTGTGGGAAACCAGCTGCCTTTTATAGGATTTACCTACTATCGAGAGAATCTGTATGTGATGTATTTTAATGTGCATCTTGTCAAATACAGTTGAAAATTATTTTATTACATTCCTCTCCTTTTGCTTTAAACACACATCTAATTTTACACTGTAAAATTGTTGAATATGTGAAATGTGGAGTTTAAATTGGATTTATCAAAATATGCCAATTTTTGGATGTTTCTAATTTTTATGCAGTAATTTATAAAATTTACTACATATTGTACTCCAGCATATATACTGGATTTTTGGATTAGCTAATTTTAGAAAAAAGTGTACAACTAGGACATACATTGTGTTAGGGCTGTTTCTTTTCATTACTATTTATGTTGAATTTGCATTATTAGTCATGTGTATTGTATCTAAATAATTATAGAACTATTGTAAGTATTCATTTAAACATTAGAAACTTGTGTTGAACTGAAAAAGTCTGAACGTTTACTTTGGTCAAGAGAACATTCAAATGAAAACTCATACTGAATAAAAATGGCTTCATTCGGAGAATAGCCTAGCAGAGGTTAAGACTTGAGAGAATTGATTAAAATGAGTTGATTGGCATGGTTGCTAGAGTTGTTGAAAACTTGAATAAGAGTTGTTTTTTTTCCGACAGGTTGCTAAGTGACTCTCCTCAGTCTTGTAGAGAAAATGAATCCATGCAATCCAGGAAAAATGAGGTAAGTACTTTTTTTTAATAAACATTAATGTATGTTTAAATTATTTTGCTGTCTGTTAAGACTTGCACAGTGGATTTAAACAATATTCAGTTATGAATAGTTAATTTGTATTGCTTAATGTTAGAATATTTCTGTATAATTACTGACAGATTCCATCTGTAAACATGAAAATGTCAAACTACTACATGAAATTGTGCAGTGTACATTTTAAATGAAAGGATTGTGTTTATATAGTATTAGTTTAATTTAGAAATTTAAAAAGGTGTATTAACATTTTTATAAATTTCTGCAACCATTGAAAATGTATTCCCTATAGTAGAGAATATTAGTTCTAATAAAACAAATATTTGTAAATTCTTTAACATTTTGTAATTAAAACATGATTAGAATCCAAGATGACCTTCAAAATATAAAATATTCTAAGTCTGAAATTTTATTAAGCATGGTGAGACCATTAAAAAAAAAAAAAAAAGATTTGTAGGAAATGTTTCCTGTTCTTTGCCTTTTTAATGCTCATGATTAAAAAAAATGTTTTCTTCTTTTTATAGGACAGCAAAGAGGTAGGTGTATTATTTTGAATCATGAAAGAAATTAAGATAGCTAAGTTAGTTTTTGTCAGCATGAAGTAATAGATGTTAAGGGTTTATCCCAGTAAACTGCTAACAGTAGATTAATTTGTTTATGAATAAAAGAACTTGTAAATTGCTTTTAAGAAAGAGCCTACAGTTAGTTATAAGTGAAATAAGGTTAATATTTGTTCAGATTTATACTATAGTTACCTTTAATTCCTATTTGGCAACCACAATTTACTTTGCAAATAAACGTGTAAGGCTCTGTTCACCACAAAAGATTTTGCTCCAGGGAACGTTGTAGATTTTGGCTCCACATCTAAGTGATTTATTGCTAATTTGTCCAGGGCATGAAAAGTAAATTTTCACACAGTACTGGTGAAGGAATGGTTGTGAGCATAAAAGTGACCCTCAGTATGAGTGAGTTTTGAAGCAGGAAGGTTTATTCAGTATTTGTGGCTTGCCAACTGAGTTTATTCACTAAAATGGCAGCAAGTCTGATAGGATTTTTGTGTATCTCAAAATAAACAAATATACTAACCATTATTGATCTTAGCCCTCTCTTAGTAAATCAAGGAGATTATTCCATTAATTAAAAATTGTGAGGGTTGGTAATTTTTAAACCTTTAAAAACAGCCGCGGAAAAAGCTCATGCCATGCATCGGCAAACATAAAAATAAATACACCCTGTGCTTCTGTACTGCCTTTCCATCATACTGTGCAGATTAGGAGTGTGTGGTGCTCTTTAAAAGGAGGCTATTGCCTTTTAAAATTGCATGCAGTGTCTGCTGAATTCTTCCAGTAGTTTTAGAGCCAAGCATATGTGACATAGTCCCTTCAATTGTATGTTTCAATAGCAAATATTTTATTTTTCTATATTTCTGATTAGTAAAATACAAAGGATTGATAAAATGCTATATTTGTGTTGCCAACTCTTGTCATTTTTATTATGAATATCACAGTATTTCATGTTTTTCTTAATGCCCCAGCTCCTATAGTCATGTAATTGTGACCATCTCAAATTTTGTTTTTTTTAAAATGTTTCTTCCCCTTATGTTTGCAGAAGAAAGTTTAAAAACATGAACCCTATAGACTCAGAAGCCCAGAAGGCAATTAAAAACTCCTAAATTTATGATCTTTAATCCAGTCTCATGAATTTTTGTGTATTTTGTGTATGGTTTTAGAATGTTGGGAATTGGCAATATGGCGTTTTCCAAAATGTAATGGGGACAAGTTAGATTCTGTGCAAGTGTTAGACTAAGAAATTCTCACTTTCTTTCATGATGTGTTCTACCTGAGCATGCTCAGAGGCATTCTTAAAATGTCATCCATTTTGGTCATATGTTCAATATAGTTTTTTTGGAGAGACTAATCCAAAGAATCTGCTCTCAAGAGTTGGGGTTAGAGAGAATAAAGGAGAGGGCAAAAAACAACATTCTATTCCTGTGGAGCTTTTGTGGTTCACCATCTGCAGCACATAATACTGTGATGGATAGATTTATTTTAATATTGTATGCAACAAGTTTTGTTTCTATGGATATCTTCATGAAGAATCTTTATGAGCGTTAATATCTTGCAGAGATGTAACTTTAATTCCCAGTAATCCAGTGGTGGTGGCTGGTTAAGAAATAATGTTCTGTTCCCATCAAGTTGTAAGATTATATTGATTTTCATTGCTCATCTGTCTTGGTTATCTAACTGAACTACACTCGTTTTTACGTGTTCGTATTTTATATGTGGACCATACTTTTTCTGACAGTTTGCACAGTTTCAGAAAAAAATGAGCAAGTTAGAAGAACAACTCAGTAATGAAATACAAGCCAAAGATGAACTAGAACAGAAGTGCAGGTAAGAGTTAGCGGTTTATATTTGGTATATTTATGCCAAACTTTTTTTAATTTTCCATTTTAAAAACTTAAAATACAATTAAAAGCATACTTAAGGGATCCCAGCTCCACTAAGGAGATCCCATTTTAAACAGTCAATTTGTTAGCCCCATATGATTCCCTCTACCTTTAGAACATAACAGTGGCCATACTGGGTCAGGCCAATGGCCAGTGGTCCATCTAGCCCAGTAGGCTGTCTTCCGACAGTGGTCAGTGACAGATGCTTCAGAGGTAAGGAACAAAAGAGGGCAGTTATTGAGTGATCCATCCCATGTAGTCCAGTCCCAGCTTCTGGTAGTTGGAGGTTTAGGGATACTTGGAGCATGGAGTTGCATCCCTGACCATCTTTTTGTTTTGTCTTTGGAGAAGACCACCTCTACTGGACAAATTATTTTTTTCTTGGTGCTTGTGTGGTTGCTTAAAGCAGGATTCACAAGACACATCCATGTTATTGCGTTTTTCATTATAACCAATGCTTGCTTTTGTTCTAATTGTTTTCATATTCCTCAGGTCTGTTAATGCTCGTTTAGAGAAGACTGTGAAAGAACTAGATGAAGAGGTAAATCAGTGTATTTTCTATTGCTTAAGTGTTCTTACATGTTTTAGGTGTGTTTACGTTTCTCAGGATACACTAACTTTTAAGGAACAATGGAACTATGGCACAAGAACATGAGTTTGTGTTCTAACAGTATACCCTAGCATAAATCTGCTGCCACTATTGCAATATCTTGGCAAGAGAAGGGTAGAGTGATTCCTGCATTATTTAATTGATTTCAGAATCATGTTTACTATGTCCTGTGCCTTAGTTAATAATTTATAGAGAAATAGCATGTGTGAATTGAATTCCAGTTAAAGATGCAGGGTTGATACTGTTGAAGGCTGAAATATTCCCTCCATAGAGCAGGTAACAGGTAGTAGCAGTTCAAGCATCCCTCTACTGCCCCCATCCTTGTGCCTCAACCCTGATGTTCAGGGACCACCTCTGGAGGAGATGAATATAGCTTAGTTTTCATGCCCATTTAATCATTGGTTTTGCTGCTGAGTCTGCCAGTTTTGCTGATGCTGCTTGTTCATTGCATACTTGTTCACTGGAAACTAGACAGAAGCCCGCACAATCGTTTAACATAGACTATCAATAGCCTTCATACAGTAACAGCTTTAGGGCACTGCCAGTCTGGAGTGGATTTGAACTGGCCTTACATCCTTTGCTGATCTCCTGACTACCCAGATTCCTTAGAAATAGAATTGTATAACTATATAGTTATTTGCTAATTGTGTATTGTTCTGCAGTTATATACAAACACAGCTGTTAGGTGTTATGGTGTGTGTATACAGCAAGCAGATGGAATACATTTTTGTATATTTGTAAGTTAATTGGAATCCATGAGCTATCCTTTATAACTTTAAAGTAATACCATGGTTCTGTGTATTTGATTTGAACTTAACTGTAATTATCTCCAGGTAACATCAAGGAAGAATGTAGAATCTGCATTAAGGCAATTAGAAAGAGAGAAAGCTCTTCTTCAACACAAGAATGCAGAATACCAGCGGAAAGCAGAACATGAAGCAGATAAAAAACGCAATTTGGAAAATGATGGTATGTGCAACAGAACCTTAAACGTGGTACACGGGGATTTTAACATAAGATAACAGAACTGTTGTTTTGTTGGTAAGATCTGTTTAAAGATTGTGAATCAGTGTGTGATGGAGGTCACATATGATTATTTTATTATAGTTAACAGTTTGAAAGACCAGCTGGAAGATTTGAAAAGAAGAAATCAGAACTCTCAGATATCAAATGAGAAAATCAATCAGCTACAAAGACAGGCAAGTTGTATTTCTGTGTGTGTGTGTGTGTGTGTTAGTGTTAATTTAAAGCCATTGTTATAATGGGCTACTGAAGTTCAGGCTTCCTATTTAGCAGAAGAAAATTGCAAGAAGTTACAGAAGTTGCTCTTTAATATGAAATGTTGGTTTACTAATGTCATGTTAGAAAACATTTTGATATTTTTCCTTTTCCTTCAGTCCATAAATTGATGATTAATTTGTAATGGAGATGTCGTTTTTCATTTTAATTGTCTAAAATGTGCATTTATTAATCAATAGCTGGATGAAGCCAATGCTTTACTACGCACAGAGTCTGATACTGCAGCCAGGTTAAGGAAGAACCACACTGAAAGTACAAAGCAAATCCAGCAGTTGGAAGCTAATAATCGAGAATTACAAGATAAAAACTGCATGCTTGAGAATGCTAAACTCAAACTTGAGAAGGACTTCATCAATCTTCAGTCAGCCCTAGAATCTGAAAGAAGAGATCGAAGTCATGGGTCAGAGATTATCAGTGATCTACAAGGTATTACAGCAAATGTCTACATTAATTTGCATTTCAGAAATACAAAAGAGTATAGTGTAATTATTTGATCTGGGAATTGTAACTAATTTTAATAAATTGTCCAAGTCAATTGTATCTTTCCTTAATAAAATTGTATCAGTAGATGTAAAATGTTGCTAACACCTATTAAATGTGAATGTATTTGTTTTAACTTTTGTAGCTACCTTTTTTTTCTTTTTATTGCTAAGTTTTTTTCTGAGTGGTGGTTGTTTTGAATATTTTTAGGTCGAATATCTAGCCTAGAAGAAGAAGTAAAAAATGGAAAGAGTGCATTAGCCAAAGCAGAAGTGGAGAAGCGACAATTGCAAGAGAGGTTCACAGATTTGGAAAAGGTAACTGCACACGTTAGAGTAGAATATATACTTGGTTTGCAGTATAAAAGGTAGAATATAAAATGATGGCATTAATAGAAACTAAACTGCATCAGATTGAAGCTCCATGGTAGTTACATGAATTGGTAACTTTTTTCCCTAAATTTTCTCTTTAAATAATTTTCAGCATGTATAGGAAATCACTAAATGTATTTTTAAGATAGAGGAATATCTTAGAGCCGTGGTTTTCAATCTTTTCTCATTTGTGGACCCCTAAAAATTTTTGAATGGAGGTGCGGACCCCTTTGGAAATCTTAGACATGGTCTGTGGACCGACCCCAGTGTATTAGAGGAATTTATTCTTGGTGTGTTGCATAGATTGCTTAGAAAGCTCCCTGTGCAACATGTTGAAAGATTGCCCATAGCAGATTAGATGTTATAGGGATGCTCTATTGTGTAGGCTGTATTGTGTACAAGGTTATTTTAGTCCCCATTGAAAAATCGGAACTTGCTGAAGTGTAGAACTTTTTTACTTGTTGTATTATAGAATGTGATTTGCACTACGTTTCTTTGCTTTAATATTGGCTACCTTTTCTCTGTGTGTATGTTCTGTGTTTTTCTCACTTAGATTACAGTCTGCTAGTCAGGAACCATGTTATTTTCTTTCTCTGTAAAGTGCCAAGTAAAGCTACAGTTCCGTACAAATTTCTTTTAAAGCAGAAATTTTAAAGAAAACAAACTGCTGTTAATAGCAAATCTATGAAAAACTTTTCTATTGGTATTAAGTTTTATAAAATCTTGCTTTCACAAATCCTAAATTTTGAACCATATTTAACTTGACATAGTACTCCCTTTTTAAGCCTCAATCCAATAATTTCCTACACACAGGAGTACCATTGCAACCATGCAGTGCCTCTTTGTGCCCACACTAAATCAATTGCAGGACTGATGTCTTAAATTGTAAGATCCTTGGAGCATGGACTATGTCTTCTTCTGTTAGTGTATTGCCTTTTAGTCATGCTTCATAGTACTACCATTCGTAACTATGTTAGCCTTAGTTTGCAGTCAAGAGTAACTGTTTTGTCAAATAAGTCAATTTCCTTTTTTCCTGTAACTTCAACAGGAGAAGAGCAACATGGAAATAGACATGACATATAAACTCAAGGTTATGCAGCAGAACCTGGAACAAGAAGAAGCTGAACATAAAGCCACAAAAGCACGATTAGCAGACAAGAATAAAATCTATGAATCTATTGAGGAAGCCAAGTCTGAAGCCATGAAAGGTATGCATACAATCTTAATTTTAAAATTATGTAATCTAGATAATATAAGTTTTATAATGCTAATTGTGAAGTTGAAATTTATAAGATTATACACTTCTGAATCACGTTAGGAAGCTGATTCAAGAGTTTTGCATATAAATTAAAAATTCTAGAGTTGCTCAGATCACATAAAGTAATCACATTTGGCATAGTTCTCCCCCACCCCCACTCCCCCGTTTGACCATCCCAAGAGTGGTCAGGGTTTGAATGCAGATGCTGTTTGAATTATACCCTCCTGCATGTTAGGGTTAAGGTACATTGGTGGAATGATTTAAGGATTCATGCACTGCCCTCTTGGTAGCTATTCTGGGGATAAATAAAAGGATTTTAGTACAGGTAGTCACTCCATGTCATGTACGTTAACCTCTTTGAATGACTCTGCATATTCCCACTTATAGGCCTGTTGGTGCCTAACAGTAGAACCGTCTCCAAGCCGTATTCATTGGAGCAGTTGTACGCCCTCTCCTATATTTCCCCTCAGTGTTTTTGAACATTCTGAGCACGAGGCCATATAAGGAAATGCTGGGGGTCCTCTACCACCTCAGTTCCTTTCAACTGCTATGCTAAATGGAAATGAACTGCTCTGATCCATTCAGATCCAGGGGTTTTTCTCCATTGAGCGTACCTTTGGTAATTTTTGTGGTGGTTGTTTTTAGTGTGTAGTGTAATTGAAGTATAGTAATAAGTGTAGATGGTTTTGTAGAATTGGTAGGTTTGATTCCGTGTTATGGCAGAATCAAAAAAAAAACAACTGGATTTAAGAGGCATACTTTGTGCTCATCTGTCCTCCCAGTGTTGGGCAACCATATTAGGTGCCTGAAGTCCTTGAGGAAAGGTCATTCTCCTTCTATGTGTTTCATTTGCTGGACTTTCATGCCCAGACTGTTCAAAGATGGGCAGAATAGGCTCCAGGTACTTCCTTTAAGGAAGCTCTAGCTGTTAAACCCTCTGGTTCTTGGGTGGCCATCAGATGCAAAGCCTAAGAGACTAGGTTTGGTGCCTGTGGCTTTCTCCAGGAAGCTTGCTTACTGAAGGTTTCAGGGCGTCGAGCTCTTCATCAATTCTAACTCCAGATCCTTCTGTTAAAGTTGCCAAGGCTTTGAAGCATTGTTGGTGGGAAAATGGCTGTCTGTTTTCTAAGGATCCTAGACCCACATCCTGAAGAAGAGCTCCATATAAGCACAAAAGCTTATCTCTCTCACCAACAGAAGTTGGTCCTGTAAAAGATATTAAGTCACTCATCTTTGTGTGTCTCATAATTTTATCATCAGTTTGTCGTGCCATCTAATACCTTTCATCCCACAGGAATCCAAAGTATGTTAAATTGTAGGCACCCAAGTTTAAAATTTTGGCCACAGCTAGGCACCTAAATAAGTGTCCTTATTTTCAGAAGGTCTGAGCACCCACAACTCTTACTGACTTCACATTTAAATGCTCTTATTTCACAGAAATGGAAAAGAAGCTGTTGGAGGAGAGAGCTTCAAAGCAAAAAGTAGAAAACTCCTTGTTAGAAATTGAAAAGCGGTGTTCTATGTTGGACTGTGATCTCAAACAGTCGCAACAGAAAATAAATGAGCTCCTTAAACAAAAGGATAAACTAAATGAAGATGTAAGTAGCAATTATATAAGAAGTCTGAATTGGAACTTTTTGGATATTGTAAAATTTGTTCCAGTTTTAAAAGTATGAAAGTTTCCTGATTATGGGCAGTATCTGTAAATCTTTACAAATGAAAATAATAGTAAGTATATCTCCACACTCACTTCTGTAGGTTGCAGGAAGGTTTCCTTACAGTGTAAAGTTTCATTTTCTGAAGTTTTTCAATGTTGTGACAGACTTAAAAAATTTGTTATGTGGAATGTAAAATTCTGTAATATTAGGGTGAAAAACTTTCTTATTCTACTTAGAGATAATTTTAGCTATAGAATAATCTTTATATCCAAAAAAGACATGTTTGAGCTGTGCAATAGTTAATACAATAAAAACAATAGAGAATCAGTGCAAGTGTAAATATTGTTTTTAGAGTTCCTTACTGTATGGGTCTGTAAAATTCCTCTGATGTAACAAAACAAAAATTAATATGTTTTTCAGGTTAAAAACTTGACATTAAAAATAGAACAGGAAACACAAAAGCGCTGCCTCACGCAGAATGACCTGAAGATGCAAACACAACAAGTCAACACATTGAAAATGTCAGAGAAACAGCTAAAACAAGAGAATAACCATCTCCTGGAAATCAAACTGAGTTTGGAAAAGCAAAATAATGAACTCCGCAAGTAAGTAGAGTTGCATCACAGTTTTATTTAATTCTTTAATTTTAAAAATTCAGTTGCATTTTTATCTTACTTATGCAAAATTTGAAAGCTGTATGTATATAAAATCCTGACTATACAAAAATCAATCATATCATAGACACTCCTGATGGTTGTTTGCCGTTGTTTATGCTATAGTAGTATCTAATGGCCCTGGCAGAGATTGGGGCCTTATTGTAATAGGTTCTGTACAAACAAATGCTAAGAGACAGTTGCTGCCCCAAAGAGCTTACAAAAAAGAAAAAAAAATCCTGACCACATGAGTTACACCTGTAGATTCAATAGAAAGCTACTCTGAAATGCTGTTTTCCAAAAAATAGATTGTGTGAAGGCATAAAGGATCATGTTAAGATTTGAGTGACATGACAAGCTGATTAGAATTAGCTTTCCTGAAGAGTCTATATTGGAATCAGACTAAAATGATTGCACACCTCTAAATTTGCAGCTAAAAATGAGATAATAGACTTAGCACTTAGTAACTTCATCTTCAGTGTGACTTACAAACACTAAGCAGTTACCACTAATTAAAATAAATCTTTTATGATGATACTAAAAACCAAATTGGGAAGGGGAGTTTGTTTCATATGAGATTTGTTGCTCATTGTTGTAATTAGCAATGTATGTTATCTGGAGCAAGAATGGTCAAGACTAATGTAGGTGTTAGAAAGATCTCATTTTTATTCCATCTATAAAATGAGTTTTGTGGAGGCTCTTCTGGTCTAATTCACTGCCATTGGTAAAGCACTCTTGAGGTCCTCTGATGGAAGAAGTGCAAAGTATTACTATTATTCAGAAGTGCTGACTAGTGATTGAATGAGTTGCTTTAATAATGGGTGTGTTTAAAAAAATCTGCACTATAAAGAGCAGTAAATTAACGTTCAAGGTCCATCTTGCGACTCTGACTACCTGAGGTTTTGGAGCTCAGATTGTCATTTTATTGATGTCCTGCATGGAGATGAGAGAAGAGGCCAATGACTATTTGCTTTTGTAATGTCTCTTGTTGGCTAGTCCATGTAACAGTACTGTCAGTTTAAAAGGCTGTTTACTAACCTTTCCGGATCAGAAAGGAGCGCAGTATTCGTAGCTGTCCGGGAAGAACAGGAGAACAAGAGAGACCTGGGGGACAGAGGATCCCTCAGGATTTGGTGTAGATGACCATACTTTGATCAGGGGACGCTAAGATAGAAGAGAGTTTTATAGATGTGTGTGCATGCACACAGCCTTCTGTGCTTATGCAGTTGTTTGGAACGTCTTCACAAATTTTGCTTACAAGCACTGTTTTATAACTTTACAGAGAACGTCAGGATGCAGATGGACAAATGAAAGAGCTTCAAGACCAGCTTGAAGCTGAACAGTATTTCTCAGTATGTATTGTAGCTTTTATTTTACCAATCCAGTCTTTAAGGGGCAGAAACAGTACCATCTAAGTTAGATGAACAGTTGTATCTCAGATAGTGACTTGCAAATACTTTTTAAAGAACAGTCTGCAAATGTTCATGTAGTCTGAAATTTGTTCTCATAAACTACTTTGCAAATACTTGTGCAAAAGTAGGATCTGTCACAGCAATGCATAAACAGAAAGAAAAGGATTCAATTTGTCATGTAATTAATTTGCAATGACTTATTTGCCCGCTTAAAATAATAATCTTTATAAAAAGATGTATTTCTGTGGGAGATCAACTTTGTACATGAACAAATAAATAATTCTTGATTGTTAGTTATGTTTCCGTTAAATGGACGTGATAGCTTATGAAGAACTGTCTTAATATTATAGATTTGGAAAGGCTGCTTTTTCCAAATCACTCTAAAAACAAATTTCTAAAGTATTTTTAATGAGTTACGTTGCAATACAAAAAAAAAAAAAACCCATCAAAAAGCGTGTATGTGTGGAGTATAAATTGTACTTGCATACATACTTTCGAACTTCTAATCATTGTGTGAGGACAGCACACTACATTTATGGAGGAATGTATGGGTGGCTGGAGGGGATTTCAATGGGTTCACTTTTCCCCACTAGCTGGGTTTCAGGAGGGTAGTGATGAAGGGGATTCTTTGAGAGGGTGCATGAACTGAAGGTGAAAGAAACTGTTTTGGGGAGTATTGCTGCCTAGAAGAGACAAGACACTGTTGTGCTTGGTCTCTTGCTGTATTAAAGGATTTTTGATTTAACATGATCTTGTCTCATTCATTCAGATACCCCATCAGCTAGAATATGCAAGTCCTTTTTCTTTCCTTTTCTTTGTTTCAAATTCTAGACTTTGTACAAGACTCAAGTTCGTGAGCTTAAAGAGGAATGTGAAGAAAAGACCAAACTTTGTAAAGAAATGCAGCAAAAGATACAGGAGTTACAAGATGAGAGGTGAGGGTTTGACGCTTATTTGTATATGTACAGAAAATCAGGATATTTACTTCAGTTGGAAAAGGTTTTCATATAGTTTCTGAACTAATTATTTTTTCAATAATTTGTAGAGACTCCCTGGCTGCACAACTTGAGATAACTTTGACAAAAGCTGATTCAGAGCAACTTGCTCGCTCCATTGCTGAAGAACAGTACTCTGATTTGGAAAAAGAGAAGATCATGAAAGAATTGGAGATTAAAGAGATGATGGCTAGGCATAAGCAAGAACTTACTGAGAAAGACGCTACCATAGGATCTGTGAGTAATCTGCATCATAACTCCTGTGGTATATTTTTGTGCATGCTATAAGTTCTTTAATCATTATAACAAAGATACATTTGGAGGCTTACAGAAATACACAGCTTGAAAGATTTTTGGATTTTTGTTAAAGTAGACTAGAGGAAAGCAGTATGAGATCATGAATTTCTTATTTTAAAAGCCATTACATGGTTAATATTGTTTAATTGAAATTTAGAAATCATTACAAATACCGAGAAACATTTTCTGTTTACATATTTTTCACATCTGGATGAAAAAATAGTTATTTCCATACTTTGAATCTATGGAAACAAAACTGAGAATGTATATATATTCAGTTGTATATAAAAATCTGTGTATGATGGTATAGTTTATGTTGCTATAATCAAGGTTATGTCACATTTTCCATTCTAAATCATATTTTTTCAGATGTGTATAGTGTGGCCATAAGAATTCCTAGTCGTTCTGAAACATGACATCCTAGGAGTTGATTCCTTTGGCTAGAAGGGGTTTGTGGCTGGAGGGATTCTGCAATGGTTAGCTCCAGGGCTGCCCGAGCAGCTCAGACAGCCCCTGGGCCAGCCGCATGGGCTGCTGCTGGGGCACTCTTGGGCCACCGTGTTGTTTCTCTCCCCCCACCCCCACAGCAGCAGTAGTTTGGGTTTGGGAGGGGCTCAGGACCGTGGCAGGGGGTTGGGGTGCGGGGCAGTGCTTTCCTCGGCAGGGCTCCCCAGAAGCGTCCGGCATGTCCCTACAGCTCCTAGGTGGAGGGGCCAGGGGGCGCAGCCCCTGCCTGCAGGCACTGCCCATGCAGCTCCTATTGGAGCGGTGCAGGGAGCCTACCAGCCCCACCAACCTTCCCTCTACCCCCAGCACCTCTTCCCCCCAGAGCACCCGCAGCCCCCTGGTCCAAGTTTTTGTTAGGGGTATATAGTACAAGTCATGGACTTGTGAATTTCTGTTTACTGCCTGTGACGTGTCCATGACTTTTACTAAAAATACCTGTGACTAAAACTTAGCGGTAAACAGCCTGGGAGGGATTCAGATCTATTAGCTAGTTCCAGAGAAAAGATCCAGGCCTGCCAATTCTATATCCACTGATCCTAATGTGCTAAACATATAGGTATAGGTCACCCTCTCTGCCCTTCGGGTCCTCTAGAAAGCAAGAAGCAGCTGGAGCTGCCAGCACTCTCAATTAAGAACTGACTTTCTTGCAATGTCTCATTAATTCTTAGTCACATCCCAAAATGTGGAGCCTACTTCATCTCTGTTAATCAGTAGGCATGTGGTCTGCATTTTCCATCAACTGCTGTTGATTCCATCATTAACTGGCATCACTACCTCTTTTCCTTCCTTGAAATGTTTCTTCATTTTCAATCCCTGGCTTCCACACACATCTTCTGGATCTTCACCTCCACTGTGTTCGTCACGTGGGTCTCTCTTTTCCCCTCACCTGCCCTTCTTATTACACAAACCTTCTGTACTTCAGTTCTATCACCTCTCTCCAGCTCTCACAGATCGTTATCTAAAATCTGCCTCCTCCTCCACATCTCTGAAATATGAATTAATCCTGATGTATTCATAACCATATGCTCTTCTGTCCCTACCAGTCTTAAACTTAACCCTTTCCTTCAATTGTCTATGGAATGCCTGCTCTGTCTTGCAAGAAATTCACTTCAGTATATGATTATCTTCAGCTCTGTGCTTGTGCTTCTCTGATTCAGTTTATATCCCTGCCCTCTCTTTCAGCAGGCTCTCCTTTAGTTCCTTTTCATTCTAAATATTTGCTGCAGTGAGCTCCTTTCCCTGTCTTCAATTCCAAGCTTTCTCAACTCCATACAGCACTTAAACCTGCACATTCTCTGTTTTGAAGTCTCTCGCCTCCAGATGGCTGTAATTTTTCATGAATTCTGCCAAGTCCTGAGCTTGTTAGTGTCTTGATTTTGATGGCAGACTCTTCCTGTTCCTTTTTTCCATATCTCTCAATCTTTACAACATTTTTCATTTCGCTCCCCTCTCTCTTCTCCATGCCCCCAGTTCCTCACATATCTTTGTTTGGTCATTCTCTCCTCTGTGCCTCCAATTTCTCTTCCTGCTCCAAATCCTCTTTTCTTTTACCTTGGTCTCATTCTGATGTATTTTCCTTCTTTTAAGTAATCAGATAAATCTGTTGCATTACTTTTTGTTGTGTGGTAATATATACTTTTTTTTTTTAAGCTGGAGGAAGCCAATAGGACACTAACTAGTGATGTGGCTAATCTTGCTAATGAGAAAGAAGAACTGAATAATAAACTGAAAGAAGTCCAAGAACGTGAGTGTTCACTGCACAACTTGAATTTGATTTGAAAATGCTTTAGTTCTCAAAAAGTGTACCACTTAATGCTCTAATTAGCCATTACAGATTTCTTATTACCTTGTTGCAGAAATTGCAAGGCTAAAAGAGGAAGAAACAAATACAACAATTATTAAAACTCAGTTTGAGAAGCAGTTGTTGTCTGAGAGAACACTGAAAACCCAGGTAAGTATAAAAGATTGAGCAGATTATCATGATGATTGGAATAATATATTGTTCAGGCAGCAGATAGAATTTTTAAATGTAATGATTGCTTTCTGTTATAAACCAGCTGTATGCACTCATTGAAGCCTGGACACAATTTTTATATCCTCAGAGATTTTTACTAAACCAGATTACATAAGGAAAACTTGCACATCTTGGGTACAGACCTGTAATATAGATTCACGGTACTTGAATAAAACAGTTTGTCCCAGTGTGATTTAGCCCAGTATAAATCCCTAATCCAGATAAATCCTTTATTTTGATTCAGAGAAGCTAGTTTTAACATGTATTTTGCTTATGACATGGTTTGATTTAATTATATTGTTAGCATCCCTGAATTATCTTCCTCTGTGTTTTCATCTTTCCCTGAAGCATCTGGTAATAAACTCTGCCAAAGTTTGGATACTAGACTTCGTGTCAGATTTTGTGCTCCTGCATTGTGCTCTGGGCATCCTAGAGGCATATTAGACATTCCAATTCAAAGTTTTATTTGGCTTCCAACTAACTGGGCTATCTAAAGAAAGTATGTAAAAGAACAAAAGTACTTTGTTCCAGAGTGAAATGTCATTATCATTTTTACAATACTTCATTGATCCACAGAATTAAATTGGCATTTTATTTAGATGGAAATGCACAAATATTTTTGAATTCATGGGTAAAATATTTTAATAGAGGCTAATCATGGGTTGGAGAGATGACATTATTTGTATCTATTGTTTACCTATGGGGGCTTTATTATGTGTTCTGTGTTTTGTTTTGTTTTTTGTTTTAAGGCTGTAAACAAGTTGGCTGAGATCATGAATCGGAAGGATCCAGTCAAACGTGGAGCTGACACTGATGTGCGGAGGAAAGAAAAGGAGAATAGGAAATTGCATATGGAACTGAAATCTGAACGTGAAAAGTTGACCCAGATGATGATTAAATATCAGAAGGAGATCAATGAAATGCAGGCAGTAAGAAGTGAATTTGCAGCAATAAATAACAATAAAAATGTTCTTAAATTTGTTTTAAGAAATTGAATCTGAGTTTAAAATTATTCCAAGATGTCATATATGTTATATGTACGTTTTCCATATTTTAGGGATGATTCAGCTAAAGAAATTAAATAGTTGTATATTTCAAGATTGGTTATAAAGTCCTCATTCCACCAAGAAAATACTAAAAATAAGAAATTATAGAGTACACCAGTAATACTAAAAGGCAAACCTTTTCAAATAATTTTCACAGCAAATAGCAGAGGAGAGCCAGATACGAATCGAACTGCAGATGACGCTTGACAGCAAGGATAGCGACATTGAACAGCTTCGCTCGCAGCTCCAGTCAATACATATTGGCCTAGACTGCAGCAGCATAGGCAGCGGACCTGGGGATGCCGAGGCAGATGATGGATTCCCTGGTACGATGTTTGTATTAATGTTCCTATCTTTATCAGTGTCATAGTGTTTTATCATGGACATCAAATCATTAAATGACATTCTTATGCTTCCATGACTTCCTTGCTTTTTCTGTACTTCCTTGTACCTTTTCAGTAATCTGATAGCACTTAATATCCATGCACTAACTGAAAACAATCTTTATTTTGACTATACGTAGTTCGTTCTTCTGAAGTTGTTTAAAAAAGTTCATTTCAATTGTTTAAGTATTAAAGTATTACATTCGGTATCTCATTCGAACTAACAATTATTTTTCCTCTTAATTGATATGTTCATTTGTAAATACTGTGTTAAATGATAAAATGTAAAAACTAATATTCTCTTTTCAGTGATTCTGTTTTAACTTTTCTGTCCTTTTTCCTCCTTTGTGCTGGGTGTTTAGTCCATATCACTCAATCCCACACTATGGAGTCCATGTCTCTTACCTACCAGCATTCTTCTACCTCTGTCAGTATTGCCACTAAGCCTTCCAGTTCTCACATGCTTCTCGACTCTGATTCTGACTCAGAGGAAGAACCATTGTCTTGTGTACACATCCCTTCAGAATCTGATAGCACAGGTGACATGCCTGAAACGATTTGGTGCACTTATGTTTTGTTCTAACTTTTTCTTTTGGGCCTTTTTTATAACTAACACCATTAATATGCTATTTTCGAAAGCACTGGAAGTACGAGTTGTAATCAAGAACATACTAAAGAGAATGTTGCATGAACAAAGAATTGGCCTGTTTTTTTCTAAATATTCAGTGTTTGCAACCAGATCAGACCTATAGTTTAACAATCATTTTGTAGAAATCTTTTGTAAGGTGATTTTATTGTCCTATGTTCAAAGTAGTCTTTATCCAGTGTCTGTGCCTAACTTTATGCACCTCAAAGTTTTTGGGTATCCAAAACGTTACCTATTTGTTCCGGTTGAGCAGTTAACTACTCCAGTTGAATATCTAGCAGTTCACTTTGTGAGTACAGGTTTCAGAGTAACAGCCGTGTTAGTCTGTATTCGCAAAAAGAAAAGGAGTACTTGTGGCACCTTAGAGACTAACCAATTTATTTGAGCATGAGCTTTCGTGAGCTACAGCTCACTTCATCGGATGCATACTGTGGTTATGCATCCGATGAAGTGAGCTGTAGCTCACGAAAGCTCATGCTCAAATAAATTGGTTAGTCTCTAAGGTGCCACAAGTACTCCTTTTCTTTTTGTGAGTACAGCTACTACTTGCCTGTGCAAATCCAATTTTGGCTTGCCCAAATTCTTTGTGTAAAGTTGGATGTTACATGACTAAGACGCCAAAAACTTGGAGGTTGTTTTTGAAAAATTGGTCCCTAATACATAAGATTTGTGTGTTCATTATGGATCCTTGTCAGCATAAAAGGCAGTAGCAAGTTATCAAAATTTACTTTTCCAGCAGCAAGAAGAAAATAATTATTTAAGGCTGTGGTGAAAGATAGCTCTTTTTTATAAACATATATTATGTATTTTGAACTAATTATATGTGAATATACACATACTCTATGGATCAACCCTCCTAGTACTAAAGTGAGGGGATTTTTTACCATAGTGACATCTAATATCTGACTAAAGATTTCTTTGATTATGGATTAACTGAAACATGCACTAACTTTCAACATAGGGATAAATTTAAGTTTGGAATATTGTCAGCACACGGAGGTAGGGAAAAAAGTAGATTCTTTATGTTCTGGTGCTCCTTATAAAAGAAACACAAACTAGATTTTGGTCTCTCTTTCTAGCTGCTGTTATAACCGCCATACTTTTATCCTGGGACCCTTCTTAGATCAGTAGGGCTTTCAGAGTTCAGGCCAAATTAGGCTGTCTTTAAGAAATGTTTAATTATATACTGACTTCAGTGAATCACATCTGTTGCCTTTCCGATA
This sequence comes from Eretmochelys imbricata, assembly GCF_965152235.1. Taxonomy (NCBI): domain Eukaryota; kingdom Metazoa; phylum Chordata; order Testudines; family Cheloniidae; genus Eretmochelys; species Eretmochelys imbricata. The sequence goes on from NC_135574.1 coordinate 29,628,733, forward strand.
ATAAAGCACGGCTGGGACATTGCCCTGATGAGATTAAAAAAACCCCACGGTTCAATATTGAGCATACAGGCAAATCTAAGCTGCCATGAGGGGGATTTCCTAGGAAATATGTTTTCTTCTGTCTTGTCTCTGCTCCCAGACTAAGGATGCAGTTTGAGGAGAAACTAGATTCTCATCCTGTACCTGCCCCCAGACTAAGGATGCAGTTTAAGAGGAGAGAGACTAGATTCTCATATTTCTGATACTGGGAAACATGCTATAGGGATACACAACAACAGAAGCAGGTGAATGCGTATGCAGCTCCGCTGACGGAGATTTTTTAAACCCCTTGAGCATTTCTTCGTGGGACCCAGTTTCTCCTCCCAATTCCTTTTCCTGGAGGTGGCTGAATATTTTTCGTCAGCGGTTTTTCTCTTATCCCTGTATGTGGGAAAAGTTATGGAGGGAGAGCATTTAACCATTACTGTGGTGGAGCCAGTTTTAGCAGCAAATCAAATGAAGAGTATTTAAACTATGCAGCTGCACTGACAGCAGGTAAGGGACAATTGCCTGTCACTTTTTCTGTTCTCTTAGTAGAGAATAGCCCCCAGAAGCAGTAAAATGGGAGGATTCACTTTCTGTCCCCCCTCAAGCTGAATTCTTAGAGGTTGGAGAGTAGTATGTGAATATTTCTTTCTTTTCACACTGGGGAGCATTCTTTTGATTAGCATTCTTCTTGCTCTGCCTGATATCAGGCAGAGTGAGAGTAGCTCCAGGCAAACCCACTGAGACCATTAAAAGTCATATGTTGGACCCTGAAGAGCCACATGTGATGCTGTGATGAAGATTTAAATTGTTTCATTACAATCTAACAAGCCAGACAAATGGGGCAAAATGTATGTGCAGTGCTGCCCATGTACTTGGTGTGTGTATTAAAATGTGCATCCTCATTAAGGGTACCTGCAAACAAACAAATATACTCTGAAGATAGTGTATACATCATACTAGATAACCTCTCTCCTACCTTTCTCTCTACAATGTTGAGGGTTCTGCAAAGTTTATCTCTTTGTATTCAATTCCCATTTGTACACATAGGAATGTTTCACTACCTGCTTAAAAGGAACTGGTGATTACAGGGCCAGGGGATGTTACATTCCACGCACAGGCTGCTGGAACAAGATGCTCTTGTTAAAATCAAATGTGTTAGAACTTTGAATGTAGAGTTTTTGTGCAGAGGCAGAGATCTATGAGTATGATGATCTCTTCTGATATAGATAATCAAAAAGCAATTATTATGGGTAAGCAGTTCTGCCTAATACTACTTGCCTCACAAATGAGGTAAATTCTTATCTTCAAGTAGTTCGTAAGCGGGAGCATGGAGATCTTGTATGTAGATACAGTACCTAGCACAGTGAGAGCATGATCCTGATTGGTCTTTGGCTTCTACCACAAAACAAATATTAAATTACAGTTAAGATGTTGAGGCTTAATGTATGTAAAGCCACTTTGAAATCTTCAGAGAAAAGGTGGTATAAAATATTCCTAGTGTGTGAAACTAGCAGCAAAAGCTATTTCTTATTAAGTGGTTCAGTGAGCGTTTACTGAATGCAGTAAAGGCAAAAAGGTTAGCCAAAGGTGACTTCTTGTTACTGGTGAGAAAGCTGTGGTGATTTACACAGGTTCTGAGGAAAAGGTTGTAGAGCAAGGAGTTCTAATTATAATGCCAAAACTCTTGTGATTTAGCTATTGCTGTTACTCAGGAAAATAGTTAATTTTATTTATAACCCACCGCAACTCCCACAGTAAATTAATATTTGAGGAAATGTATTGATCTTGTATAGTAAATAAATAAATGTAGTATGCATTAAATATAAACTTCAATATACAGGCTTTAAAATATGTATTTGCTTATGTGTATTCATATTTAGAAGGTGTTTTTTTCCCTAAAACTGAATGTTGTGTATTCTGTACTAATGTCTTCACACAAGCAATTTTAGTGGCTGGAGGCTGATAGTTAAATAATTATAGGCATTTAAAATCATAAATGTCTTTGTCTTATTTTTACTAAAGAGAATGTATGTGTGATAGCATAATTTTATAGTTAGACATTGGGTCTTTTTTCTTAGTCTGAATGACTAGTTTTTGAGTGGCATTATTTGCTAGTATTGGCTGTGCAATACAGCTTTTTGACCCTGAAAAATCTGCTGTGATAAATGTTGCAAGGCATTTTGCTTATCAGATTGTGGTATTTGTATGTCTGCCTTATTCTTTCTAAATAAAGGCTATTTCATATGCATGGTGGCCTCGGATGTGTGTTGTTTAAATACTTACTTTAATATTTATTTGCAGAATCAAGATTAGAGGGTTGGCTATCACTACCTGTCCGAAATAACACTAAGAAATTTGGATGGGTGAAAAAGGTGAGAAATATAAATCATTGACCTCTACTTAACAGATTTGCTAGATTTTGTATCAGTTGCAGCTTTTTAAAGATGTGACTTGTTTCCTACATAATCAGTTCTCTAATCAGTCTTGAAGATAGTACATGCACAGATCACCATTGACAGGTCTGAGTCTGTTAGGTTAGGGTACAGATGGGAGTAGACATTTTTTACGCACCTGCCGCTTACTGTTTGGTTATCTAGCAGTGAGGAGTCCAAACAGGATCCTAAGTCTGTGAACTGACATAATCCAAGGGCGGATGCCCTTGATAAGGGAGGAAGAGGTGAGTTCAGGTGTTTCCTTCTTCCTACCAGCATCACCTCAATTTTGCCTTGGTTCAGCTTTAGTCAACTGCTCATCATCTAGGTGCTGATCCCAACAACACACTAGGATAGGTAGGAGATAAAGAACTGGATGTCTTCCCTGAACTGGTGGTGTTTCAGCCTGTGGTGTATCTCAAGCTTCCCTGATGTCTTTTTTTTAAACACAGAACAGGTACAGCATAGGTGATGGTGGTGTCAGCTCTCTCCCTCTAGTCTACCAACCTGCCTATTCTGGACAACTTTTAGGGTGGGAGGTTTTCTCTTATCTACTCAGTCTTTGGCTCCTTTATTGAGACTACCAACAAATGTGCTAACTGTGGTGATTTTTGTGAAGGGGACGGATGCGTGTTCACTGTGAACAGGACCAATCTGAGTCAAAATTAAACTAGTAACATAGAAACCAAAAGCTTTGTATCCTGTTAGCAGTTCTATTGGGTTCCATTCTTTAACCTTTTTTAAAATAGATGTTTACAAATATAAAGGTCGTTTGTTACCAAATTATCATAATTTTATGTCATTGTGATATAAAGTATGACTTACTTTGTGCTCAAATTGTGGACCCAAACTACCATGCTATTATTGACTATTTAATAATAAAATTATGAAAGAATGTTATGAAAGTATTTGACTTGACAGAAATAAATACTTGAGATAAAGCCTGTATTTCAAGAACTATGTTAATACCTTTGTATCTTTTTTAACAGTATGTAATTGTAAGCAGTAAGAAGATTCTGTTCTATGATAGTGAACAAGATAAAGAACATTCTAACCCCTACATGGTGTTAGATATTGAGTAAGTATTATTACAGGAGATTGTGGTATACGTTACTTTGTTAACTTTCAGGTGAACATTAGCAGATGACCTTGAAAAGAAAACAACTTTAGAAAATATTTTTGAGAGCTGATAATGACTCTGTTGTCATATGTTATTTAAACTACAGTTTGAGGTCAGTCAGTGTGTGTCTGATTGCCCTCTTGGCTGACACACTGGGCACTGATCTAGAGACCTCCAGAACTAGGAGCTTGAGGAGCTATAGCTTGAACTAAAGAGCCAAAACTTTATAGCTGGGGGCTGTAACAACTCAGATCCTCTCAGATTGTCACAGAGTGGGGAAACTGTGTCACACACTCGGCTGTGGGTTACAAGTGCAGTACATAAACATAAGAATGGCCATACTGGGTCAGACCAATGGTCCATCTAGCCCAGTATCCTATCTTCCAACAGTGGCCAACGCCAGATGCTTCATAAGGAATGAATAGAACAGGTAATCAGTGATTGATCCATCCCCTGTTGTCCATTCCCAGCTTCTGGCAAACAGAAGCAAGCAACACTCGAGCATAGGGTTGCATCCTTGGTCATCTTGGCTAATAGCCATTAATGGACCTATCTTCCATAAACTTACCTATTTCTTTTTTGAACTCTGTTATAGTTTTGGCCTTCACCGCATCCGCTGGCAACGAGTTCCACAGGATGCATTATGTGAAGAAATACTCCTTTTGTTTGTTTTAAACCTGCTGCCTATTAGTTTCATTGCATGACCCCTGGTTCTTGTGTAATGTGAAGGAGTAAATAACGCTTCCTTATTCTCTTTCTCCATGACAGTCAAGATTTTATAGACCTCTATCATATCGCCTCTTTTCCAAGCTGAAAAGTCCCAGTGTTTTTAATCTCTCCTCATATGGAAACTGTTCCATACCCCTAATCATTTTTGTTGCCCTTCTCAGTATCTTTTCCCATTCTAATGTATCCTTTTTGAGACCAGGTGACCAGAACTGGGCAATATTCTAGGTGTGGGTGTACCGTCGATTTATATAGAGGCGATATGACATTTTCAGTCTTATTATCTAATCCTTTCTTAATGGTTCCTAACATTCTGCTTAACAAGTGCAGAATGCAGATACTCAGATTTAATTTGGCTCTTGTGGCTATGTGGTTTAAGGGCTGGAGATTGATATGCAGAGTTGGGAATAGGAGTTGAATAAAGTGGATTTAGAATTTTGTTTGCTGGCAGTCTTTACATCACACTGATGTACCCTTTTAGCTAAGGTACAATACAATTCCGTAATTGTATATTTTAAATCAGTGCATTTAATAATTAGATAACACTCTAATATCAAATGTATTTTTTTGTTTTATTTTATTTCTTTGAAATCTGCTTCTACAGCAAATTGTTCCATGTCCGGCCAGTCACACAGACCGATGTGTACAGAGCAGATTCCAAAGAGATTCCCAGGATATTCCAGGTATGTAGTTATAAATTAGTGTTTTTTAGAAAAACAAACTGATAAAATTCCTTATGAAAATAAATACAAGATGCTTCAAAAATATTTTAACTTTTTTATTAAAGAAGGCACAAGTACAAGTGAGAAAAGTAGATCATATAAATTGTCAGAAAATCTATTCTAACCTACTCTAATTTGTATTTCTGAATTTTTGCTAACTAAATAATTGCCCTTTACCTACACCCATTGTGTATGAATGTTCTGGTTATTTTGCTTTAACTCTAGATTCTGTATGCTAATGAAGGAGAAAGCAAGAAGGAACCAGAATTTCCTGTGGAGCCTATGGGGGAGAAATCAAATTACATTTGCCACAAGGGACATGAGTTTATACCCACTCTGTATCATTTTCCAACCAACTGTGAGGCTTGTATGAAGCCACTGTGGCACATGTTTAAACCTCCTCCTGCTCTAGAGTGTCGCCGCTGCCATATCAAATGTCACAAAGATCACATGGATAAAAAGGAAGAGATTATAGCACCTTGCAAAGGTAAGTAGTGAATAATTGAATAAATGCCTGGTTGCCAATTAACTAAAGGTAATAATTCAGATACAGGTTTCTCATAATGATGGGATCTCAGATAAGCTCAAGGTAGTAATTGCTGGAGTGACAGATCCTTGGGTGCATATCAGGATTCCGTTAGGGAAGATCAGCTCACTGCAGTATAGTGACATTCAGCCAGCACAGGGGCATGTATGCCACATACTTTCAGTGCTGTCAACATCGTAAGGGAAGGGCTACCCAAAAAGGCTACTTACACAGCGGATTGTGTCGCATTTTGGTATAGGACAGCGATGTCGGTGTATGTGGCAATAAGGATTATGACACTCAGAAAAGTTGCTCCCTCTGGACTGAGTTCCACAGTTCTCTGTGCTCAGTATCTCTTATGGGCATATGAGATGGCTGTAACAGCATATGTTTGTTTCCCTGTATACCTGCTTCCTTAGTAACATGGAGAATAATCATCCCCTTATCCTCCAAATGGAAGAAATCAGAAGAGGGTGCAGACTGTGGATAGATTGGAAAGGCTCCTTTGGCGGGAAGGTTAAAGGTGCTGTGGCATAATCTATATACCCAAAGTAGCATTGTGATCATAACAGCCCAAGTGACAGCTTTATACTGGGTTTGTATAGCACCACTTGACTTCCACTCTGTGCAATTTATGAGAACTCAGAGATCTGGCCATTAGTCTTTAAGGTGAGCTCATGTAAAAAATGTAATAATGAGATTTTGTTTTAAAATTTTTCTTACAGTATATTATGATATTTCAACTGCAAAGAATCTACTATTGTTAGCTAATTCTACAGAGGAACAACAGAAATGGGTGAGCCGATTGGTGAAAAAAATTCCAAAAAAGCCTCCAGCACCTGACCCCTTTGCTCGATCTTCTCCTAGAACTTCCATGAAGGTACAGCCAAATCAGTCTATGAGACGGCCAAGCCGACAGCTTCCTCCAAACAAACCAAGGTAACGCAAAAGTTGCTATTAAAGAATAACTTTAAACAGTTTCCCACTGTGATACATTACATTACATAAGTGTTATGGGCAATTCACAAAGATATCTTTTTTTGTTTTGATTCCTTTTGTATTTATACTGTGACTAATGAAATGCAAGACCATCCTGTCATCGTTTGTGAATTTCAGTATACAAAATATTAAGAAAGCTGTGTGAGGAAGCATGTTTCATTTCCTTATTTAAATGAGCCTATCTCTGAATTAAATCTACTGTATGTGTTATATATTATAGGCAGAACTGGTAGCAGTCACCTATGTGTAAGGGTGCTTTTTGCTTCACATTATAGGATCCTGTTTTCAGTTGCTTATAACTTTTTGTGAAACTTTAACCATTTGGGCTGAAATTTCTTCTGCCAAATGTCTTGGAAACATTGCAGCAAAAATAGTTGATCTGTTTCAGAGCGTGAGATTAGGGGGAAATATGTTGTTTTGCTCACGTTAAAAAAGTTCTTACAGGTATTTCATTAAGAAGTAATAGTGCCTCCATGCTTTGGAGCAGGGAATTTAAATCTGTCAATGCTGGTTGCCTTTGTATCCGGAATGTGCTTTTTACTGTCCGGGGGGGAACCCAAATTTGGCAAATTTACAAACCTTTGAAAATTCTTAGTTCACACATGCTCAGTAAAGACTTGTTAGCGGTTGGCACCTAGATTGTCTGAAGATTCTGTGTGCACTGAACATGCTGCATCTCAGGGCTGCAGATGCTAAGTAAGATTTTTTTCCCTGCAGGTTCTCCTATAGGCTGTGTGGTTCTTCTGTGTTCTCATTGCTTCAGTGGAGGCACCCAGAAACTAGGCAGCGTAGAGGAGGAGCAGTCTGACTTGAATACAGAAGGGACAAAAGCCAGACCTCAGAGGAGAGGTGGGGCAGTAGAAGGAGTAGATTGAGGGCAAGGAGCTATGTGGGAAGAAGAGGATGGGGGATAGCGGGGGCTGAAATCGAACTGGCAGCCTGGTGGGAAAGACTGGGGCTGGCTAGAGAAAGAGACTGGGAGCCAGGATGGAAACAGAGGTAGGGACAGGGATGCCAGTGCATAGTAGGAGGGGAGACTGGGACTGGCAAGGCGAGGAGACTGGGGCAAAGAGAGGCTAGTAGGAACTGGGGCAGAAGGGTCTGTGACCACTAGAGCCACTCTACTGCAGAGCTTGGAATGGAATCCAAGATTTCAGAATCTCACTATCCCTGTGCTGCCTACAAATATCTGTGAAAACCCACTGGCAAAAGTCTCTCTCCACCCTGTACTCTAGTTCTAGAGGATGACTACGTACTACTCTTATCAGTTAGTCTGTTAGGTCAAGTGGTAGAGATCTGTGCAGTGGATCTAAAGGTTCCAACTCTGGTAATTACCCTTGTGGGTGTCAATATGATTCCACCAGATAGAATTTCTATTTTTTTAGTTTGCTTCTTTGAAAAATCTAGGACAGTACACACACAGACACACTTACTTTAAAAGTTACAATGTCAGCACTTCTTCAAACCGTACCTCAAGGTTTCAGGTTGGGGAGCTAGAAAATGAGGAACACGCAATTAATGAGCATCTGTGAAAAGTTTGGTATAAGTGACTTGCCCGCCATCACATAGGCCTCGTCTACACTAGTGAATAATGTAGCTGAAGTTGACGTACTTAGACCTACTCACCGTGGTGCCTTCTCTGCGCCTCTCGCGGCGGTGGAGTACAGGACACGATGGGAGAGCGCTCGGGGGTCGATTTATCGCATCTAGACTAGATGCGATAAATCGAGCCCCGCTGGATCGATTACTGCCCGCCAATCCGGCGGGTAGTATAGATATACCCGTAGGAACTTTGTGGCAGAGGCAAGGATAGAATCCATTTTCCCCAGGGCAGCATTCAGCTGCCTTCACCATGAAACCATCCTTTCTCTTCTTGCAGTCATCTGCCTCATTCACCACACACATTCCAATTTCTGCAAAAAATGAAGTAAGTGTCTGACAGACAACAACCTTATTCATTACACAACACTGATTCATTGTCTGTGCACTGAATGAGGCAGGAGTTCTGTGGAAGAAAGAGCATGTATTCGTGTAATTGAAGTCCCTATAATAATGCATATTCACAAGAGGGCTGAATTAAGGCAACCTTAATTCCGGAATTGCCTAACTTTTGGGTGCTTGACGTTGCAACCTTAATAATGTGTTCTGTGTGTATGTGTGTGTGTGTGTGTGTGTGTGTGTGTTTGCAAGTAATGTGTACATACTATTACAAGAGCCCTTTGAACATGTAAAGTCTAAGTGTCAGGTATTCCTGTTAAAGCTCACCCAGTGTTTAAGTAAATAGGCTACTTCTACCTTCTCTATTGTCCATCTACATGTGAGGAAAAATTGACATCAGGACTATTCCTGTCCTCAGAACTCTGTGTCAATCTTACCTAACTTCATACAGTACACAGAAGATATTTCTCTTTAGCTTACTTTTCAGTCTGTGTTTCCAGGCACGAGTACTATTTACTTACCCACCCACCCCCACCCACCCTAAAGTTTTGCCACAGTTTGGAGGCAATGAATCTTTAGGATTCAAAGGTGCTAGTTGGTCCATTTCCCACCCGCTGTGTCAGCTAATCCATTGGATAGTTGCATGGACAAATTTCTATATTCCTTAGCCTTTATATCACTCTTAGTGCAGAATAAATGGAGCTGTCAAGCTGTTTCCCACCACAGTTCCCTCTCCCCCAGATATAGCACTGCAAGAGCCAGTCTCCTGCATCTTCAGTGCCCTGAGAAAGGAGTCCCACTTAAAGGGATGGTCTTTTCACTCTAGCGTCTAATTGCTGAAAAACTTGGAGTCTTGACACTTCAGAAATGTTCCTTCCAGAGAACAAGAGAACATACCCTTCAATAGGGACTGTACTTTCTTTTATTGTCCCTCTCCAGAACACAAGGGCTGATGTAAATATAAAAGATGCTTCTGACTGAAAGAGCACAGAACTCAGCCAAGCTCTCAGAGTTCTCTGTGGTAACAAAGAAAAGTTTCTGATAAACTTCTGATAAACAGCAGGACTCCCCATCCTTTTTTTCATCAATTGATAGCCAACATAGGTAACAGAGAGGTGTTTTCAACGAATGTGCTTTTCAGAATAAAAGACCCTGCTAAGCAGCATAGTGGTGGTAGAACACAGATGCCAGAAAGTCACTAATGGCTTATGGAATCATAGAGCTATGAAATGGACCTCAAGAGGTCATCTAGTGCAACCCTCTGTGCTGAGGCAGGAATCAAGTATGCCTAGACCATCCCTGACAGTTGTTGGTCTAACCTCTTCTTAAAAACCTCCAATGACAGAAATTCCACAACCTCCCACAGAAGCATATTCCAGTGCTTTACTATCCTTATAATTAGAAATTTTCTCCTAATATCTAACCTAAATCTCCCTTGCTTTAGATTAAGCTGATTACTCTTTGTCCTATCTTCAGTGGACATAGAGAACAATTGATCACCATTCTCTTTATAACAGCCTTAATATATTTGAAGACTGTTCATAGATTTATAGGCCAGAAGGGACCATTGTGATGATCTACTCTGACCTCCTGGGTAACACAGGGCAATAGAACTTCCCCAAAATAATTAGTTGAGCATGATTTCCAATCTGAATTTGTCTAGCTTCAACTTCCAAACACTGAATCATGTTAGACTTCCAAACATTGAATCATGTTTTCTCTGCTACATTGAAGAGCCCATTGTTAAATATTTGTTCCCCCTGTACGTACTTATAGACTGATCAGATCACCCCTTAACCTTCTCTTTGTTAAGCTAAATAGTTTGAACTCCTTGAGTCTGTCACCATAACATATGTTTTCTAATCGTTTACATGTTCTCGTGACTCTTCTCTGAACCATCTTCAGTTTATCAACCTCTGTCTGAATTGAGGACACCAGAACTGGACACAATGGTCCAACAACAGTTGCAACAGTGCCAATTACAGAAGTAAAATAACCTCTCTATGCCTACTCTAGATTCCCCTGTTTATGCATCTAAGAATTTCATTAAACCATTTTGGCTGTGGTATTGTACTGGGAGCTCATGTTCAGCTGACTATCTTCCACCCCAAAATCTTTTTCAGAATCTGTTTCCCAGGATAAAGTCCCCCTAGCTTGTAAGTGTAGCCTACGTTCTTTGTTCCTAGATGTATACATTTATATTTAGGCATATTAAAACTCATATTGTTTGCATGTACCCAGTTTACCAAGTGATCCAGATTGCTGTGTATCAGTGATCTCTCCTCTTTATTATTTACCACTTCTTCAATTTTTGTGTTATCTGCAAACTTCATCAGTGAGGATTTTGTTTTTCCAGATCACTGATAAAATGTTAAATGGCATAGGGCCAAGAAGGAGATTCTTGTGGGACTCTACTAGAAACACGCCTGCTCGATGATGATTCTCCATTTATAATTACATTGCGAGACCCATTAGTATTTCTTCAAATGAATGGTCCCTATGTATATTCCAAATGTGGGTACATATGTGCACCATGCACCTGAGTCTGGAGATTTTTAGTAAACTGTGTCCATTGGTCTGCACATGCGCAGTTCTTTTCGTGTTCTGAACAGAGGGCATAGGGGGCAGCGCAGACTGGCACCTCTCTAGTTCCTTCTTACCACTGCATGGCCTAAGGCAGAATCTTCTGTGTCCAGCTTCTTCCCTTGACTCCTTCAATCTGTAAACATATTGTAAATAGTTTTGGTATTTTATTCTTTTAGCGTTAACTACTAGTGTAGTTAGTTATTTTTCCCTGCCTCCTGGAAATCCTCCCAGGGAACTTAGGATTATGTCCAGTGTCCCAGGGTTCAAGAATTGCATTTTCTGCTGCCACTCCTTTTCAGTGAGTGACGAACACCAACGTTGGCTTTAGTGCCTAGGTGGGATTCACATCTCATCTAAGTACAGTATTGGCCTCTCCTTCCTTCTCAGAACTCATGAAGGTTGAGAGCTAAGGTTTAGAAAATATCTGATGGAGAAGACCATGAGACCCCGATCAGATCTGGGCCATGGAGACACACACCATGCCTCCCTCTTTGCCCCACCCCCACCCCAGTACACTGGCCTCAGTCAACAGGGAGTGCTCCTCTGAGCACAAGCTCAGGAGTCAAAGCTAAGATTTCCAAGCCTAAGAAGAAGGCTTCTCATGAGAACAAGGGGCTTTTCACAAGCATAGAAACAAATCTTTTTCCAAAGCTTCCCTGAAGACAAGAGATCCCTCCCTGTCTGCATTCTTCAAAGTTGGGAGAGTCTTTGTGCATGGGTCTGAAGATTTAGACTCAAGTAAACCACCTCAGCAGGAGGAAGTGGTGCAAAGGAGCACAGATACTTAAGTTCTGATATTGGTTCCAATGTGTAAACTGAAAGGCAGACATCCCTTCGACATCCAGATCAGACCCTGTACTGATACAGTCACAGCTGTGGCTGGATCCAACTTCCACTGTGACCAGGGAATCATCAGATCCAACAGTTCCACCAACTCCCGCCAAACCCTAGGGTGGTTCGAGACCTATGTCTTTCCAAAGGATATTTTTGCTCTCCCCTATCATCACCCTCCCCCTTTGTGTCCCTCTTTATTCAGAGACATAGTTACGCCAGAGAAGGAAGTTATTCCAAGGATACAAATCTGCTCTCCTCTGCCACCCACAAGCCTGAATACCCAATCACCAGTTGGTTACAATGGTAGTTCAGGATCCGGCTTTTTCATTCGTTGAGTCAGAAGTTCCAGAAGGGCCCTAATCTTACTATTTAGAAACTGGTCCTCAGAGATTGGGTTTCATTCTCCAACCAGATATGACTTTCCAAGACACAGGTGTCACCTTGTGCCATGGGGTCCTTCTCAGCCACTTGATTCCTCATACTGGGGTCCTTGGGGCCCCTGGGATGCCTACTTTATGCTCCTGGGAGCAGTATGTGAGCCTTACTTACCATCTCCTGGCCAACAAGAACTGGCCCCATCAGTGTATGAGGAAAATGAAGTTGAACTGGATCTGACATTTCTGATGATTCGGGAGCAATTTCATGATCTTCCCCAAATGAGGCAGTTACCCCCATCTTTACCATCTCTGCCAGATGACCACAAGCAATATCAGGAGTTCCTACAAAGGGTGGTGTCTGAGCTCCAGATACAGCTTGAAGAGATTCAGGAGCCCTAACATAGATTTCTGGACATCTTGTAAACCTCAAGTCCCTGTTGAGAGGCCTTCACGATAAATGGGGCCATCATGAATACAGCTAGAACAGTGTGGCACACTCCCTCTTCTCGCACTTCCAATGCAAAGAGAGCTGAGATATGCTACTTCATTCCATGTAAGGGGGCAGAGTTTCTATTCTCTTGCACCCGGCCCAACTCTGGTGGTACAAGCAGCCACCAAAAGATCCAGACTGCAATATCTCAAAACTATATCCTTGGACAAGGGTGTTAAACAGCTCAGCTTCCTAAGGAGAAAAATCTCTTCCCCCTCTCTCCAATTTGGAATGTCAAATTATCCCGCCCTTCTAACTAAATACAACTTCATTAATCATGCTTGTTGTTGGATTTTAAGGACAAGCTCTCTCAGGAAGATAGACCTCAGTTGCAGTCCATAATTTATGAAGGCAAACTAGTGGCCAAAACCTATCTCCAGACTGCAGTAGATCCTGTGCACGCTATGGCCATTCCCATGAGGGGGGATTCTGGGTTACAATCCTCAGGTATTCCTAGAGAGGTGCAGAATACAATTCAAGATCTGCCCTTTGATTCAATTAAATTACTCTGTGAAAAGAGGATGCTTCTCTTCACTCTTTCAAGGACTCAAAGACCATGCTTTGTTTTCTGAGTATCTATACTCCTGCTCCTAAGAGAAAACATCATAAGCAGGAGTACAGAGCAAGACTACCTCTTTAACCATTTTACCACCAGTGCTTCCAGGAACCACCACTCAAACAACAAAAGATACAAAGGCCTAAGTACACAGCTCCTGCAACATCCATTGCCACACTTCACGCTAACCCACAGACAACGAATTTCTTTTGATGGGACTGTCAAGACCCATTGCCCCTCAGTATTTTTGGAGACCAACAACTGGAGAGCTTTAACAACAGACAAACGAGTGCTGGAAATTATTCACTATGGCTATTTGATCGAGCTTCTGTCAACCCCAGCCCATAAAACCTCTTTATGGTTCCTTTTCTGGGATAAATCTCATGACCAAATTCTGTGTCAAGAAGTGGACTCATTTCTCCACTGGAGAGCCATAGAAAGAGTTCCACCTCAACATCAAAGGAAAGCATTCTATTCCCCTTACTTCTTAGTCCCCAAAAAGAATGGGGAATGGAGATTGATTCTTAGCTTACACTGACTAAATGTATTTATACAAAAATTAAAATTCTGCATGGTCATATTGGTATCAGGTTTCAGAGTAGCAGCCGTGTTAGTCTGTGTCCGCCAAAAGAAAACAAGTACTTGTGGCACCTTAGAGACTAACACATTTATTCATGCATCCGATGAAGTGAGCTGTAGCTCACAAAAGCTTATGCTCAGATAAATTTGTTAGTCTCTAAGGTGCCACAAGTACTCCTTTTCTTTATATTGGTATCAGTAATTCCCTCTCTGGACAAAGCCGTGTGGTTCATGGCTCTAGACTTGAAAGACGTATACTTTCATATAGACATTCACCCAGCTCACAGAAGGTTCCTCAGGTTCCTCCTTGGTCATGACCATTAACTATTCAGAGTCCTTCCACTGAGACTAGCTATGGCACCCAGGATCTTTACAAAGGTCTTTTCAGTGGTGTCAGCTTGGATGAGAAGAAATGGGTTTACTGTCTTCCCATAGCTTAATGACTGGCTTCTTACAGGCAGATAATACAAGGAAGTCCAGTTAGCAACCCAATTCCTCTACCATCTGCTATCTTCTCAGGTAATTTGTCAACCACAGAAAGTCCACTTTGACCCCCATTAGGTCTATAAACAAGTCCAGAACAAGTGTATACATTTTTGATGTATACAACAACACCTCCTCCCTTTTTCCCCTGTCTCTCCTTCCTGAATAAGATATAGCCCTCCATACCTGTACTCCCATCATGAGATTTATCCCACCAAGTTTCAGTGATAACCTAAATTAAGACTTAACTGTTGTGTACTAATTCTTCCAGTTCTTCTTGTTTATTCCCCATATTCCTTACATTTGTGTATAGACATCCACAGTTTTTCCATCTTATTGCTTCTTTGAAACTATTGTAATTGTCCATTTTCCCTCCCCTATCCCCCTAGCATCTCGCCCTTTGTGAAGGTCACTTTTTTTTATATACCAACCTGTGGGCATTTTTCTTCTGCTCCCTTTGAACCTATTTTAAAGCCTTCCTCATAGTTTGTCTAGTCAGTGTCCAAGGATGCTCCTCTTCTTGGTCAGGTGGACTCCATCTCTTACCAATAGTCTTCCCTCCCGAATGGCATCCCATGGTTGAGGAAGCCCACGTCCTCTGATCAATACCATCTTTGCAGCCATTTATTCATCTCCAGGGTGCATGTGTCCCTGCCTAGGCCTTTAAGATTCAGTCTTTCATATTCCCATAGCTAATCTCCACTGGAAATTCTTGAGATTTGCTGTTGACAAAGACAATTTTTAATTCTCATCTCCACATCAGGTTTTCATTTCTCTTCCCCTCAATTTTTTCCAAAGGTCTTGATAGCGGATTCTGTTATCTTAAGACAGAGGAAAATGTACTTGAAAATTTATCTAGATGATTAGCTTACTTCTGCCTAGTCTTTGGTTTATAATCAGGAGAAGAGGGCTCTAACTTTATCTAGACCATTGATTTTTTTGAAAGGGTTGTGCTTAGTGCAGCAGTCTGTCAGAGGAGAGGATCAGCAAGAAGACTAATGTCTGCTCAAACTTCATCAAGAGAAATTGTTCAGTTGTGAGGGGTAACGTTCTCAATGATGCACAATACTATGGGCTAGTTGTCACTACCAACCAGTGATCATAGCACTTTTTTAGAGAAGTTCCTCTTCTGATATCCTAAATCATCCTCTCACAGTGTCGAATTGTTGTTAATGGAGGGAAAACTCAGGCTAGTTTATTGAAAGGGAGTCTCCATGTATACTCCATTATGTGTGCCAGCATACAAACCTAGATGACTTTGCTAATATTAGAGCTAATTAGAAAACACCCTCCCTCCCCCCAAAAATGAAACAAAAAAACAATTAAATTTAATTGGTTCTTTTCAGAACCTAATACGTAGAGATGGTATAAGTTGTTGCCTTCTCTATCTCATATATCATTTAATTCTTTACATTTTTGCCAAGTCAGGATTAATATGGTTGATTTAAAATAGAGAGACTATTGAAATCTTAAATGGGGACTCTGAGAAAAGGAGTAGCTAAAGTTAGGTACCAATTCTTCTTTCACTGTTGTTTTAGCCTCTTTCTGTTGGTCTCTTTGTTTCTGTCACAAGCACCCAGATTAACAGATAAGAATGTGTACACATGCTTTCTCTCTCTACCCCATCTTTCTTTGAGGGAGATGGAGAAGTCTATTAGTTGCAGCTTGTAGGAGTTACCTGCTGAAATCCAGTGTAGAGACAGGAAAAGCCATATTTCCTTCTGTCTCTCTTACTTTTTAATGCTGAATGACACTAAAGATAAATTTACTCCAAAAGCAAAACAATAAACTGATCTCATTTTTAATATTCTTTTAGGTAAGTACTGACTACTTTGCTATCCAATAGCTTATTAGAATCACAGTCTAATTAGCAGTTTTCCTGGACTAAAGAATGCTCCAGCAGTACAGTTACTTGTCTTGGAAGATGAGATTCCACTCCACCCCAAACCTTCTAGAAATGGAACTTCATATAGTTAGATCATATGTGATTTAGAACTTCAGCTGTACCAAAATATTGAAGGACTTAGTAGAAAAGTGCAGGCATCTTACTGCCTGTCTGGTATTTCTACTGAAAACCCAATTCTTACACTTAACATTTTGTGTGTGTTGAGCTGGGCTGCAGGTAAATGTAGGTAAATTACATGTTTAAGAGAAGCTGCTCCATTGGTATCTTTCCATTTACTTCATTGGGCTTTGGGTCAGGCCTTACATTTCTTCCCAGTTTAAAAAAATGTTTAAAATGGAGTTAAAGTTGGAGATTATATATAGTAATTTAAGAGTAAAAAACATTAGAGAGATGTTGCAATTATCACAAAATCAAGCATTACAAATGCAAAATTCAGCATCAAGGTTACACTTAAAAGGAATCCAGATATTTTAAACAATGAAAATACATAGTTCAAGCACACAAACCACCTTAACTTCTCTACCCTTTAGTGATGCCATGCAATAACAATACAGTTATTATACTTCTAATGTCCATAATCCTCTTTGCTTGGTAGCAGATGTTACAGAACACTAAGGAAAGCCTGAACTGTTGGGCCCTTTTCTTATCTCAGATGTGTGTTATCATCTATGTAACTTGTAAAATCAGCAGCTGAGCAAGCGTACAGAACTGCAAGAATTGCCTTAAGAAGATAGGTAGTGAAATGCGAATATATAACTTTAATTGGCCCCGTTGTATTTTGGAACGTGATGAGACAACACAGTATAATTGTTTTAATTTAACCCTTTGAATTTTAGGGCTGGAATGGGAGAGCTAAATAATTAAATCAAATCAAGCACAGACTGATTTTCCCTGTGTGCTATACCAGTTTTAAATTATCTCAGATTTCAGACCTAATCAGGTTATAGGTTAATTTTAATACAATTCAATTTTTAATGCCATTTTTCACTAGCATAAGAACATAAGAATGGTTATACTGCGTCAGACCAAAGGTCCATCTAGCCCAGTATCCTGTCTTCTGACAGTGGCCAATGCCAGGTACCCCAGAGGGAATGAACAGAACAGGTAATCATCAAGTGATCCATCCTACTGTTGCCCATTCCCAGCTTCTGGCAAACAGAGGCTAGGGATACCATCCCTGCCCATCCTGGCTAATAGCCATTGATGGATCTATCCTCCATGAATTTATCTAGTTCTTTTTTTGAACCCTGTTATAGTCTTGGCCTTCACAACATCCTCTGGCAAGGAGTTCCACAGGTTGACAGTGTGTTGTGTGGAAAAAGTATTTCCTTTTGTTGGTTTTAAACCTGCTGCCTATTAATTTCATTTGGTGGCCCCTAGTTCTTGTGTTATGAGAAGGAGTAAACAACACTTCCTTATTTACTTTCTCCACACCAGTCATGGTTTTATAGACCTCTATCATATTCCCCCCTTAGTTATCTCTTTTCCAAGCTGAAAAGTCCCTGTTTTATTAATCTCTCCTCATATGGCAGCCGTTCCATACCCTTAATCATTTTTGTTGCCCTTTTCTGAACCTTTTTCAATTCCAATATATCTTTTTTGAGATGGGCCACCACAGCTGCTTGCAGTATTCAAGATGTGGGTATATCATGGATTTACATAGAGGCAATATGATATTTTCTGTCTTAATATCTATTCCTTTCTTAATGATTCCCAACATTTTCTTTGCTTTTTTGACTGCCACTGCACACTGAGTGGATGTTTTCAGAGAACTATCCACAATGACTCCAAGATCTTTCTTGAGTGGTAACAGCTAATTTAGACTGCATCATTTTATATGTATAATTGGGATTATATTTTCCAATGTGCATTACTTTGCATTTATCAACATTGAATTTCATCTGCCAATTTGTTGCCCATTCACCCAGTTTTGAGAGATCCTTTTGTAGCTCTTCACAGTCTGTCTGGGACTTAACTATCTTGAGTAGTTTTGTATCTTCTGCAAATTTTGCCACCTCACTGTTTATCCCTTTTTCCAGATCATTTATGAATATGTTGAATAGGACTACTCCCAGTACAGACCCCTGGGGGACACCAGTATTTACCTCCCTTCATTCTGAAAACTGACAGGTTATTCCTACCCTTTGTTTCCTATCTTTCAGCCAGTTACCAATCCATGAGAGAACCTTCCTTCTCATCCCATGACTTCTTACTTTGCTTAAGAGCCTTTGGTGAGGGACCTTGTCAAAGGGTTTCTGAAAATCTAAATACACTATATCCACTGGATCCCTCCACATGCTTGTTGACCTCCTCAAATAATTCTGGTAGATCGATGAGGCATGATTTCCCTTTACAAAAACCATGTTGACTCTTCCCCAACAAATTATGTTCATCATTCATTCATTCATTGTCTGACAATTTTGTTCATTACTGTAGTTTCAACCCATTTGCCCAGTACTGAAGTCAGGCTTACCGGCCTGTATTTGCCAGGGAGCTCTTTTTAAAAATTGGTATCACATTAGCTATCCTCCAGTGACACCTCAATCTGGGACAGTTCGTCAGATTTGTCACCTAAAAAGAATGGCTCAGGTCTGGGAATCTCCCTCATATCCTCAACCATGAATACCTATGCAAAGAATTCATTTAGTTTCTCCGCAATGGCCTTATTATCCTGGAGTGCTCATTTAGCATCTCAATCATCCAGTGGCCCCACCGCTTCTGATGTACTTAAAACATTTTTTGCTACTACTTTTTGAGTCTTTGCTAGCTGTTGTTCAGATACTTTTTTGGCCTTCCTAATTATATTTTTATACTTCATTTGCCAGAGTTTATGCTCCTTTCTGTTTTCCCTGTTAGAATTTAACTTCCACTTTTTAAAGGATGCCTTTTTGCCTCTCGCTGCTTCTTTCATTTTGTTGTTTAGCCAAAGTGGCTCTTTTTTGGTTCTATATGTTTCTTAATTTGGAGTATACATTTAACATGAGCCTCTATTATGTTGTCTTCAAACAGTTTCTGTGTAGCTTGCAGGAATTTCACTTATGGTGCTATACCTTTTAATTTCTGTTTAACTAACTTTCTCATTTTTGTGTAGTTCCCCTTTCTGAAATTAAATACTACAGGGTTGGGCTGCTGTGGTGTTTACCCTGCCACAGGGATGTTAAATTTCATTATATTATGGTCACTATTACCAAGAGGTCCAGCTATATTCACCTTTTGGACTAGATCCTAGGGACCAAATGGCTAGGCAGCAGTTCTGCAGAAAAGGACCTAGGGGTTACAGTGGATGAGAAGCTGGATATGAGTCAACAGTGTGCTCTTGTTGCCAAGAAGGCTAATGGCATTTTGGGCTGTATAAGTAGGGGCATTGCCAGCAGATCGAGGGACGTGATCATTCCCCTCTATTCGACATTGGTGGGGCCTCATCTGGAGTACTGTGTCCAGTTTTTGGGCCCCACACTACAAGAAGGATGTGGAAAAATTGGGAAGAGTCCAGTGGAGGGCAACAAAAATGATTAGGGGACTGGAGCACAAGACTTGAGGAGAGGCTGAGGGAACTGGGATTGTTTAGTCTGCGGGCAACTATCACCATCCTGGTCAGGTGGTCTGTAATATATCGCTACTGCTATATTCTTATTATTAGAGCATGGAATTACTATCCATAGAGATTCTGTGGTACAATTTGGTTCATTTAAGATTTTTACTTGGTTTGATTCTACGCTTTCTTTCACATATAGTGCCACTCCCCCACCAGCACGATCTGTTCTGTCCTTCCGATATATTTTGTACCATAGTATTACTGTGTCCCATTGATTATCCTCATTCCACCAAGTTTCTGTGATGCATATTATGTCAATATCCTCATTTAATACAAGGCACTCTAGTTCACCCATCTTATTATTTAGACTTCTAGCATTTGTATATAAGCACTTTAAAAACTTGTCACTGTTTAGCTGCCTGCCATTACACGACGTAATTGACAGGAACTTTTTTTCATTTGACTGGTTCTCATCAAATCCTACCTGTATTTTATCATCTTCCATCCTCTCCTCCTTATTAGGACATAGGGAAACTCCATTTATAGATCCTCTCCTAAGGGATGTCTGAACCATGTGCTCCTCCGCACCTGTCAGCTTTTCCCCAGCCCTTAGTTTAAAAACTGCTCAACAAGCTTTTTAATTTTAAGTGCCAGCAATGTGGTTTTATTTTGGTTTAGGTGGAGCCCATCTTTGTTGTATAGGCTCCCCCTTTCCCAAAAGTTTCCCCAGTTCCTAGTAAATATAAACCCCTCCTCCCTACACCATCATCTCATCCATGCACTGAGACCCTGCAGTTCCGCCTGGCTAACTGGCCCTGTACGTGGGACTGGAAGCATTTTAGAGAATGCTATCATGGAGGTCCTAGACTTCAGTCTCTTACCTAGCAGCTTAAATTGGGCCTCCAGGACTTCCCTCCTATCCTTCCCTTTGTCATTGATACCTACATATATCACAGCCACTGACTCCTCCCCAGCACTACACATAAGCCTAACTGGATGTCTTGAGACATCCACAACCTTCACTCCAGGCAGGCAAGTCACCATGAGGTTCTCCCGGTCATCACAGTTGAATAATTGTGATGTATTTTTGATGTGTACTAACAAAAGTGTTTGTTTCTCCGAAAACAATTCCCAATTACACAGACTGTCCTCTGATAGGAGCCAGTAGAGTGAGAGCTGCCCTGTCTGATTGGGTGATATACCCATATTCGTTCTCTTCAGCTTTACATTACTGATATGCAAATTATATTCAGAGAAAAAGCTTCTGGGACTGACTTGTATCTAATACTGTACACGAAACTCCTGTGTTAATAGAAGATTAAGGTTGAATAGAAGGTTGAAAATAAAACACTTAAGTCAGGAAATATAAAAGTTAAATGTCCACTCTTAACTCTGCCCTTTTTTGTGTGTGCACTACAGTGATCTTTATTTACAGATCACACTGTATTTCTGAAACACGGGTTTACCTTACAATCCTAGACAACTCTGTGTACCATCTTGTAGCCTGTTGTATGGGATTCTCTCTGCTATACATTATTTATATGAAAAGTTCACATTAAATTATACTTGTATAATATGGGGAGGAAAATCATGATGTGTGTCCATATACAGCACATGCATTTGTGACAGAGACATTGATACTTGTAAAAAGAGAAGGGACAAAATTTGTTAAAAGTCTTATAGTCCCCAAAAAACTTTTACAGTAATGGCTATCAGAGGATTAAACCTTACCTGTGCTTGCAGTAACTGAGTTCCCCCACTCTCAACCAGTTTGTCTCTTTTAAATGAATGGTCACTGACTTGCTTCTCAGTACTTTGGCTGAATGTGGTGCCAGGACCATTCTTGCACCCCAAAACAACAAAATTGTAACCATGGTAACAACTTCTAAATAATTTCCTTTTAGACCTATCAGTGATGATACAAAAGGTAAGCTCTAGTAGTCCTATTTCAGAGTTAAATTTGTATTATTATTGCAAAGCCAGTCAAACTGGTTGAGTATATCAGCGAAATACGCAGAGTAAGTCAGTTGCCAGCCATCCACTAAGGAATTATCCTAATAGAGAAAAGTCTATTGGAAGAATATCTTTGCTAAAGCACTAGCTTTTCCAAAGTGGACGTCAGTAGGATTTTCATGTATTTATAATCTGTTGAATACTTGTACATCTCTATTAAAACATTTGTAAATGAATTTTCCTCCTAAATCCTTAAAGCTAACAGTTAAAAAACTATGCTCAAAAATCCTTCACTAAACCTGAACATTTTAGTAGCTTTCTGATGGTCATGTCTAGTCCATATTTGCCCAATTTATTAAACTGATATTGACTATGTTGAAGTGAACATCAAGCTTTATTGACTCAGGTGAAGCTTAAAATGATATATAACTTGAGGGGCAATAAATCTTGATGTTCACCCCAGGAAGATTTCCTTACATTCTTGCGTACTTTCAGAATATCTAGAAAGCTTTCCATCGTAGTCATGAAATAAATTCCGTGGTATTTAAATTTACATTCTAAATGGTAGACAAAGTTAGAAGTTAAAAAGAAATAATCATCCTGAACCAATCAGGAAGCGGAAGTTTGTAATCAGATTGAATCATGAACCCTGCCAGTACTGTCTTCTGACTGTTCAGGAGCAAAGTGGGATGCACTCACTTGCGCATTAATTGCAGTCTAGTTAACATTTTTCTTCAAATGATTGCTCATATCAGTCCCAAGCAGGTGCATGCGCACCACATGCTCGATCGTCGGGTCGATCTGTGGAGCCTCCTGGAGTGGTGCCCTTATGGCAGTGAATATAGGTCCCTGCCGACCCGCCACCTCTTCAGTTCCTTCTTACCGCCAGTGACGGTTGTTGGAGCTACTTTGTTCTCTTGCCTCGGGCAAGCTCTTCTAGCGAACAGGTGTTCTTTTATATAGTTCTGCTTAGTGTAGTTTTTTCTAGTGTTTTAGTTAGTTAGTTCGTAGATAAGTTTCTGTTGGTGGAAGTTCTCCCCATTCCCTGTTTTCTTACTTCCCTCTGGGGACCGGGGCATCCTCATGACTCATGCTTAAAGTGCTTGGGGGAAACCCACCAGACCGACAAATGCAAGAACTGCAGGAGCTTCTGCCCAAGGACGAAGAAGGAGAGAGACTTTAGACTTAAGCTTCTCCTTATGGAGTCAGATCTCTGTCCCCAGCTGGCTCAGACTGCATCCGGATCCAAGCCCAGTGCTTCAATGCAGCACGCATCGGCCTCAGTAAGGGAGGCTGTGGTGCCTGTGAAGAACTCAGGGTCCAGAGACCCACAGCACTGACGCACTGGCACTGAAGACAAGTTTGTTGATTTCTTGGCACCGATCTCACTTCCAAGTGCCGCATAAGAAATGGAGAAGAGCTGAAAAAGGGCGCTCGCTGACAGTCCGAGCAGTGGAACACAAGGTTGCCCATGGAGTGCATCCCACATTGGGACACTCAGCTCCTGCTCAGGGACAGCTGGTACTGTTAATTCTGGCCACCCAGGGGGAACTGTTGAGTCCAGTCCCGTTGGACTCCCCGGGAGGGGAGAGCCAAACTGGGGAGTTGGACATGCCGTCCATTCCTGACACTTTCAAGGCTGCTAGGAACCTCATAGAGATGGCAACCCAGCACTCCCCGGAGCTGGCAGAGCCGACAGCATCAGCAGCTCCAGCATGGCGCAGGGTGGCTGGATTGTCTAAGGGCAAACAGGACATGCTACAGCACCGGTCGTCCTCACCTTGGAACCAATCACCAGTACCGTCCCACACTGCCGTGGAGCCCAAGATCAGACTCATGCTCAGAGTCAGAGCTGGAGTCAGGTGTTTCCAGACGCAGCCGGCACTGGTCTCGTCACTCCAGGCATAACGAGACGCAGCAACTTCCAATGATGCTCTGGCCACCACAGTGGCAGGCACCTGCTCAGTGGCTGTTTTGAACCCAATGGGCATATCATAGAGCCCAGAGGCCAAGCCTCAGGTCCCTTTTAGTCACGTCTGACAGACGGGGACCTCCACCTGCCTCCATGGTGAGGGAACCTCAAAGGGGTTCCAAGCCCAGCACCAGAACCGACTCCAAATTCACATCCGCCACTGCACAGGAAGCTCCTGCAAGGGAGGACCTCTGTGAGTTGGAAGGTCAGGAGGACCCTGTGCCTATGAGGGCTTCTTCATCCTCCTCCCTGTGCGAAGCAGTAGCGGGCTCATCTGCCTCCTTACCGGCTTTGGACAATAGAGCCCATCAGGAGCTGCTGAGAAGAGTAGCCCAAAATCTGGGCCTGCAAGCGGAGGAGGTGTCAGAAGAAATGGACCCTATGGTGGACATTCTGACACCAGAAGGTCCTTCCAGCATGGCCTTGCCATTGATCAAGACCATCCACAATACTACCAAGACCCTCTGGCACACTCCTGCTTCCATTTTTTCCACGGCTAAAGGGGTGGAAAGGAAGTACTTTGTACCCTCTAAAGAATACTAATACCTTTTCACCCACCGTCAGCCGGGCATGCTAGTCATGGATGCAGCCAATGCCAAAGAAAGGCAGGGTCACCAGGGCCCCAGTCCAAAGTCTAAAGAGGCAACGAAGCTGGACCTCTTTGACCATAAGGTCTATTCCACCGGGGGTTCCAGCTTCGAATCACCAATCAATAGGCAGTTTCTTAGGCACTATAGTTTTAACTCTTGGAACTACCTGTCCAACTTTAAGGAGCTGCTTCCATCTGACTCCTGCTCTGACTTTGGGGTGGCCCTGGAGGAAGGGAAGACCATTGCAAGGACTTCCTTGCAGGCTGCATTAGACTCAGCGGACTCGGCCACCCGTACAATGTCCACGGCCATTGTAATACGGTGCAGCTTGTGGCTCAAGTCTTGAACCTCCCCCTGGAGGTCCAACAGACTTTCCAGGACCTGCCCTTCGATGGTACGAGTCTCTTTGCTGAGCAGACGGACTCTAGGGTCCACAGTTTCAAGCACTCTAGAGCGACGTTAAAGTCCTTGGGGCATCATACGCCAGCCCCGCAAAGAAAGCATTTTAAGCCTCAGCCACCGCCTTGCTTCTACCCCTCTCAGCCGAGACAAGACTATAACAGGAGACGAGGTAGGAATACTAGGGGAAGGCCTCCGCAGTCATCCTCTACCCGGAGCCATGGCTCAGTGAGACAGTTGCCAGCTCCTAAGAAAAACTTTTGAAGATGCGCCCAGGGACATCACACCAGTCCAATCCCTGATATTTCCCCTCCTTTTGTGAACAGTCTATCCCATTTCTACCATGCTTGGGCCCAAATAACATCAGATGTCTAGGTCTTGAGCATGGTAGGATTGGTATATTCTCTCCAATTCTGTATCCTCTGACCCACCTTCCCTGTCACTCTTCAGGGAACCTTCTCAAAAGCAACTTCTAGTGCAGGAGGTGCAAATGCTCCTACAAATCGGGGCAGTAAAAGAGGTTCCTATGGAGTTCAGGGGCAGGGGATTCTATTCCCGTTACTTCCTAATCCCCAAGGCCAAGGGTGGGCTCCGGCCTATTCTTGACCTGTGAAACCTTAACAGATTCATGAAGAAGCTGAAGTTTCGCATGGTCTTCTTGGCTTCCATCATTCCCTCTGTGGATCCAGGGGACTGGTAAGCCATTCTTGATTTGAAGGATGCGTACTTCCATGTGTCCATAATCCTGTCCCACAGACGTTTCATTTTATTTGTGGTCAATGACACCCACTGTCAGTTCACGGTCCTCCCATTTGGCCTTTTGTCGGCCCCTCGGGTGTTCATCAAATGTATGACAGTTGTGGTGGCCTTCCTGCGAAAGTGACAGGTGCAAGTTTTCTTGTACCTGGACAACTGACTGATCAAGGGTCGATCTTGGGCCCAAGTGGAGGACTATGTGACTCTGGTGCATTCTGGTGAATTCCTCAGGCTCGGTCTCTTTCTAAACGTGAAAAGTTCTACTGTAACCTCTACACAGAGGATAGAAAAGGAGTACTTGTGGCACCTTAGAGACTAACCAATTTATTTGAGCATGAGCTTTCGTGAGCTACAGCTCACTTCATCAGATGCATACCGTGGAAACTGCAGCAGACTTTATATATACACAGAGAATATGAAACAATACCTCCTCCCATCCCACTGTCCTGCTGGTAATAGCTTTAGATATTTCACTTTAGATAAGCTATTACCAGCAGGACAGTGGGATGGGAGGAGGTATTGTTTCATATTCTCTGTGTATATATAAAGTCTGCTGCAGTTTCCACGGTATGCATCTGATGAAGTGAGCTGTAGCTCACGAAAGCTCATGCTCAAATAAATTGGTTAGTCTCTAAGGTGCCACAAGTACTCCTTTTCTTTTTGCGAATACAGACTAACATGGCTGTTACTCTGAAACAGAGGATAGAGTTCATCGGAGCCCTCTTGGACTCGACCTAGGCCAGGGCTTTTCTCCCAGGAGCTTGTTTCCTTGCCATGCATGCCATCATAGAGGATCTCAAGAGATTTCCCCACTATGACAGCATGAACTTGTCTGAAGTTGTTCGGGCATATGGCTGCCTGCACGTATGTGGTACAGTGTGCCAGGTTGCAGCTACATCCTCTTCAGGTGTGGCTAGCCTGAGTTTACAGGCCAAACCGAGACCACATAGACTAGTCACTCTTACTCCTAGGGTTCTCGAATCTCTCCCATGGTGGCTCAACCCACAAGCAGTATGTGTGGGAATGCCATTCTCCATGCCTCAGCCGTCGCTGTCTCCAGTCACAGATGCATCAGCGAGGGAATGGAGGGCACACCTGGACAAACTCAGGACACAAGGCCTCTGGTCTCAGGTGGAACTTCCACTGCATATCAACGTCAGGGAGCTGTGGATGGTTCGCCTCTCTTGCTCGACATTTCAAACCCATCTACAGGGCAGATGTGTATCCGTACTGAAAGACAATACCACAGCAGTGTTTTATATAAACAGAGAAGGTGGTGCTCGCTCCTCTCCCATGTGCCAGGAAGCCCTCAAGCTGTGCACTCAATATAGTTGGAGGCCTCCTACCACCATGGCCACATCAGCACTGCTGGACCTGTCAGTGGATACGCTCATGACTTTGCCCTTGGTTCCAGACTTGATCACACAGGACCACTGCCATTCCAGCACCCCAACCTAGAGTCTCTCCATCGCACAGGATGGAAACTCCATGGCTGACTCCGCTAGAACTTCCTGCCCAGACTCAGTTAGGGAGGGTCTCCTCAGCAACAGGAAGACTTCCACTCACGCCGCTTATGTGGCAAAGTGTAAGAGATTTTCCATTTGGTCCCTCCAGAAAGGTGGTACTCTGTTGCAGTCCTTGATTCCCTTTATCCTGGATTACTTGCTTCACCTGAAGCAACAGGGGCTGGCATTTTCATTAGTAAAGGTGCATGTGGTGGCAATCTCTGCTTTCCATCCCAGCTCAATGGGACACTCAGTGTTTCCTATCCCTATGGTGGGTTGTTTCCTCAAGGGCTGGACAGACTGTACCCCAAATAAAACAACCAATCCCTCCATGGGGTCTTAATCTGGTGCTCTCAAGGCTCATGGGCCCTCTCTTTGAGCTCTTAGCAACGTGCTCCCTTCTCTACCTGTACTGGAAAGGTGGTGTTCCTAGTGACTATCACATCAGCCAGTCTGAGCTCAAGGCTTTGACGTCCAAGCCCCCTTATACCATGTTTTATAAGGTCAAGGTACAATTGCGGCTGCACCCAGCTTTCCTCCCAAAGGCAGTTTCACAGTTTCACATGCCGGTGTTCTATCCTAAGCCGTACACCAACAACAGGGAATGCATGCTCCATTCCCTGGATGTTAGACTGGCATTAGCCTTTTACATCGAGCGAACAAAGCCATATAGGAAGTCAACGCAGCTCTTCATCATTATTGCCAAAAGAATGAAGGGTCTCCCTATTTCATCTCAGTGAATCTCTTCTTTCACGGCCAGCATCAGAACATGCTATGACCTAGCAAAGATTTTGGCCCCGGTATTGACAGTGCACTCCACAAGAGCACAGGCTTCATCTGCAGCATTCCTGGTACAGGTCCCCATTCAGGACACCTGCAGGGCAGAGACGGGGTCGTCTGTTCACACGTTTACGTCGCACTACACCATCACTCAACGGGCTAGAGATGATGCTGTATTTGGTAGAGCCATGCTACAGTCAGCAGCTCGGTGAACTCCGACCCCTCCTCCAGGGTACTGCTTGAGTGTCACCTACTTGGAATGGACATGAGCAATCACTTGAAGAAAAAACGGTTACCTACCTTTCGTAACTGTTGTTCTTTGAGATGTGTTGCTCATATTCATTCCAAGGCCCACTCGCCTCTCCTTTGTCGGAGTATCCAGCAAGAAGAAACTGAAGGGTGAGCAGGTCATCAGGGACTTGTATTCATACCAGCATAAGGGCGCCAATGCAGCGGGCTCCACAGCCAACCCGACGGGTACCACTAGGAGAAAACCTTCCAATGATCATGCACGCGGCACACACACACCGTCTTGGAATTGACATGAGCAACACATCTCGAAGAACAATAGTTACAAAAGGTAGGTAACCGTTTTTTATTCCAGGCTGTATTACTGACCTCTGAAGAAGCAAATCATAGACTCTGACTTGTCAACAGCAATTTTCAGTTAAGATTTTCACCTTGTATGTAACAGTCTACTTTCATCCTCATGATTTTTTTTAACAAAATGTTCATGTAACATAGTACATGTAAGATTTACTTCTACATTTTATTACTAATTTTTTTTTAGCTCTGGCCCTCTCCTTCGAATCATTCTTCACTGATTTTTTTTCTATACTGTATATTTTGCCATAGCAACAGTAAGTAATAGGGACCTGTGTCTCATCCTGTGAGCATGCTGACCATACTAACCATGAGAACTCACTTAAAATCTGTAAATGACAATATTTTGAAAGTTATATATTTATATCTATCAATCAATCACATTTGGTAATCTAGTTTTTGAAAAAAAAAGAACAAATTCACATAAGTATGTTAAACGTATTTGTCATTTTTGGATTTTGTATATTGCTTGTGTATTGCTGTTTTAAATCTTTCTCCTTCATAACCCATATACTCTGTTTCTGTATCCTAATACGGATGGGATTGTTAAAATTAAAGTCTGATACTATTTTCACCTAAGATAACTGCATAATAGCTCAGATTAATCCTTGATGCAACTCTACCTTCAGCAGAGCTGCACCGGGGACCAATTTGCCCCAGGATATTGTAATTAAATATACTGTGGGAAATCTGAAGTATGTCAGAGTAACAACAAAAAATGTATTCTGCGTATCTTTTTGCTTTTACACATTTTATTCCTGCAACTGCACTGGGTTCTAGCCCATGAAAGTTTATGTCCAGATAAATTTGTTAGTCTCTAAGGTGCCGCAAGGACTCCTCGTTGTTTTTGCTGATTCTATGAAACCTGTCCAGATTATGGCTTTTTGTTAATGTATTTAATATTGAATTATGTTGTAAAATCGTAGGAGTTATAGATGGAAAAGGCCTGTGAGGTCATCACATCCATCTTACTATTGCGAGCTTCTTTGTCAAATCAATTCAATTAAGATTTTTTTTTGGTGTGTTCATCAAATAGTCGACATATTTTTTTGTGAATTAGTGTGAATGCTATGGCCAGTTTGTGTTTGACTTGTGTTTCTGTAAAGGTTCTTACTGCAAGGGTTTACAATATGGAATGTATATTTTTCTTTTCTATACCTCATTAATAATGAGGATTTTCCCTCATAAGACTTGAATGTCCTGACTGTTTCTTTAAGTTTTTCGCAGCTGTTCTTTTTAATAATTTAAAAGGCAAACCAGTTTCCACATACACTATGTGTAGTTTCTGATTATCAGTTTCATTGCGGCACTAAATCGTGGCAGAAGTTTAACCTTCGCTTCCCCACATGAATGACAACTTCTTTTGATATCTAATATCTGCTACCACTATATGAGGAATGACAACACTTACAGCTCATAGAATAAATAAATATCAAAACTTCAGTGATTCATCATTTTTTGAAAGTTAAAGAAATTAAAAACAAAACTCAAAGCCCATCATATTTAATACATGTAAACTAATTATAATAAATACATGCTTTATTTTAAACACTATGCTAGAGGAGGTTCATTTACGCACTTTATTTAGGTCAGTGTTTTTCCTCCATCCTCGCTTTGTCATGTTTAAAGGCCTGATGCAAAATCCATTGAAGTCAATGGAAAGACCCCTATTGACTTTATTGGGCTTCCGATGAAGTCCTAAATGCTGGATGGTAAAATTTACATTAATTTGTTTGCAAATCCAGACCGACCAACCCCTTTAGAGTATTCAGATGCTTTAGTATGTATTAATCTTAACTTGCATAAAATATTAGCTCTTTAGATGAGCTGAAACAATTGTTCATGGCTCACATTTTTTCATGGAAGGTTTAGCAGATGAGCATAAAATTGCAGCTCAGCCAAGAAGAACTGCAACATCAAGACAAGACGGCAGTTAGCCCTTATGAAGCTTTAGAGTTGTTTTTTTTTTAAACAACTTTACTAAATGTTACAAAAATAGGATTCCTGACTTTAGTCTGAAAGAGTCATATGAATTAGTTAAATGGAATCTACATTACATTTAGTGATTTATGTGTCAAATTTCCAGTGTATAAAATATATTGATCTACATGAGCACTAAATTCATCTAGTTTATTAAAACAAATTATATATATGCATTTAGCATGGCCATGGACTTTGTATAGAGAAATGAAAACTTATGTAAAGATTAATCCTCATTTATAACCTGCTTTTTGTTATGCCACATGTCATGAAATGTTAAATCAGAAGACTGTGTACACAAGGCAGTATTGTAATAGATAGTGATAATTTTAATAACATTGGACTTTGGAATATTTTAATAAAGAGTAGTCCATTTTAAACATCAAAACCTCCTATTGCAGATTGCTTGATTTGGCATTTAAAGACTGGGATTGGTCATTTGATGATGTTGATGATGATATTGATGGTGATGATGATGTTTTTGATTTCTGAAGATGTAAAAGGGTAAATCAAAGTAGTGAGGAATGCATTGTTTGACTTTTGAATAGAGCATGCTAGTTGGGTTTTGTTTTTCAAAGCAGAAAAAGTATGAGAAATCTCATTTTTAATATTATGCATTCAAAATGAGATTTCATTCAGTTTGAAAAAGATCAATTTTCAGAGGAGTCACTTTAACTAAAAATGAGTATTTGCCTTTTACATACGTGATTTTAATTATAGTTTTCTGTTCAGAATTCATGTCTATCTGCCCCAGTTGAGTGGAAAAGGAGATAACTGCTACTGTCAGAGAATATACTTATAGCAGTAGTACTGCTAACCTCTATAAACAAACCATTTTTGAGATGTAAAAATAAAAATTGTCACGTTTTAATCTTTATTTGACACACTGAAGATATGTCAGTTTGCAGTAAAAATGCCTTTTTAAAGTGTAAAGTGACTTGTCTATGGCTAGCAAACTTGAAACAAGAGCTTTGCATTGTGCATTTCCTAATATTGCTATGAAATACAGATTTATGACTTGGCTTTTCTCTGTAGTGTTGTGCTTTTTGGGTTTCTAACAGTGCACTTGAAAAAATTCTAAGTAAAATTGCATTGCTAATGCAGTGAGCTGAATTCCTTGAATGCTATTGTAAATGTAAAGCAGTTCTATTTATAATTAAGTAAAACTAGTTTAACTGTTTAATTTAACTAGTTTAATTAGTTTGCAAATCTCCCCTGGCTCCGCACATTCCTCTGCCCTGCTTCCTGCCCCCATTGCTCCTCAACCATGGAGGGAGGGGTCACTGTATACGGAGCTGCTCCCCTGTCCACCCAACCCCCATGCATCTGGACTTCCCCCCCTATACCCAGACCCCCTTCTGAACCTCACATCCTCACACACGCACACACACACGCACACACACACACACACGCGCACACACACACGCACACACACACGCACACACACACGCACACACACACACACACGCGCACACACACACGCGCGCGCGCGCACACACACACACACACACACCTGGACTCCCCCACTAAGTCCCATCCCTGTGCATCCAGATCCCCACCCCTAAACCCAGACCACTCCCTGCTGAGCCCTACATGCTTGAAACCCCACCCCAATGAGCCCCACCCTGTATGCACCTGGACCATCCCTATGAGCCATCCAGACCCCCATCCCACCAAGCTCCACTCCCTCAACACCCAGACCCCCCAGTGAGCTCCCTACACCCAGACCCCGCCCAACGAGCGCCAGACTCCCCCTGCTGAGCCCCAACTGCCTTCACCTGGACCCCTCCTGCAGAGTCCCATTGTCCCTGCACTTGGAACCCTTCTCCCCAAAGAGCTCCTGTGTATTCAGATTGTACCTGGACCCCACCATTGAGCCATCCTCACCTAGATTGCCCCACACCAAATCCTCTCAACTCCACACTTGGATTCCCCCCCCACACACACACAAAGCCCCTCCACACTTGGATCCTGCTGGTCTGAGCCTGCTTGCCCACACCTAGTGTGCCTGGCATGGCGGGGCAGGGCTCCAAGGTGTTTCTGGAGCAGGTCCAGCCCTTGTGCTGTGTTACGGTCAGGTGCAGCCTCACTGCCAAATGTGTCCTGGAGGGGGAGGGGAGCTGCAGGGCAACCTCCCACCTCCATGCAGCCAGTGGCCTGTGCTCTCTGCTGCCATGCGCTCTCCGCTGCCATGCTGATTATGATTATTTATTGACAAATAATATGTGCAGAATTTTAAAATATTTTGCACAGAATTTGTATTTTTTGGCGCAGAATTCCCTCAGGAGAATGCCCAATGAACTGAGTTATTAGTATCAATAAAATATAATTGTCTTAATCTCAGAATAAGTTTGAAATTGTGGTGCATAGGATACAGTGTTTTAAAATAACATAATGCTATTTAATGCAAATAAGTAGCATTTGTTGCAAGAGTGCAGAAGTGCATATTTAAAATAAAAAATTGGAGCAAATTTATCTTTTCAGCAGAGGGATGTGCATTGCATTTACTGATCAAACCTTTCTTCTTTTTCAGCTAACTGCCTTCTGTGAATGCAGTCACTATTCAAGGTGATAATTTTCTTCCCACTAAAACAAGACTGAAACACGATATCCCAAAATTTATTAAAATATATATTTTCCTGAGAGACTGTACTATATATATCAGAGGTTTACAATTTTTGCTGCAATATAAATTACTAATCTCTGAGGGCTGTTTTGTAATCCCTTGGGGTAACTGATCAAATGAGGACTGTTGGTAATAGTATAAGGATACTTTAGCTAACCTTTTGGAGTCTTGTTCCAAAAAAGTTTATCTTGGCAAGACACACACACTACATTTCACAAAAGAATTGAGAAGAGTGAAAATTAAAACTGAAGAAATCCATCTTTCAACTTTGATAGAGAGATGCCACCAGCATGTTTGCCAGAAAAGTAGGCGGGAAAGATCCACCACAGTGGTATAGACTGCATCTTTAAGAAGTGACCATTATACTGTGTATATATATTGTACTGTAATACTGCAAGAGGGTTTTAAAAAAACTTTCCACTTTATTTTTTTATGCATATTAATCAGATACCATTACTTACTGCAGTTGCAACTATGCACTTGTGTAAAGCCATAATGTTGAAGTTAATATCATTCATACATGTTTATCAAAAGCTGCATGTCATTGTTGAGCAGCTAGTATAATGAGACGTTTGAAGTACAAACTCATTTCAATTATTTCATAATGGGCAGTCCTATTTTACCTATCTGAATGCCTTAATTTAATTTTTTCAAGGTCTATGCCCATTCTCTGTATTTAAGGATAAAAGAATGTTTACCAGCTCTTAGGATACAAATTTGCTTTGTGGCAGAAAAAATAGTGCACTATTTTTACACACAATTATATCAATGTCAGCCTATTTTGAATGTATATTGATTGGTTTTGGGGTGGGGGAGGAGTTTTGGTTACAGAAACAATAATTGATAGTATTGAAACTAATATAACTTTCATGTGTACATGTAACTTTTCATCCAGTCCTTTTTACAAACCTCAATATTAGTCATTGACTTTATATTACCCTTATTAAGTGCTATGAAACTTCATTTTGCCTTGTTTTGCGTATTCTCCTAGATGTGTTTTTATTTCTGGAAAAAAAGTCTGACTGTTTTTACATTTTCACAGTACAATATCAAAGGACTGTCACAAACTTTGAAGAAAACTAAAACAGACTGTAGATGTATTTTAAATTTTTGAATCCAGTTCTCTAGCACATAGCTGTAGGCGTAGAAAAATATTTCAGTAGTGTGTTTTGAGAACTTATAGCTGGGAATAAAGGGCCTCAGAGGCACTTAATCTGATTTTTTTTTTTTAACTTGGACTTGTACAAAAATATAATTTATGTGGGCTCGTTCATGCTGTGTTCATAATTATCCCCAAAAATGCATGTTTTATACAACTACAGGATGCTATGTTAAACATATCGACAGTAAAAAAAAAAAAAAAAAATGTAACCTCCTACTTGGTCTCTTTTTTTATATATATATATTTATATAATTTTTGGTAGTGTGATCATTAAAAATATTATTGAACGTTTCAAGGAAGGAAGACATTTCACTTGATCTTTTCTTTGGGAACAGTGTTGAGATGTTTAAAGGATAGGACCATGACTTGTATAACACTATCATGGAGAGTGAACTTAGGACCACAGAAGTACTGAAAATGGATATAGTTACATTTTATTACCGCTAATACAATGTAACTTTCCCAGTCTGTGCTCAGTTTTATAGTTATGCATTCTCAACCTAAAATGTTTGGGTATTCTTCAACTTAAAACTAAAAGGTTCAAGTATTGGCCCAATGCACAGTAAAAGCTGTGTATCCTTTCCCTGCTTGTTGTGATTTACTGAAATGAAACAGGTTTTAGGTAATGCTTATTTGCAGACAAAACAAAATTTTAAAAATGTATTCAATAAAACTGTTTCCATTCACTGAAAGCATGCATATTTTATATAAAATATTTTGTTACATTGTGGGAAGTTCTATCCTATTCTGAATTGGAGAATATACATATATATATATATATATATATATATATATATATATATATATATAAAAAAAAAAAGCTATCTGAGTAAGGTAAAATAGTTCCTGATGTTGACAAAACTGGTAATTAATTGAAATATTTATATATAAAAGGCAGCAATTGTCATGATTGTGTGAAAATGAAATCTGTCATTTAAGGGGAAGGTGTAAAGAAATCTAACTAAGGCCAGAAGGAGGTCCCTGGCAGCACAGATCCAATGACAACATGGTAAGCAAGGCCCAGGAGCTGCTTGGGGCCAGAGCCACTGCAGTGTCTCCACATGGAAGGCCCTGACCTCCCGAGGATCCCTAGGGATCTGCCAAATTTGGGGTGGCTTTTCTGTGGAAGAAACACCCCACTCCAAGCATCATGTTACAGGGAATCTCCACAAAGAAATCATCCTGGGGATTTCCTCATAAGAAGTTCCTTCATGTGGCTTTTCATATGGGAGGAGATAATATGGCCTCTGATAGCTAGCATTTTTATAACCAAGTTTAACCTTAAAAATCATTGTGAAATATCCACCCTCCAAAGAGAGAATATACTGTGTTTACCAGCCTCATCTTTGAGATGTATGTGTGTGTGTTTGTACAAACAGTAAATTGTACTTAGTTTTGCCCTTGCAAGTAACTAATGTTACTGTGGAACTCCCTAATTATTCCCTGTACTGAGGAATAACATTAATAATCAGGGATCCTAGAAATCTGTTTGCCGCGAAAAAACGTGGAATTTGCATTTTTACAGAGACTCTTTATTTTTTACATTTTGTGAAAAATATAAAAACATACACGGAGTGAACTCCATTTATCTAAGCCTCCATTATCCAGCTCTCTGTATTAACAGAACCACCAGGGGCTGACAACACCGGGCGGCTGGTGATTTGGTTAATATGGACAGCTGGGTAGTGGAGTTTTGGATAAACAGGGTTCTACTGTATATCAATAAAACATGTTCAACTGCTACCCATATTTATTGTGGCTAGGGAAACTGAAGTTCAGCGTTTCATTTTAATTGCAAAAAAATATAGATTTGGGGGTTTTTTTTATTGGAGGATTTTGGTTTTTTATCATGGAAAACTAGGATGCCTGCTAAAAAGGTAATCTGGAATGCAAAATTATCAAGATTTTAATTACAATCACTGTAGACATACCTGCATATCAGCTTCCTTTTCCTCATACTCAGCTCTTCCCATTTACCTCGCTTTGTATAAAACATTACCTTAACCTATTGATCTGATTACATTCTGTTCACAGTCACACTTCCCCATAGCCCATGTAGGGTCTGTTTTATTCAGAATTGGGCAAGCTCATTCTTTAGTCAGTTTCAGAAATACTTGCCAAGACCATGTTGTTTGTTCTACTAATTCTGACCATCATTGCAAACTTAACTTTTAAAAGCATTTCCCTACGAACAAGATTAAGTGATTAAGACACAACATACAGCAATCTCTTATTAATTTAATAAAGGCTACTGCCATTGGCATAATGTACAGAAGAGCTATGGAGGGTTATATTTGTTCACATTATTTGTTTAGAAAGTTTGTTTTGCCATTGTTTAAATTCTTTCTGGTGAACCCCTACATCAGGCTCTCAAGAACATCGCTGGGAATAAAAGAACCTTGGTAATCTGTGAAATTAAAGCCCAGTCCCACTGAGGGTATGTCTGTACTGTAATCACAGGGTCTGACTGCAGCTCCAGCCAACATAGCTGAGCTAATGTTAATCTAGCTAGTTCAGGTCCCAGAAGAGTGAAGTCGCAGCAGTATGTGCAGGGTGCACAAACCCATTTATAACCCTGGTAATTTCTCATAGGGCTAGCCTACACTGAAGTTTGTACTGCTATAGCTTCGCTGCTCCAGGACCTCGGTTAGTTAGATTACAGCTATTTTGGGTACATTGGCTCAAACTGCAATCAGGCCTAGTAACTGCAGTCTAGATGTATCCTCAGATTCCCTGTGTGAGCTCCAGTGGCTGGGTATTGTTCTTCCTGACTGAGCAGAGGCAAGTAATTGGCAGGTTTTCTGGAAATGTTTCTTTTGGCCCTTGGGTAAATACTGGAGGCCAACAGTCTACAAATTACAGGGAGTCCTGATTGTCACAATTCAGGGCAACAGCACCTGTATATTCCCTCAATGGTCCAGCAAGCGCACCCACTTTCAGGCTCCTAACACCCTGGTCATTGCCTCTCTTGGGTGGAGACCTGCGTCTCTCTCCCTTCTGACTGGGGTATTTCCAGGATGTACCATTCCTGGATTTCACTGTGTTAATCCCAGCAGGCTGCCCAAGTGCACCTTCTTGCTTTCTCTTGAGACTGATGATAGAGAGATTGTCAGCAATTATAAATTACCACAAAATAACTTTTATTTGATTCTTTAAGGTAAAAGCACTACGAAGTACACAGTAAAAGAACCTACAGACATGCTACTACTCTTACCAGAGATCAGCCCCACCCTAACATGGGCTCTTGCCGGAGCAGTCCTTCCAAACCTCACCTAAGGGGTTTCTTTTGTGATCACAAGTTCATCACAGCTTCAGCTCAGAACAAGCACACTCATAAGTTTTGTCCACCCTTTATACTGTTCAGGAGACTTTTGATCTGGAGTTTCGAGGACCAGGTAATTAATTTTCATCCTCAGGGCACAGTTTCAAAAGAGTGGATTCAAAGTGGGTCATTTGCATTCCCTTACACTCAGGTTTTCCTAGGAAATCTGCTTCACATGTATTATTTCAAAACGCCCTTGGAAATTCCTAATACCTGCCAGAGATTGCATTAGTCAGTCTCCTACAGAAGTTAAATACATAAAATTCCACAATAACACATACTCAATTGCATTTTTAATACAATGAGCCCCAAAAGTATTAAAGCGCAATACATAAAGTGCAACTTAATTCAGTATATTGCAGGAATGTCAGCCTGTCACACTGATTATCTTGGTGAACTCTCTAGATACGTCCAATTTATGGAGGTGCTTCATATATTCGGAGCTACCTCTTTGCAGTCGAAAGTCCAGTGTCCCTGGGGACAAAAGTGGGGGGATTATCAACAGTTTGTCACCTGCTAGGGCTTGTCTACACAGTACAGCAAAGTGCTATAGAGGAGTGTGATAGGTAGAGCACGCTAGCAGGATTTACATGGGGGAGTTGGAGCATTCTAACAGATACCTAGTTCACATTAACATAATGTGGTCTACACTGGGTAATTAGGGCAACACATTAGAGTATTCTACAAAAAACACCCCTCAGGCGTGCTCTGCCACAACGTGTAGATAAGACTTTAGAGATTAAAGCTGCAAATTCCAGTTCACCTGCTTAGATTTACAGGAATTTGTTGTTACATGTAGCACTCAAGAAGCTGGGAGGAGATGGAACAGCACGTAACAAAGAAAATAATTAAAATGGCAGTCACCAGCATAGCAAGCATAACAGTGGGGCTGGGAGACTACCTCTCTTCCACTGACCTCCATATCTTCATGGTCCTTCACAAGTAGTAAGTGACATTCAGTCTAGTGGCTCCAAATCTTCAATACATTTTTTTTCTTTAGCTCCATGTGCTTTGGCAGGAAGGGTGACTGGATAGCACGGGATAGCAATCACGCCTTGTGTAGAGGACTAGTTAAATGGAGGCTCCTCTCAACTTGCGGTCACATCCAGCTCTGGAACTTTTTCAAATACTGGACTGATTGTAATGTATCAAAGAACCTAGGAGTTTATCTTAACAGTGAATAAGTAAGTTTTATCAGGTGAAATTCCTCATGTGAATCTGTGATATCCTGCGGAAAGCCTGTCCTGTTGGAATGCTTTTTTCTATCTTCTTTAGAGCTCATCTCCCCGTTTTGAAGAGTCTCAGTACTCAGCAGTCACTATTGCCATGGTGGTTGGGGAAGGAGAAGACATCTTCAGTCATTTTGTGGCTAAAGGACATTAGAGTTTGGATGGTTTGTGACCTTATTCATCTACAGAGTTTAATTATATAATCCAATCTAAATTGGGTTTTTAAGACTATAATTTGAAAATATGGATTCTTTGGCATGTTTGGAAACAGCCTAAGATTTTTGTGAGCAGAATGGGCCTGTTTTGAACTGCAGAGTTGCTCAATGTTTCTGAATCTCTGATAGTGCCAGATGTGAGTCATTTTCCAAGTTAAAACCATTTTGGTGATTAGTTTTCACAGAAATCATTGCTGAAAACCCAGACTTGCCCAGGTAACTGGAAGTGTATGAAAGCAGCACTTTCATAGCTTCATCAGGGAGTTCTTCATACACGTCTTTAACAGAAACAGAATTCCTGGTTTGGTATATTTGCAGACTTAGCCTTTGGCATGTGATGACTTCACAACTCTTAAGATTTTCTCGAGCTGAGATATTTATTTGGAACATAGGCTTAGCACTTGGTAAAAATCATTCCATTATAAAGATGAGATGCACCTGTCTCTCCCTCACCCGCTTTTCCCTATCTGCTAGAGCTGGGGCTCCTGCTGACATTGGGAGCCTCTTTACCCCCCACTTAGCTGAGAGACTTCCTGATGAATGATTCCCATAGCAGGGATTCTCTCTCTGCTGAAGATCCCCTGTGAGAGCGGAGGGCACAGAGATAAGAGACTAGTGTAGTCTCTTTAATTAGAAAAACCAAAAACAGGCATATTGATTACATTTTTCCTTCCAAACACTCACGGCTCGATGAACCCTTTGTAGCTCCCTAAGGGGGACCTGTGACCCACACTGAACTAGGAGACACTTTTTTTTCATTATGGAGGTGGAGGAAGTTGTTCCCCAGAAAAACAAATGCCTCTACAAATAATCCATTTCTAATCCCCAAATCATCCCATATCATAGTGAGCTAGTGGTGGATGTTCCAAGAGATCTGATTGTGGGAGCTCTCTAATGCACCACTGTTGAGGGATGATGCTCCAGAAATAAACTATTTATATATAACTATTTATAGTTTATTAAACAGCATGATGCTTCCAACACTAAGGTGTTAAATACGTAGATAAATATGTATGTATAATAAACATTCAGTTTTCCCTCTGTGTATGATGGCAAGATCAAGACAAATGTCATAAAAGTTGCTTTTTTTATTGCAGAAATGGGATTTATTAAAAATCCAGTGTAAGATATCTAATATATTAACAAAAATAGTTGAAAATGACATTATTCATGTGTAACTACAGAACAGAAAAACTGGTGCTGATTTATCCATTTAAGTGTGTTTTATACAGTTTTTACCCAGTAGGAAAATATTTTTAAATGCTTTTTTAAATAGTCACACTTTGCACAGCCAATACAGAAACTTTTGAAAATTTGTACAGACTGTCTAAAGCTAAAAATCTACCCTTGCATTCGCTCCGTTAATTCAATACCAAGTAACTGATTTTGAAATACAATGAAAGGCATTAAAAATACCTGTACGGTTGGCAAAAAATATTTTAATATTATGAAGTTACTGTGATTTCTGGTACTGGAGGTCCTGATCCTGCAATCTTTTCTGTGCAAGCAGACCCTTAGGCTCACATTGAAGTAATGGAGCTCTGCACAGGTACACAGGGTCCACTTCTGTGGTTCTAATTGCTGGATTAGTGCCTATGATCTCACACACTGGGTTGAAATCCTGATTCTGTTGAATTAAATGGAAGTTTTGCCATGGGACCAGGCTTTAACCCCTTAGTGATCAATAGACTAAATCAATAGCGGTATAGAAGCTCTTTTAAAAAGAAGATGCTTTTCTACTTGAAAAATGTAATTCTGGGAGAAAACAAGGCATGCTACACACCAGAATAATATAACAATTGCTGGTTGGAAACGTAGTATTCATTCCCCACAGACAAATGTCAAAAGTCACTGCTAGTAATTACGCAAACCTATCTCTTTTAATAAACCTGATATTTTGCTCTACTACAAAGCATGTTATGAGTGGAATGTAAAAGTAAAACCTCAAGTACATATTTGCATCTTACAACTCAGAGAACTTGCAGAACCATATAATAGAAGGAGTTACGTCAGATTCTATTAGAAAGTAGGTGAGCCCCTAGGAGAGAGAGTTTGCCTGTGGCTGTGTAATGTCCTGCACTGAGGTGAGGCATCAGCAGTGGAGAGCGAACCTGGCATCACTGGGATCTTAAAGCAAAAACCTCTACTGCCTGAGCTGTTTGCTCGCTAAGACTGTAGCAGGCTCATTGAGCTGGAGTACTGGCCCTTTAAAAGGGAGCAGGCCTAGTCCACCTGTGCCTGGATAGCTGCCTTCTAATGGGAATGCAGAGGAGACACCTGGCCTATAAAATGGGTCTGGCAGAAGTCTGGAAAAGAAGGCAATAGGAGGCAGCTGGGATCTGGTAGAAGGTTCCTGCAGTGAGAGTGAGCTGCTGGAGTTCCCCACGGAAGCAGTCGTGGAGAGCTGATGAAGGAAGAGAGCTGGAAAAAAACTCGGGGCTAGAGAGCAACAGAAAAGAGTTTACCCTGCTGACTTTGAGTCAAGAGAGAAGGTAAATCCAGACAGGCCAGTGTTCCAGACAAGGAGCTAGGAAAGCTCTGGGCCAGGAGAGCAGTGGAAGGAAGTTTGCTTGCTGACTCTTAGAGCTCGGTGAGGAGGAAGATACAAGGGACTAATCCTGGGGGAATCCAGGGCAGGACTCAGAATTTAAGCCCAGGATGGGTGGCCCTTAATTATCTTGCACTTCCATTAAGCCAAGGGCAGGTGGACACTGTTCATTTGGGGGGGGCGGGGGGGGGAGAAGAGGGTTGACACTGGGGAGAACACTGAGCACCCCCTGCTGTGATCAAAGAGGGAGGCCAAAGAACAGCCTGGCTTTTGTATTATGATGATGGACTGTACTTTGACTTTGGGGGTCATTTTGAAGCATTTACACTAATAAATTAGATCACAATGAGGGTATTATTGGACTAAAGAGTGAAGGTGGAGTTTGAGGAACCTTAGGATGGAGAAGCTGATGCTGGGGCACCTTCAGGGCCACTTCTAGCCATGAGGGGGCATCCCAGGACGACCTGTCTTTTTACACATTAACCTCTCTATGTGACCTAGCCATTACTAGAGGGCAGCTGAACATCCACCAAATAAATGGGTATGGGTTAGAGTTGTAGGATTGAAAGATCCCTAAAAGGTTAATAGGTGCACTTTTGCTTTTATCCCAGTAAAGATGGGTTAGACAAAACAGCTGACTTACGGGTGTTTTGTATGATGATATAAGCTTTTTAATTGGATGAAAGGAGCATTTGATATATTCATTATGGGTGCGGCAAACCTAGCTTGTTCTGTGATACTACAGCTGAATTACAAATTTAGGGCCAGATTTTCAATTGGCTTCCTTCTTTGCAGACTCCATAGGTAGTCAGATATCTAATTACAGATCTGTTTACAAAAAAGATAGAGGAACCTACTAATGAGTTGTGGTCATACAGTTGCAAAAGAAAAATCAAAATAATTTGGAGGTACAAAACTGTGCCTATATAAATGAAGAAAACTGCTGAAAAGATGACCCTTAATCTGAAGAGAACTGGAGTGTTACAAGAACTTCTTCCAGGGGAATTCTGGGCCACTGCACAATGCAGAATTTGTGCAGAATTACTGTTCTATGCAGAATTAGCATCGCAGAGCCCCATTGGACCCAGCAGAGCCCAGCTCACAAATAGAAGACACTGCTAGAGGGACAGGGACAGAGCTGGAGGGTTCTTAGCAGTTGCAGTTCCCAGCACACCC
The DNA here is from genome assembly GCF_965152235.1 of Eretmochelys imbricata. NCBI lineage: Eukaryota > Metazoa > Chordata > Testudines > Cheloniidae > Eretmochelys > Eretmochelys imbricata. Next base: position 29,671,385 of record NC_135574.1, read on the forward strand.
TGAAAAAAGGGTGGTGTATGGAGTTTATTGTACGAGTCTGGAACCTAGCATCAAGCTGTTTCTCCCTCTTGGGGGCCCTGCAACTGGACTCTGGGGAGAGAGGTACAGGTGTCTGGCCCTGTGGCTCAGCTCTGGATGGGGGAGGGGGCAGAGAAACAGAAACGGGGTTGTTACAGGGGTTTCTTTAACTCTCTACTCCTGGGGGAATCTTTTTTGTCAGCTGTATTGGTACAGACATAGTTGCTGACAGGTATTTTGAAATAAATTACCAAAAAAATTGAACCCGGCATGATTATATTGGGTTATTTTAACAAAATATGCAGAATTTGAAAATATTGTACACAACTTAATTTTTTGGTGCAAAATTCCCCCAAGAGTAAAAAAAACCAAGGAATCTACATAGTACAAAATATGAAGAAAAAAAATTGCAGAGAAAATGTCAGGTACCACTGAAACCTGTCTTAAATGACCAATAAAATTTTCTTCTAATAAAATATGCTTCATTAAGTAGCATTAATTGTAATAAAACATAGGCAACATTGTAGTTAATGTTTTAAGGGATAAGATGAGGCAGGTGGCATACAGAAGGCTGCCTGGACATGGAGATCTCTTGTTCAGGTTTCACTGTATTTTTTTGGTCCAAACTGTTTGATATATGTTGAAGCTGGGGAGAAGCTGTCATCTAATCAGTCTTTTCAGTCTTCCTGTAATGCAGTATTGTGGCTGTGACCCATATGTTAAGAACCAGCATGATTATGAAACGGACTAGAACTAAGAAGGAGAAAAACATTCAATTAATAAAATGTTATAAGCATGAATGCTAACATTACCTGCTGCCGTTTCCACAGGATACAATAACTTGTGCACAAAGTTTTACTAGTGTACATTCTGAACAGTTCACCTTCCACAACTCCTTAATGGACTGCCTCAAAATACTGTGTTAAGGAACCCATATGTCAGACATCAAAAATTCTGAAAATAATTTCCAGATTCATTTTTTGTTTGAGCGGGGGAAATGAACTAGGCAGATGTATTCTCACCTGATGAATAGTGATTTGTTAAGTAATACCCAGAACTATTTAAAAAATAAATACATCTAGATTCCTTAATGTAAATCTGCTTCTTTGAATCACTTTGACATTAAAAATGAACTTGCCATGTATGGCAAGTTTAATAAATCTGGTTTAAATTCACACAATACCTGTTTTTCCATCACCTGCATCTTACAGGAGTATATAAACATATGTAATGTTCTATTTAAATTACTCTGTCTACTAAGTTCAGGCTTGTGAGGTGGTTTGTTTTTTCTAACAGTAAACATTTATTGGTAATTGCTAGAGTTTAATATGCAAAAATCTGACACAAACTTGAAAGAAACAATGAGATTTGCTCAGTGTATTTTTTTTTAGGTAAGGCTACAAAATTTATTTGAAAAATCAAAGAAGCAGTTTCTCTGTTCACCTGACACTACACATGTGTCTTTATCCCATTTGTTCCATTTTAGGAAGTAAATAATATACTGAAATATACAAAAACAAACTTTTCTAAGAGCTGGTGATATTTATAAATACACTATGCTGCATAACCACCAGACATGGAGTAACCAAGAACAATGAAGGGGAAAATAGTGTGAGCTCTCAACCCTCAAACAGTTGACAGGCCACATTTGTGTTTAAAGTCCAAATGTCACTGCTCCCATCTGTTTTTCATTGTGCTACATTTTGATGCAGTTTATGGGTACTAATGTCCTTTTAAAATTTACTCTCTGTAGTACAATGGAGCAGTTTTCTTTAGCTCATCTGGTAAAACATCAAAAATACTGACTTACTCATTTCCATTGTCTAAAACTGCTTTCTGCCACGTGAAAATTTAGCCATTTTCCACTAAAAATGACATTTTTGATTGTACTAGTTTGAGCAGTTGAAATGCCAAAAATAGGCAGGGTCACTTTCTCAAATGCACTGTATTTTGTCTGTCCCCCCTCCTCCCCCCACCCCGAGTAAATGGCTGATTTTAAACATCCCTTAGTTTTATAATGAATTTATTCTATCTCTTACTTCACTGCACTTGTTGGTGACAGCATCACAGCAATCTACGTTACTTTCGGCCAAATGTAAGTTTCATTATTCATGTACTTCCTTCACATTTTAAACTAGTACAAATAATTTCAATAGTTTTACAGTTCTTGAATAGGGGTGGTGTTTTCTTTTTAACTACACAAGTCTACCAGTGAGAGAGAAGCAGCTGTTTTTCACATCTTATCCATTTGGGAAAAGTCACTACTGAATTACCATGTGTTTCAACAGAAAGAGGGGGTTTTGTTTTTACTTTATGCAGGCCTTTCCATAATTAAGCAAAATTTTTAATCTATTTTTTCTCTAAGAGTAGAGCTGCCTTTTAAACTGCCAACATCCCCTATGATGAACACAAATAGATTTTTCTTCCCATCGTCTTCCCCATGGGTGTTAAACGCCTCGCCATAATAATAGCCCTGTGCTGTTTTCTCAGCAGTAATCCAGTTCCCTTGCTGGAATAAGCCACTCAGCTACATAGTTTATTCTATTGAGAACTGGATGCTGTTCTCTTTGGATAGCGAGGCAGTGAAGAAATGAAGGCAATTTCATATATTACTCACCCATAAGATCATTTGTGGTCATTAAAGTTGTAACTATTCTTGCTGTAAATTAAAGGAATTGTCATTAGCATGCCAGAGAGGATCTGCTGATGCATCCAACTACTAAAAACAATGAAACTTCTGCTTTGCAGTTGAGAAAAATCAAGCAAAAAAAAAAACACAACACACACACACACAACCCATACAAATATCCACATCTTAAATGTAACCTCCGCTTATTGTAGCCTCAAAAATGAAGTCCCAACCCTGAGCTCGCTTTCTTTCAAGAGTTCATTTGAAAGTAATAAAACAAGATGCTGATAGAGCTGGAACTTTCCTAAATTTTCAAATGGAAAAATTTTACCACCAGGTAAGCCGTGGCAAAAGCTTATTGCTTCTTACTTCCATATTTACCATTTTCTTCTCTCTTTTGGTGGCTGATCTCAGTCTGTCAGATGGCTATGAGTTTCTATATCAAATTGCCAGTTAAAAACTATAGCAAAATTTCACCAGTTTACTGTATTGGGGAATTTATATAATTTATAATTTATTGGGGAATTTATATATATATCTCTGTCCATGTCTCACTTATGCTATACACAAGAATAATTCCTTTCACTGCAGGAATTTGAATGAAATTCCATGGGCCTGTATAATGCTTGAGGTCAGACTAGATGAACATAATGGTCCCTTCTGGCCTTAATCTCTGGATCAAGATCATGTCTCACAATGCGAGTGATCTGACACTATCTCTATTATAAAACATTTTAGTAATTTAAAAAGAAATTGTGTAAAGATCAGAAGCTAAGACATAATTGCACAAGACATTTCTAATTAACAGTTGTAGCAGGCCCTTTTGTATGAACTGCTACCAGGAGTTGGCAAGGATAACTAACCTATACACCAGAACCCTATACAAGCTATTGCCTGGATTTAGGAACATGCTTAAGTTCATTCCTTTCATGACATGACTTAATGTTTAGCAAATGTTTCTAAAAGTTTTCCTGAATTAGTGCTATGTCTTTAAAATTATTGCTGGAAAATGGCTTGAGATCCTTTCATTTGATCCTTTAAGACAGGAGAGCTTTTTTTCTAATGAAATACAGAATTATGTATAAATCATTTATTTAAATGAAGAAAAATATGATTTTTGGCTCTATTATATGGCTCCATATTATGTTTGATCAGTGATGTTCCAATATTGTCAATTGTCTGGTATTATAGTAATTAACTAATGGAAAGTCCTAGGATATTAAGTTGTGAGGACAAAATAGGAAGACAGTTGCAATGCACATCAGAGCTGCAAATTTTGTTATTTTTCTAGCCTGGATTTTCATTATTTTTTTAAAAAATAATAAAGGACAGACCCTTTCTGCATAAAAGTAACAGATGAAATATCATGCATAAAAAATATCCTGCTCTCAAAGAAAAACATTCAAATATGGTCAAATTATTAAACTTAGGGCAATGTCCTGACTAGGCTGAAGTCAATGGCAAAACTCCCATTGGCTTCGACAGGGTCAGGATTTCACCCTTACTTTTAGACAATAATACAGAAAGCTACCCTGGGGAAGATTCAGATTTACTATGGGTTTGACAAGGCCTCTTGCTGTAGATACATTAGGAACAGTAATGGCTTTGGGGTGGTCGCTTTATTATACAAAACCCAATGCTTTTGCATGTTGCTTACTTGCACATGTGTATGCAGACATACTCCAGGTCAGGGCGCTCACTTGTCCGGAATCTCTTGTCTGCCACAGATACCGCAGCTGAGCAAATTTACTTGCTGCACTGATTAACGTACACAAATTCTGCAGAAAAGGATACCAAAACAAAAAAAACACCCTGTTTCTAGTTCGAATAAAGTATTTAGCGTAGGCCTAAAATGTATGCTTTGCCATTTTTTTAAAAGTAGAAATACTTTTGACATTTAAAAAAATTCCTTCATTGGTTGCATCCCAAATGTTACAGAATCTTACTAAGAAACTATGAAACAAAGTAAACTGACCAGAAACCAATTGGCCTAGTTTTGTGGTACAGGCTCTAAGAGAAATCTAAAACATGAACTGTAACAATTACAGCAGTTGGTGACTGTATTAATAGAGATGAGAGACAAATCAGTACTTGAAAACTGCTCATTAACAGCTCAGAAGAGTTCATTTTCAGAACACCTTCTAGAATAAATTATAAAATACAGTGAAACCCCATTTACCATCTAAGTGGAACCGGGGCCAGGTCGGATTCAGATAATCAGGAGAATGGGTAAAGAGCTTTCTATCCTCTCTTTTTTTAAGATGCAGAGTTGCTTTTAAACTAGCTGACCCCTCTGGGAAAAGCATCTTATCTGCTTACAAAATACACAAACCCTTATTTCTTGCATACAATGTTTTGTTCATTTATTAACAGGAAAACCAATGAGAGTTTTTAACAAGCTGTCAGCCTGAGCCCTGCCCACTAAAGCGTCAATTTCCCATATTCCCCTGTGTGCACTGGTGGGTTTGGTTAATATAGAGAGCCGGATAAAGGTGGCTCAGATAAAGAGGATTCTACTGTTATAAAAATGATTAAAATTGTTTTTCACTGATAAATGGAGCTATGAAAGGGATGACATCTATATGGGGACACTTTCAACTTAAGAGTTACTACTTACCATGGCCAGGTCTATTATCCATTTCTGCAGAGTTAGAAAGTACCATCCTCCCACAAATCTTACCTTGGGTTAAGTTTCATAATGCTCATAGTTATGTGGGCACCTGAACACTTAAAAATCTGTAGGTCAGGATATTAGTTATGTTTTCCTAATCTCACTGAAAATACTCTTGCTGAAACGGTTTCTATAGAGAAAATGTGTTGTAACCTTGTTTTACTCAAAACAGTTTTAATCAGATTAACACTGGTCCCAGGATGGCTCTAGAAGTAAGCAGAGGTATGAAACATATCACCACTTTACTAGCAATCACTGTACCTCCCAGAGGCTACT